>NW_022589710.1:41678450-42076564 GCF_004348235.1 Phoca vitulina | reverse complement strand
AAAGAAAGAAAGAAAGAAAGAAAGAAAGAAAGAAAGAAAGAAAGAAAAGAAAGAAAGAAAGAAAGAAAGAAAAAAAAAAAAGAAAGAAAGAAAGAAAGAAAAAGAAACGAGGCAGCAATAACACTAACCACAGCCCATCTGGGTGCAATGCTCTCCAAGTCACAAGGAGCAGGAATCAGAGGCGCCTTCTAATGAAATGAGCACAGAGTTAGGAGTAAAGTAGCCATGTGACTTTGGGCAAATTATTTAATTTCTCCAAGCAGCAGTTTCCTTCTCTGTAAGAGAGGAATAAAATGCTACTTACTTGATATTTTCCAATAAAAGGAACCAGGGCTCCTGAGAGAAACGGTGGATTCTAGGGCTGGAGCAGGAAATACACCTGGAGCCTAGAGCACCTAGTAGGGCCAGGAAGGAAGGAAGTGCTGAAAAAGACAAAACAGGAAACCACCCAGTTCACAGTGACAGTGACAGGGCAAGTGGGGGGCCTGTCAAAGGGACACAGGAGAGAACCAAAAGAACTCCCAGTGACCAAAGCTGGAACAATTTGAGCAACAAAATAAAGTAATATCAGATTATAACCCAAAGTACAAAGTCAATTTCCATGAGTCCATATTGATATGAAGAAACAATTAGATAAATAAATAAATAAATGGGTAAGAAGAGACAAATTTTCCATGCAGAAGAATTTCAAATAATTTATATAGATGCTCTGCCCTCAAGGAGGTGTGGGCTGTGCATAGTGACTTCCTTTCCAAAGAGGACCATATAGAAAGGGGAGGAAAGTGTAACTACAGTGGAGAAACCTCACAAGCCCTACCTGGAGCCAGGTGACCAAGATTAACACCACCAGAGGTACATCCTATTAACCCTTGATATGATGAGAATGGCACGTTACTTCCGTCTTCCTTCTGAAACACAACAAGAGTGGTCTAATCACAAGAAAAACATCAAATTACAATGGAGAGATAGTCTACAAAATTCCTGAATGGTACTCCTCAAAATTGTCAAGGTCATCAAAAACAAGGAAGCTATCATGAGATGCTATCATGGCCAAGAGGAACCTAAATGTAATGTGATATTCTAGACGGGATCCTTAAACAGAAAAAGGAAATTATATAAAAACGGAGGGGGCACCTGGGTGGTGCAGTCAGCTAAGCATCCAACTCTTTTGATTTCAGCTTGGGTCATGATCTCAGGGTTGCGATATTGAGCCCTGCGTCTGGCTCTGAGCTCAGCGGGGAGTCTGTTTGAGATTCTCTCCCTCTCCCTTTGCCCCTCCCACTTGTACTCTTTCTCTCTCTAAAATAAATAAATAAATCTAAAACAACAACAACAACAACAACTGAGGGAGGCCTGGGTGGCTCAGTGGGCTGAGCGTCTGCCTTGGGCTCAGGTCATGATCCCAGGGTCCTGGGATCGAGTCCCGCATCGGGCTCTTTGCTCAGCAGGGAGCCTGCTTCTCCCTCTGCTTGTGCTCTCTCTCTCTGACAAATAAATAAATAAATCTTAAAAAAAAACCTGAAAAAATCTGAATAAAGTACTAACTTTAGCTACTAATATGTATCAATATTGAATTATTCGTTGTCACCAACGTAGCATATTAACATAAGACGTTCATAATAGTGGACACGCAGCATGGCATAGACAAGAACTCTGTGGATTTTCTTCATAATTTTTCTGTAAATCTAGAACTGTTCTAAAATTAAAAAGTTTATTTAAAAAGTATTATCTCCCTCAGAGGGTTGTGAACGTGAACTGTGGTATGCATGGAACAGTGCTGAGCACAGTGCCTGGCAGATGGTGAGTGCTCAGCAAATGGCAGCTCAGTTATTATTAGGTACTAGGGAGGATGGAAACCAGAGGAAGAAACACACCGGAGAGTGCATGAATATGCGAATTATGACTCTAATTCCCAGTTCTGGCCATAGCACCTTAGTAGCAACTCTGGAGCACTGCCAACCTCCCGAAAAGGGCCATCCCATCTTATCTCAGCACATGAGGGGGGCCTCGTCTGCGTTGCTATAAAAACCTGTGGCTCAGTGGATGGGTGGGGGTGGGGTGGGGGGGTGGGCAGGGCCTGCCGATGCCCGAATCGCAGCCAGGATCAACGCAGCTTCGGGCCTGCTGATTTGCACGTAGTCAGAGTGAAGGTGTGCATTTCAACACCCCCAGAGAGAGGAGATCTCCCTACACAGCTTCCAGAGCTGGGTGGCACTGGATCCCTCTGCAGGATGCACACTGCTTCTTGATTAAAAATGGAGCCTGGGCAGAGGCTCTGGGTCTGTGCTCTGATGTGATTCCCTGCCGATGACGAGATCCCTTATCCCAGCCGCCGTGCTGTGCCAGCCACCTGCGTGCAGAGAAGTTGTCCACACCCACTAGGTAGCATGGGTCACCCTAGGACTTAAACCCCTGTTCTGACTCAGTCCTGGCCCCACAGGGGTGCTGTCATCCAGGCATAGACCAGAAAGATCAGTGAAGATTCCAGCAGGCAGTCGATCGACACTGGAGAAATCTACGTCATGGAGGAACAAACCCAGAGGCAAGAAACCCAATAGTCTGTGTGCGATCTTGCATACTTGGGGTTGCAAGCCAGAGAAACCTAACTCAGGTAGGTTAGGGGCACCAGGAAAGGATGTGACATGGAGTAGAAAGACAGAAATTAGCTCACACAGTTAGGCCTGGAGAGGCCGAATCAGGGCTGTGCCACGGATCACCTGCTGGAACCAGGACTCAAGGGCTGCCAGGAGGCGCGTTCAATGGGCTTCTCGAATCTGCCACCACCCCCCTACCTCCCGCTCCCTGCTTGTCCTCCCAGGCCTACTTTCTCCAGCCAGAGGCAGCCCCCAGGCCTAACCATCACCGCACTTCACCGCAGAGAGGAGCAAGGCACCTCTCACCTTCCTCCTCTAGCCAAGCTTAGCTACAGAGTTCACAGGGAAGTACCCCGACGGGTCTGCCTGGCCCAGCACCCTGACCTCCAGATGGCAGGAACCAAGGAGGCAGGGCCCTCAGAAGTGTTTGTGCCCATATAGACCACATGTTGGAATCACCGCAGTCAAGAGACAGAAACCACAGCTGTTATTTGAACAGAAATTTCTATAAAGACCTTCTACTTATGTGTAAAGTTGTTCACTGAGTAACCGGAAACGTAAGAAGAGAATTCAACTGGATCACAAAGTTAGCTACCGCCTGAAACAGCTACTAACCCTAGGGCTGGGCACAGGGGGAAGAGGCTAGAATTATGAAAACTTAGAAACTTAGAGAAAGGACCCCCTGGGCACTGAGACCCAGGCTTTTGAGGGGGGAGCACCAGCTGGTTGGCATCTCTGAGGGGGATGAAATAAGGTGGGTTGGAAAAGTGCTAACTGGATTCAGCTGCTCCCACCGGCACGCACGCACTGCTGCTGATCGGCCCACAGAATGTGGTACGTCCATGCGATGGAGTGCTATTTGACAATAAAAAGGGATAAAGGACGATGAATTAATCTCAGCAACATTTTGTGGAGTGAAAGAAGCCAGACACGAGGGGACCGATTGGGTGCTTCTGTTTTTATGAGACATCCAGAAAAGGCAGATGTATAGAGACGGAAAGGAGATTGGTGGTTGCCCTGGGTGGGGGTGGGGATGGGAAGTGACTGCTCTTGGGGTTTCTCTCTGGGCTGATGCAAAGAGAAGATTTCAGCGGTGGTTGCACAACTGCCGATACGCTAACACTGAAGAGGGTGAATTTTACGGTTTGTAAATTACATCTTAAGCAAAGCAAGTATGATGCTGGTGTTAGTTAACCCTCCTGTGGTAATCGTTCTGCAATAATAAGTGTATCAAATCAACATGTACACCTTAAATTTACACAATATGTCAGTTGTATCTCAATAAAGCTGAGAGAGGGGGAAAGCAACCACCGTAGCCAGAAAGCCATATGCAAGAGCACGTTCCTCCACCCTCCTCCTGCCTCTCAGCGACCCCCCAGAGTCCCCCTCTCTGCAGCGCTGAGCAAGGAAGCTTTACAGTAGCAAAGTAGAAATGTCTGTGGAGTCCCAGCCCCAGCATCCCAGAGCAGGGTACAGAAGGGTCAGTTTGAAGCAGAAAGACAATAAGTATCCTAGGGAGGTGAGTGTTCCCCAAAGGAAGGAGGGTTCTGGTTCTAGAAGAGGGGCTGGAGGCGATGCCAGGCAATCCACAGCTGAGGGCCCGGAGGCTGGAGAGAGAGGACAGGCACTCAGCTGTGAGAACACCGGGGAGCTGGGCAACTAGAGTCAGAGTCAGGTGACCCTGGGAATGAAAGGGCAGGACAGCTCCTGCCGTTCCCCCTGCCTAGAGTTCAAGATCGGTGCTGGCTGGAATGTTTCTAGCTCTGACGGCTGGACTCACCCACAGGGAGCCTCTCGTTCTAGAAGATACCACAACCTGATTTTCAAGGAGCACGGCAGCTCCACTCGTGGTGTGAGTTTGTGAGGGCCTCGGGGTCTGAAATAGCCCCTAAATTAAAGGCTCATTCCTTTGAGGTCACTCCCCTTCCTCTTACAAAATACAAATACACTACAAATTTGTTTTCATTCTAAAATACTTATTATATGCCTACTATGTGCCCTTCTACATCATTCCTTGCCCTGGCAGGAGAAGGCAGCAGCCCGTGAGCCCTGTGAGGGTAACTGGGAAACCTGGATCGGGAAGGTGCTTGAACTCACAGTTTTCTGGAAACAGAGGAAGATAAGTTAGAGAGACAGGAAGTGGACCAGTGACTGCCAGGGGGTGGGGCTGGGGACAGGGAGTGACTGCAAAGGGGCCCGAGGTTCCTTTTGGGGTAACGGGAATGTTCTGAAATTAGCTTGTGGGGATGTGGCACAACTCTGTAGACACACTCTCGTTGAACGGTGCACTTAAAATGGGTGGATTTTATGGTATGGAAATTATACCACAATAAAGCAGTTTACACAAATGAAAGTATCTCAAAGAAAGTTTTTATGGACTCTCAAGCTGATGAGGACAAGACGTCCACCGGGGACTCTGGGGCAGGCACCGCGTCTGCTGTCCTTAAAGGTTGGCTAGGCTGGGCTCTGGCCTCCGCCACACCCTCCCTCCGGGGGTAGGGGAGCTCAGTGAATCCCAGCCATCACTGCTTATGCTTAAAGTCCTGCACGGCTCTGCCGCTGCTCTGGGTGGCCCGGAGGGCACCTGGACTTAGGGTCAGCCCTAGTGGGCCCTGGCATTCTGCTCTGTCCTCAGCTTCATTTTTCTGTGCAGCCTAAGACCAAGAGTCAGGTGTGGGGTAAGGGACTACAGCTTTGGCCTCCTACCCAGCTTTCGCCCTTGTTCTGCAAAGACATTACTGGGTTACAGCTCAGCTATTAATAGAGTGGGGGTATTGATTCCTGTTCTGCACTTGTCACTCATGCGTGTAAAAAATAAGACTGCATTTGAGCATTTCCGGTCTCCAACCAACCCCCAGTGATACCGCCTTAGAGCATTTTTGGTTGAACTATCAGGATGTTCCGTTGCAGGTGTTCCAAGTTCAGACCCTGGGCCTGCACTGGTGGGGCTGACCACCTACTGATGAGCCTGGGATTAACTAGAGCATTGCTTTTCACCCTTACTGCGCATATGCACGACTCAGGGGATCTCCCTAAATGCAGGTTCTGATTCAGAAGGTGTGGGTTGTGCCTTAGACCTTGCAGCTCTCATCAGCTCAGGTGGTACCCAAGCTGCTGGTCCATGCACCACACGTGGAGTAGCTTGCACCTAGAGCTTCACTGCCTGAGCTGCAAAGCCTCAGCTGCTTCCCCTGGAGCATCCAACTGCAAGGGAAGGGGAGGCCTTTTCCTAGCAGAAGCTCATGGGAGCCACTGGGCTCTCTGGGCGTACACGGAGGGACGCTTGCCTCTGCATCAGGTCCAGCTCTGTGTCCTGAGTTGGCTGCAGCCTAGGACAACAACAAAGACAGCAGCTGCCCTCGGCCCCACCCCCCCCACGATAGAGAAAGCGATGAGCAGCTGACTAAGCACAAAGGGACATGCTCCAGTTATCAGCAGCTCGCCATGGACTCCCTTAGTGTGGCAGAGGACAGGCGCCACGTGTCTCCTGTTCAGCACCTCAGAGGCCGGAATCCTGCAGGTGATCGATGGGCCCTGGAGCACTGCCAACAACAAACAAGAAAAAATTTGCTGCCAAAGCCAGAAACAGCCAGCCCTGAACTCACGTAGCTATTCTCCGAATCAGAGAACATCTGTTAGCATCACTAGGTGCAAAGCACCGCCAACAAACATCAAGATGATTAAGACCCGGTCCTGGTCTCTGGAAGCCCACTACCCTGGGGCAGTGTGAGATGTGAATGACTTGTGACACACAGCAGGATGAGGAGGCCCCAGTACAGAGAAAAACTGCTTGGGAAAGGGGGAAATCATTGTGAGCAGGGGGAAGAGCCCCCTTTGAAGGACGTGGCATCAGAATTGAGTCTCAAAGGCTGGGTAGGGTTGTGGTGGGTGGGAGTGAGCACAGAATAGGATCGCAGCCTTGGGTCGGGGGAGGCCGCAGGGGGAAGCTTAGAGCAGAATGTGTGGGGCCCAAGCTTTGATACCTATGACCGCATCTGATGAGGCACAGAGATAAGTGGTTAATCGTGTCCATTAAGCATTTACTATGTGGTGGGTCACTTTGTAGATGCTGGAGGGGCTGCAGGAAGCCACAAAAAAAAGCAACTACTTGTCAAATGCTAGCATGTTTGTGCATTCTAGAATATACAGAACTGCTGGCAGAGAGGGGCCACAAGGAAAGTACAGAGCAGTGGAGGGGTTCAGTAAAGGGACATATTCTTCCACGCCCTGTCTCCGGACAACTGTGGGTGCAGAGGAAGCAGGGCCAATTAAGCAGGGCCTGACCTTCTGCTCAAAGCTCTGGAGCTTGTTGACAGAAGGGAAAAGTTTGGCCATTTCTCACTGGCCTTCTACGTCCACTTTCAGCAACGTCTCCCTCCCCCATCTGGCAGAGAAGGATCTGTCCAGGGCTCCATGGCCACTGTGAGGCCATGCCCTTGACCAGCTGCTATGGCTGTGAGGCTTACCTGACAAGTGTTAAGAAAAACGATCCAGAACCTGGAAACAAGGCCAAGAGGGTTTCTGCATGTCCTTTCAATGTCACGCTGAAATATTGCTGAACAGGCTCACCCAAGGATTATTCACCTTCTAGGAGAATGTACATTTGTTTGACTGCACTATTTACTATCAGCGAAGGGCTCAGACTTTGTGAAGTTAGCTGTTTGCTTGTAGAGCCCTGTGGATACAAATGATTGCTGTCCGGGAGAAAAGATAACCTCAAAGGTTCGGGTTCATTGCTCTGTAGGACATGAAGCAGTTTTGTATCTAACTATGTATCCAATATTCCTTCTTTAACAGGATTATGTAACCCCCAATGCCACCATTACTCTTTGAACCAGCCTGACCGTTTTATTGTTTCCCTCATTAATGACTGAGTTAAACAAAGGTTTTGACCTGTGTTCATTGTATATTTGTAAGAAAGTCATGCTCTTAACTTTCGAACATTATTGCCCAGTTAGAAACTAAGGGTTCTGCGAATTATGACAGACACAAGAATGTGAATTGATACTGCTCATGCTATTAGAATTTCCCAGTAGATTAAGGTGCTCCGCACCAAGGTCCAATGTCAACAAAAGGAACCAGAGACCCCAAGGGGAAATGCGTCAGAAGGAAGAGCTCGTCCGTGCAGCAGGCGAGTTCAGTCTGTGCCTCGGTGAGGTTGGGATTGTTTCTCTCCGGAAGTACAGCCTGGGCCACAAGCCCCCTCAGACTTGGGGACGTTGCCATAATAGCCATGCTTGGGACATGGGCCAGGTTGATGTCATCCCAGCAGGGCAGGGAACTGGTCACATTGGGTTTTATGGGACCAGTTTTCATCAAGATACCATGTGGCAGCAACAGAAGCCATGACAACTGAGACCCTAGTCCTGCTAGAAGCTAACCAGACACGCCACCCTGGTCTCTCTCTGTCTGACATTTGGAAGGAGGTTAGCCCTTTGGCTAACTGAGCCCTTCATCCAAAGGACAATTCAAGGCCTCAAGAGAAAGGTGCCATGGGAATGATATATATATTTGTACCTCAAATTGGTAAACTGAGTCTCACCAATTATATACACATGAGGATATATAAGAAATTCTCTTTAAAACAAAAATCCATAGCTGAGAAAGGAAACATCTGGAAAAGTCTGCTCTGCAGGGAGGAAAGGCAAGCCTCAGAGAGCATGAGAGTCTTCCCATGGTCTCTTGGATCAGTCTACAGAGCAGGCCGTGGAGGCCGGGATGGGACTACGTTTCAGTTTGCCACATGACAAACTAGTTCACACTGCTGGCATAAAATAACAATCACTCATTATCCTGGATCTGTGGGTTGGCTGGACGCCTCTGGCAGTCGAGGCTGAGCTCAGCTAGCATGCCTCCACCCCTCACTGCAGTTCCATGGGCTGTTCGGCCGGGGGCCCAGGCTAATGGGGTGGCAGCTACCTGTGAAAGAGGACAAGTAGAGACATATGAAGGCTTTCAGGCTCAGAGCTGCACATCACTGCTTCGATCCACAGCCTTGGCCAAAGTCAGTGTCAAGGGGCATGCCCTTTGCCTATTGTTAAGGCCATGACAAGGGTCTGGATGCAGGGGGTGGGTAAGGGACTGGGACCAATCATCCAGTCTGCCCAGAGAAGAGGCTAATGGCTTTTGGAAGCCCACCTCCTATGTGTCTGCCTCTTTTTAGCATGCTAAGCAGATAAACATCTTAGTAGCTGATAAACATCGACCACCTTCATTTTGACTACTGCATAGTATTCCATGGACCAAATGTATTATTCTCTATTTAGTCGGTCTTGTACTTGTAGATGTCATCCAGATCGTTACTAGGGTTTTTACAATTATAAAAAATGCTGCAATGAATACCCTCTGCCCATGTGCATGAGTGTTGTATTAGAGGTTGCTCAATGGTCTCTGTTAACCAAACCCTTCTACTATACAGTCCCTGAATTGTAGTAGACATGTGGCTGCCCAGAATAGAGACTACATTTCCTGGCATCCGTGCATTTAGGTATGGGCATATGACTAAGTTCTAGTCAATGGGATATAGCAGCAGTGATATGTGCAACTCTGGGATTGTGGCCTTAAAGAAAGAGATGCGCCCCCCATCCCTTTCCCGATTGGTCCTGGCTGGAATGTGGCTATGATAGGGAGCTGTCTTCTACCATGTAGGGAAGCACTCTAGAAGAGCAAAAAAACATGGAACCTAGGCCCCCAATGCCATGGAATCGTCCCCCCCAACACACACACACACACACACACACACACACACACACACACACACCACCCAGCCCTAGATTAATTAATCTGTGCTGTTATGTTCCAGAAAGAAATAAATCTCCATTGTGTTTAAGCCACTGTTATTTTGAGTATTATAGAAATCAATCCAATATCCTAATTAAAATTAATATATTCACAAGATAAATTCAGAGCAGTGGAATTGCTACATCAAAAATTATATGCATTTAAAAAATTAATCTTTGATGCCAAATCCCCTTCCATAGCTATTATACTAATTCATACTCCCACCAACAATATGTGAGGCACCTGCTTTACCACGCCCTTGCCAGCACTGTCCATTATCAAACTTAAAATATTTGCCCGTGAGCTGAAAAATATCTCGGAACTTGAAAATTTGCATTAATCTAATGGTGATGGAAAGTCGCAGTCTCTGCCTATATTTATTATCCTTTTTATACATTCCCTTCAATCTTTACCACAATTCTATGGCATGTTATTATTGTCCCCGCTGACTTTAGCTCTGGAATGTGGAGTCACTTGTGCAGCCTGACAGCCGGGAAGTGACGGAGCCAGCTCTGAATCCAGGCTGGACTCGCTCCAGAACAGGCACCCGAGCTCTTTTTCCGACATCACACCCTTGACCTTGCCAGGGTTTCCACCTCCCCACTGACCACCTGTATATTTACTGGACCAGAGCCTGGGCGCATACAGGCAAACCGGTCCCCGAAGCCAGGTCCGACTGGGCCCAGTGGAGAGCCCCTAAACAGGTACTGTCAGCTCCCACTTCCAGTAGCTGGGGCTCGTGAACTCCTGCGCAAGACAGAGGTCGCCGCGCAGTCTTTTCCTGCCTTTCCCTGCAGGCGGGAAAGTTGCCACGCCTGACCTTCTCATAAGCATCTTCGAAAAGCTCTTACCTTTGGCTTTGTTCACCACGACTCATACCAGTAGAGACTGCCTTGCCAAGCAAAGGCCGAGGAGCGTCGCCAATAGCCTACATTCTAGGCAGAGAGAACAGCATCCTGACCAAAGGGAGAGGCGGCCTTTGAGCTCCATTTCTTTATCTTTATTTCAAGAATAATTATAGTTTTTTATCACTGGTGTGTGTGTGTGTGAAAGAGAGAGAGAGCGAAAGAGAGAGAGAGGAGAGAGAAATAATAAATGGAAAGGGCTTTGCGTATAGTAGAAACTGCAGAAACTGTACCCGCATTCCATGAACGCAGGAATGGCCCCGGGGTGCCTGGGGTGCTCAGGGAAGTGGAGGCCGACACTGTCTGAGGATGACGCTGCAGCCGCAGCAGGTTGCTCCCCACTCTAGGAACGGGGTGAGGAACTCCCCGGTCAAGAGGACTGGAGAGAAGACTTTGGCAATGGTATCTGGATTCTTTGGGTGGTGGCCCCAAAGATGGGACAGAAGGGCTGGCACCACAGCAACCAGGGAGCCAGGAAACCTCATAGAAACGGGGAGATCTGCCTTTCAGAAGACTTCTGACTGCCCCCCCTGAGTCAGGGGGAAGGCCCCCCAGGTCCATCTGACCGCAAAGGCTGTGGGAGCAACCACTCCCTGCAGCCTCTGGAGAGGGCTGGGCGGAAGAGGAGGAAGGCAAGGGAGCTGGGCTTGTAGGATAGGAGGAGAGGAGCAGCCCACCCCATTGTCAGGCCGCAAAACCCCCAAGGCAATAGGCAGCAAGCGGATCCCTTAGCTATTTTCTCCAGACTCAGTTAGGCTGGCCCCATCTGCCCTGTTTGCACTCCGTGTCCTGGGAGATGTTCCCCACAGATCATATCCTGGAACTAGAGAAGTAGGGGGAAGAGTTCCTGGGGCCTCCGCACCCAAGCACAGGCTGCAGGGGCCCGAGGCCTCATGACCAGAGGCGGCCCACACGGCTACTTGGCATGTCCCAGAGCATCAGCCAATTCAATCCAAAAAGGAAAAGTCCAGGGAATTCTAGTCTGACAACAAATTATTAAGTTGTGAAGTTTTTGCCTGATGTGAACCCAGGGAGAGTTCCAGGTGGACCCGGGGAAGGAGTCAGGCCCAGAAGGGGAGATTGTTTCTGGGACTTTGGCCTCAATCTCCACCCATAGCATTGGACCAGGAATGCCTTGGGGACAGGGATGCAGTAGGACTCTTTTCTGAATTCCCTAGCCTTTAGCACAATACATGACAATTGGGTAATTAATAAGTTTTTACTGACTGAGTTAATAAATAGCTGGAGATGGATGAAATGAAGACCAAGGATGAGTCTAAACAATTCTAGTGTAAGATGGCGCTCGTTAGCAAGAAGACCGTCCCTCCCACTGGCATCCAGGCTGTGATTTGGGCCCTATACTCACATCTTCTCCTTTCCCAAGAATCAGAAGTGCTTTAAGGAAACTTAGGCCACACTTGCTGAGATGTCCCAAATTCTTCCGAGACGTGGGAACAAGAGACTTTGCGTGTGGAGGGTCTGGTTTCCCCGGGCCCAGTGCTTCCTACAGGAAATCATTAGAGCTTATTCGTTTGGCAGGATGGTAACTCTGTGACTTGTTTCCCAACCTGTAAAATGGGGGTAAAAACTACAACTGTCTCCCGAAGCAAATGAAATACTTCTTATAAAGGGCTGAGCCTAGTTCAGGGTGCCTGGTACGCTCTTAATCATGTGAGCATCATTATTGCTATCATTACTGGTACTGCAAGATACCATTTCAATGGACTTCAATTCCTTCTACTTTCTGTGTTTCTCTCACTTTCTGTGAGAGAACGGAGATGCCCCCCAGTGCTGTTCTGGCCTGCTGAGCTCAGGTACTCTTAGCTCTGAGAAGATAGAGGCCTCTCTTTGAAGGACAGAGGCCGGCAGGGTGAGTGGCTGGTGACTGCTGCCTCCAGAACGTGGTCAGCCCGGCGCCGCTGGACCCGCAGGGACTGAGCAGGCAGCTAGGTCAGGCCTCAGGTCCCCGCCCCCGTGTCTGCCCCAGGGACGCTATGGGTTCCCACCTTGGTCCCCTACACACACACACACACACACACACACACACCTCACACATACACCCCACACACCAAACACACCACACACACACACCACACACACCACCCCACACATACATCCCACACACCAAAACACCACACACACACACACCCCACACACATACACCCCACGTATTGAACACACCACACACACACCACACATCCCCCCATACACCCCACATACCGAACACCCACACACACACCACACACACCTACACACATCCCCCCACATATACCCCACACACCGAACACACCACACACACACCACCTCACACATACACCCCACGTACCGAACACACCACACACACACCACACACCAACACACACCCCCCCACATACACCCCACATTTACCCACACACCGAACACACCACACACACACAACAAACACACCACACACACCACACACACAAAACACACCACACAAACCACACACACACCCCCCACACATATACTCAACACACGAAACACAGACACATGCACACACATACAACCTACACAACACACCACACACACACCCCCCACACATACACCCCTCACACATACACCCCACACACCAAACACACCACACATACCACACACACACCACATACACACCAACACACACACACACCCCACACACCAAACACACCACACACACACCACACACACACACCCCTGGGCTGGGACTCAGGAAAGGCTCCAGTGGGGAAGGTGCTCTCACTAAGCCCACGAGACTCCTTAACATAGTCAACTCCAGAGTCACAGGCTAGACGCTCTTTCAGGTGGTCAGCAGCATCTGGACCAGCACAGACCCCTTTTCAGGCCCCTGCAGGCCTCACTATGTGAAATAGGAGACTCAGGGTCAAATCCTTCAGACAGATGGGAATTTAGGCCTTGACAGAACAAGAATCAAGGCGAAACCCGACTTACTACCTTTAATGAGCTTAATTTCCATTCAGAGAGGTAAATTAAGCACAGCCCGCAGAGCATTTTGTTGCTGAACGAACTAGGTTGATCTGGTCCAAGGACGCCGAGAGGCTAAGTAGCTGTGCCCAAAGTCACAGACGGAGTTTGGAGCAGAGGCAGGACCAGACCCCAGGTCTCCTTCATGACTACACTACACTCATTTTTCTAGCTTTTGTCACAAGGGGACCACCGCACTTGGTTCAGGCAGCCAGGAACTTTCAGGTTGGTGCTACGGGCATCTAGCCGGTAGAGATCAAGGATGCTGCTAAACGCGGTCCGATGCATTGTTAGGAGTCCCCACAACAAAGACTTGTCATGCCCGATATGTCAATTTGGTTGGCTGTCAGTGAGTGTAGGCGATAATGTAGGCTAATCGCCCAAACCTCCAGGAAAAATAGAATTGCAAGAGGCGGAAAATGTCGCAGAAACAGACTGTAGTTTGATGATTCCACTATTTGGTGAAAAAACAGTATCTTTTTTCTGACACCAAATCTGTGGAGTTTTTCCCACAACAACCAATTCTCTGACATCAACTGGGTGTGCAACAATCCAGTTCAGTTCTGACATGACCAAGCTGGAGTTAACACAGGACCCCACAGGTTAAAGGCTCAGTCCCACAGAAAGAAATCCCTTGACAAAGGGAAGCAGCGAAACTGTGACTCATTCTATGTTTTAGAAATCTGATATTTAGAAACCTGCAGACCTGAAGAGTCAGGGTCTTCTCATGAAAACCTGATACACAAGTGTTATCCAGACAAAGAGCTGATTCATTAGGTGTGGTGGACCTTTACTTAAAGCCCCAAATCGCAAATGTTTCACATCTAAATTTTGTAGACTTTGTTAGATTTTTGTTAAGCATTGTGTGAAACAATGGGATTTCTGGTTTCTTTCCCCACCCCACAGTGATCACATACGTCTTTTATAATATGTCCCTGCCATGGTAGTCAGCTTGCTAGGAAGAATTTATTAATGAGACTATTTAAGGATTTTAGAATGGAAGACCTTACAAGAATGCAGAGTAGCTATCAGTACCTGGAAGTAGGTGAGCTCTAGTTCTCACCCCCAATCAGGCCACTGGTCAGGATGCTGTGGTTACTGGTGGGGGGCAGAACCGAGGTAGTAGGAGTTTCCTGTGGAGGACCCATCACTGAACAAATCTCTCTACCTCCTCATTTGACCCAAGTTTTCCAGGGATAAAATAAGACTCAAGGTTTGATGCGGGGAAAAAAAGGGATCGTTTTCTAATTCCCAACATCTCTCCCCATCTCTACAAATTTTCAACCCGACTCAGCTCCCAGCAAAGCAGTCACGGGTCCGAGTTGATCACATGGCAAAGGAAGGGGCTCTCTTTCCTGGTGCCTCCCAGCAAACATCAAGAAGGGCTTGTGGTGGTCAACGGCACAATCTCTGAAGCTGACCGCTCAGCTGGGCTCCCAGTTCTGCCACTTGCTAGCTGTGGGACTTATGGCCAGTTACTTCACCCCTCATGCCTCAGTGTGCGCCTCTGTCAAAAGGGGTCATAAGAGCAGCATTACTCACAATAGCCAAAGGGTGAGAGCAACCCAGGTGTCTATCAGCAGATGCATGGATAAACAGAATGTGGCACAGCCACACAATGGTCCTTTAGCCTTCAGAGGGAAGAAATCCTGACATGCGCTACCACGCGGATGAACCCTGAAGACCACATACTGAGTGCAAGGACAAATACTGGGCGATTCCATTCACATGAGGTACCTAGAGCAGTCAGATTCACAGAGACAAAGCTGAACGGTGGCTGCCGGGGGCTGGGGGCGGAGGGAATGCCGAGCGGTTCAATGGGGACAGTTTCAGTTTTGCAAGATGAAGAGTTCTAGAGATGGACCGTGGTGATGGCTGCACAACGGTGGGAATGCACTTCACGCCACTGACCTGCACATTTAAAAACGGGTAAGACGCTAAACTTTATGTTATGTGTGTGTCACCACTTGTACCTCCGGGAAATTCAGCCCGTCCTTATTGGTGCCCTGCACACCCCCCACGGATGCGCAGAGCCCCTGGGGTCTTATACGGGGCAGACTTCCAAGGAGCCCCTCTGGCCTGCCACCTGCTGGGGGCTAGCCCTGGCGGCCCCTGTCCAGGCCTGTGTGGCCCCCGGGGGGCTCAAGTTGCTCCTTCTGCTGCCCCACTGGCCGCGGAGCTGCGCTCAGGAGTTGGGGGTTGGTTCCAGCCTGCCCATCCCCGATGAAGTCGTTCTCCTCTCCCACACGTCTGTCCCCTCTCTCCGAGCATAACTCGCTCACGAGCTGGGTGGCGACTCTGCCCTTCAGCACGGGCCCACCTTGAGGCAGCTCACGGCAGAGCTGCCTGGCCAGGGCCTGGCCTGTCCCCTCTCAGCTCCAGACCCCCGTCCATACTGCCCACGTTACCCTCCCCCTTTGCCAGCTGCCTGGGCAAGAAGGGCCAAGGGAGCCTGGAAGGGAGGAGGAGGGGAAGGCACAGGGCTGACTTTTCAGCTTTGGTCCACCAAAGCCCTTGCAGCCGCCACGTCTTCAGCCGTTTGCCCCTTTTCAGCTGCGGGGTACCCCTAAGGGGCATGTCCCCTCAGAGCTGGAGTTGCAGCTGAGCCAGGCCCGCGGGGTTCTGAGAGGCTCACCTCTTCCCTCTGCTCCTGGGGCAGGAGCTGCTGCTGTAATCACCGGTCCTGTTCCTTCGGGGCCCTTCCCTCTCTGCTCTCCCTCACCTGCTCCCTCATCTTGAACGCCTCAGATTACAGCCTCTGTTAAACTGCCCAGCGAGGTTTCTACCTGCTGGCCTGAGGGGCTGTGTGTGGAGCGGGGCGCCTGCACGCTCTCCCCACCCAGCGGCTGGAGAGCACCACAGGCTACCGCTGGCTTTCTCCTGAGAGCAAAGGCCGATGGCCTGCAGGCACAGTGTTCTCTTGGGTCCTGAGAAGCACCAGCTCTACTGCCCCGAGTGGAGTCTCTTGTGAGGGGCAGGGGGAACAGTGGAAGGAGAGCACTTTGCACAAGCCCCGGATGTCTTAAGGGGCAGTCTTGATATTAAGGTTTCTGACTGAAGGGTCCACATTCAGCCAGAGGAAAGAACTCAAATGGGGCCAATGTAAATAGGTACAGGAGACAAGCAACACATGGGAACCTTGGGAGAAACGGCACGTGGCCAGGGGAAGTACCAGTGTGTAAGCCCCTGACTTAAATAGGTTCCGAGAGCCTGTATTCAGTTTTTTGTTCCTCACACCTCTTCTGGAACGTGTGTATGTCAGGGGTACCAACTCTACCCCAGTACCATCCTCCCCCACCGCTCCCTATGGACCGAGCTCCTGCTGCCATCTTGTGGCAGTTTTTATGAGGGCCATCAGGCAGGCGGAGACACTGCTCCCCACTTACGCTTTTATTCGTGGACTGGGACCTTCCTGGACTCTGAGCTCTCGTTGCATTCATGAGCAGAAGGAAAGGCCACTTCCTGACACACATGGCCCTTGTGAGGGTCTCACCTCTGATGGAGCGCCCTGCCCCGGCCATGGGACTCTCTCAACAGTCCATAGTCGAGGTCTCCGGCCTCCTCTGCGGCACAGTTCAGTGAGCTGGGCCGCGTGTGGGGGGTGGGGCGGCGGTGTCACTGTTGACTGAGCGGGTGCCAGCAGGAATGGCACGAATACTAGCTCTGTGCTTCAGGGTCCCTCAGGAAGTTTTCCCCTTTTGAGTCAGAGATTTGAGCATCTGAGGAAAGGAAAATTTGAACTCCAAAGCTAATTAAAAAAACTAACAAACTCAACTGTACCAAGAATTGTCTTATCTTTTTAGTCACAAGCCCCCCCCCGCCCCCCCATTCATGTTGCACACATCTTGTTGCTGACATCTTGGCGGCTGTCCTGACTCTTCTGTGGGTGTATGGTTTCCAACTGTGAGCTCCTCGAGGTCAAGGACGCTTTTTATTCATAGCCTGTATCTAGCACAAAAGAGGAAGTAAATGTCCTTGAGTGAAAGAGCTCTATGCTATCTGGTCAGCATACCCTGTCAGTTCCTCCAGAAGCCATTCTCTTATCCTAGCCTTCCTCTTTATTCCCAGGCTCAAGGCAGTAGATGGTGTGCCACCCACATTTCCCTTCATGATGAGACGCTCCTTCCCCTTGATGGCTCAAAGCTATGTCTCTCCCCAGGAATCACCCGCCTTCCAAAGAAAACTACTTACCCAAGGTTAGGCCTCCTCTGGGTGCACCCCACATCCAATAACTGGTCAATGCTGCCAGGGATAGCTCCAGCTCCTAAACTGAGGTAACTCTGAAGGACCAGAGAAGCTCTAGAGCTTATCATGGGATGGGCTGAGGCCTTTGTTGTGACTGCATTGCTGTTCACCTTCTCCCTCTGCCCCATTAGGCTTCCTTCCCCCCCTCACGGGCTGAGGGCTGTCAATGCACTGGGGAATGACAGCAACAGGCTGAGGACAGTTACTCACCTATTTAAGGCAAAGTGTCAGAGTCAGAGGGGTCTGCTTGGGAGCATATAAAGAACCTCTCATCTCCTTCAGCCAGAGGACAGAAGCAGTGGAGGCTTGGCTAGGACATAATGCTAAGGGAACAGAGCTCCAGAGAAGACTAAATTCTCAACTTAGGCAGGGCCCCAGTAGAGAAGGAACTGAGGCTTCAAATGGGGATCACGGCAGCTCTAGACTCCCTGTAGAATTGGCTGATGCTTCTGTTGTAGAGAACTTTGGAATCCACACACTGGGGCCTCAGATCAGATGTGACCCACTCTCCACTGCCTGTAGACCACTCAAAGTCTGCTCATCCCCTTCAGTCTGCTCCCACCTTCTCTCCTGGCTGCCTGGCCAGTAACAGGTCAAGCCGCACCACCACCCGGCCAGGGAAGTGCTGGGTCTGCTGGGAAGAGGCTTTGTATCGAAGGAACCATAAGACCCCATCAGTGCGTACTGGCAGAAGCATGGAGAATAGATATGGGACTGGATCTGGGTGATGCTGAATTGACAGAAACAGAATATAAAGTTGGATATGAGTGTTTATCAACAGGAGGACACTCTCCTATGACAGAAGATTGATATCCTGGCAAAGGCCCTAAAAATTATGCAAATACGCTGCTAGGTTGTTTCCTAAGAGCTTAGAAGAAGCAACAGTCCACACTAAGTACAACAGAAATGCCAAAATTGCCACAGTAAGTGGTAAAGAAAGGGGTCCAAGGCCCAGAGAAGTGGGTGTGTTAAAATGGGCATATTACCTAAGATCAGAAAACCCATCAACTATGTTCCATGGGAGGGAGGGCCAGGAGGACACTTTGTTTAGCAGAATGATAAGAAATGTGTTGGTGAGAAGGGCACAAATACTACTACTGAAGAAGCTCAGTGGTAGCTGTCCTCTGCGGGCGAGAGCTGAGACTAGGAGATACTGCTATAGAACTAGCCCTGATAACAATGGGATGATAGAGACTCAAATTAAGAGAGGCTGAGAAGCATATGATATCAGAAGCAAGGTGGATGTAATTATTGTAATAAGGAGCAAAATCTAAGGGATTTTGGAAGCTAAGACAGCCTAACCCAGAGAGAACATAGAAATGGTTAATAGAACATGGCATTCTGAAGGGCAAGTCAGACAGATGGGCAGCCAACAAGGGTATCACGCAATCTATATACAATCAAAAGAAATCAAGGAGGCTGAGTTACCGGTAAGCACCTTAACAACAACAGCAAAAAAATCAATAATCTGTTGCCCAGGTTCTGGACAACTCAGTGACTTGAAGGGAAAGCTGAGCCCTCAGAAGGAAGTATCCTGCAATATCACACAACATATATGGGATGGTTACCTTCTTTATCTTTCCCCAAGAGATGTATGGGCCAAGGGGAAGATCCAGAGATTCAGAGGAATGATTGGACATAGGGATCTGAGTTGACATGGCTATTGGGTACCCAAAGCATCATCATGACCCGTGTTAGAATGCTGGTGGAGATATATGGAGATATATACAGGTCTGACTCAGAGTGGGCCCACTGGGTCCACAGACCTACCCAGTGGTTATTTGACTAGTCCCAGCATGTATAATCAGAATGCACATACTTGGTAGCTAGGCAGACCATCTAGTTAACCACACTGGGGTAGGCCATGGGGAAGCCTATGAAACCACCCTCCTGCCCCCACCAGCCAAGATAGTAACTCATAAATAATGCCATATCCTGTGGGTCTGAGAGGAGCTATCGAGGAGATTAAAAGAGATCTAGTTTTTTTTTAATATAAAAGGATATAAATAAATAAAAGAGATATAAAGGAAAAGACATAAAGATGATAGCCTGCTTATTCTCAACTGATTCACCAGTCAGGTCACTAAAAAACCAGACAGATGCGATATCTTTGTCAGAATAAATTAACGCTGCTTCAGGCACATGGTGGTACCTGGTATATGGCCTCCTTGGCAAATATATTCTTATCCACCTCTACTGAGGGCCAGAGCAGTGTGCATTCACAGAAGATTGATAACACTATACTTTCATGACCTTGCCCCAGGGCTATGTTAGTTCTTCTGCCGTCAAAATACAGTCTGTAGGAAGCCTGACCTTGTAGATATGCTGCAGGACATTAGTCCAATACATTGATGGCTTCACATCAACCAAACAGGATAAGCATATTACAAGTGCAAGTATGATGGGAGATAAAGCCTATAAAGATTCAGGAGACTGCTGGGACATCTTCAACATAAAGGACTAATTTCTCCCATCACTAAAAAGGAATCATATGCTCCATAGGTCAGTATGGATTCTAAGGTCAGCAAAGTCCATTCATGGGAATAGTGCTCTAACCCATTTGCCACATCACATGGAAAGCTTTAAGTAGGGCCCAGAGCAGGAATGACTGCAGCATGTGGTGTAAGCAGCTTTGCCCCTTGGTCCATAAAACTGGTAGATCTTAAGATATTTAAAGCATCTGTGATGGGCAAAGATGCTGTATAGAGTTTACGGTAAACCTAACTGGAGATTGCAATGTAGACCCATGGGGTTCTGGAGTAAGGCCATGGTATTTGCCACAAAGAACTACAGGTCATTTGAAAATAGCTCTTGGTTTGCTGCTGCACCTTGTGGAGTGCTTGACAATGTGACTCAACAGACATTAAACTATAAATCTGAGTAGGCCTGGCAGCAATCCATTCTAAGATATGTGGTAGTTAGGGCATTGGACATGAGCAGGTGGCCCAGACTGCCTCCCACGCCGTTCACTATTGTTGCACAGAGGCCACTCCCTCAGCTCACACCTATGACCAAGAGGATGGGCTTGTGTCCCGTACAACCAACTTACAGAAGAGAGAGAAAGAAAAAGCCAAGGTTGGTTCACAGATGGGTTGGCCTGGTATGTAGATGCAAAACAAAAATAAACTGCTGCTGCAAGATAGCTCCACTCAGGTGGCCCTTTAAGACAGTGGCGAAGGGAAATCCTTGCAAGGCAAAAATCAGGCTATCCAGCCACCCACCTTCTGTAGAAATAGAACAAGCCCGAGGCCAGAAAAAAAACAAACTCATGGAAGTAGCAAATGGCTTGGCTGGTTGGCCAGGGGCCTAAAAGGAGAAAGAAGGTCAGGGACAAGGGTAGAGGCACATGGATGGATGGACAGGAGTGGGCATGGATTATAAAGATCTCTGAATGCATGTTAATGGCCACCAGAGGCCTCCACTATGGAAGACGTACTACAACCAAGTAGTCCAAATGATTTGGTGAGTTGGTATCAGCCATCTTCTCCTTCTTCTCCTTCTTCTTTTTTATTTGCGAGTGGGAGATAAAGACAGAGAGAGAGAGCACAAACAGGGGGAGCGGCAGGCTGAGAAGCAGCCTCCCCACTGAGCAGGGAGCCCGATGCGGGACTCAATCCTGGACCGACAGAGCCACCCGGTGTCTCCAGCCATCTTCTTCATTAGCCACTCCTGTGCTGCCAAAATGGGTGTGTGAAAGGAGTGGCCATTGTGGCAGCGATTGAAGATATACAATGGGATTCCGTTTACCAAGGCTGATGTAACTACTGATGTCAAACCTTTAACCTGAGTGCTATAGAGATCACTGCTGAGCCCTTGATACAATACCCATCCCTCAAGGAGAATAAGCATCCACTTGATGGCAAGTTGTCTACACTGGACCCCTTCCACTCTAGATAGGGCATTTATCTTGACTAGAATTGACACATGTTCTAAGTATGGGTCTTGCCTTTCCTGTTTGCAGGGCTTTAGCACTATGATCATATGAGGGTTTACAGTGTTGAACCCATGGACACAGGATCCCATGTAGCATTGAATCGATCAAGGGACTTCATAGCAGAGAGGAGAACACTGGGCTTGTGGTCATGGGATCCACTGGTCATATCATGTACTGTAGAAGCTGCTGGCCTGATCAAAATTGAATAGGCTTTCAAAGGTGCAGCTGAGGTACCAACTTGGAAATGAGATCCTGTGAGGGTGGGGCAGCATCCTTCAGGATGCAGGATATATCCTCAATCAATGGCCTTTCTGATGGTTCTGAGACCCCAGTTAAGTGGAATACACAAGACTGGGAACCAACAGGTAGAAATGGGAATGACCCACTTACAATCTTTATCAATGACCCATTTGGGGAATTTGTGCTTCCCATTCCTACAACTTCAGGCTCTGTGTGTCTAAAGAACCCCGTGTCCAAAGTGGGGAGGACGAGGCTCCTGGTAGCTGGGGGGCATCATGGCCCCAATCCTGTAGTGAAGTCTGGGCAGAACGCTGCCACAGCCACTCCGGTTCTTGCACTGCTCATTTCCTTGGACTACAGTCTCTCTCTTCTGCCGCCCTTTTGAGATTTCCTCTTGACTAGGACCTCGCCTAGTCTAGGTGTTTACCTGCTCTTACCCCTGGCTTTAACTGTTGGGGTGACCCAGACTCCCTCATCTTTGAGAACTCCAAGCCCCTAGTCACCATGCCCTTCTGAAGCAGTACTCCCCAAGAAGTGCCTTCAGCATCTTGTTTTGATTCAGGACATCTCAGAAGAGCCACCCAGCTCCAGATCACCCCATGGATTTTAACTAAAGCCGTTGCTCTAACTGCATCACAGTTCAATTTATTCCTCTGTTCAATCCAGCTTCTTGTGCTCCCTCACGTGTATTGTTCCTAAGAGCACTCCCCAGTCAACTTCCTGTGCAAAAATATCAGGCTCCAAGTCTGCTTCCACAGAAGCTAACCCACTACAGTCAACAACTTGGTCTAGGCCAACTGCCTCAAGGCTGAATTATGCAATAGCTTCCAATGACCTCCTCCAGGCTTCCCGTGCAATTTGAACGCCCTGTAAACTACCGAGAGGAATTTGCCTCACCAGGTGTATGATCTCAGGCGAATTACTGAACATCAGGTAGAAAAAACTTGTATGTCAATGGAAAACTATTCATGGTCTATAGCATACCCTTTTGTCTTAGATTCTGATTCTGTGGGAGCTATTTTATGACTTTGTACGTTGTAGGTAACTGATAAGACATATAAATTCTGTCCCCTCTAATAGAGATTCAAATGACTCCCTCCCTAAAACAACAACAAAACATTTATCTCCAATTTACAATTCCTTTCAATATTCCTTTACTCCATGTAACTGTGCTTTTTTAGAAAACTTAAATTTGAACTCATCATAACATGCAGTTAGTTCTCTGGATTAATGCATCAAATAAATTTTTGAACATGTGTACATTTTTATATCTGAGCGTCATGATTTTACCTTTTCCTGAAAATTAACTTGTAACCCTTAATTTCCACATATGTAAGATAACAGTAAAAACATCTGGCAGGTTTGTCGGGCATTTGTCTGGCACACAGTAGGGACTCACACCTTACTGCAATCAACCCTTTTCAAAGAAAATCATTACAGCATTCTAGAGAGTCCTTTTGCGAGAACTTGCAATGGAAATAGAATCTATTTTCCAGAATTTTTCATCTGGCAAGAGTTACCATATATCAGCCCTTTGCCACAGACATGGCATCTTTTCACTAACAGACCCACTGTCAAATCAGCCTGTCACTGTAATTTGTTATCATCTGTCCTTGAATACAGAATATTTCCAAGATCAATTTACTTTACAACAATCCTTTTCAGGCTAGACAAACACCCCACATTTTAAATGTTCTTTTTAAAAACAGACTTTACTTTTAATCTCTTAAAACATTTACTTGCTCTTAATGAGTGAGAAATTCTTTGAAAAAGTCCCCCCTTTCCCCAAATTAATGGTGTATTTGGAGAAACTAATTAAATTTTTCTTAGTTAGAAATGTAATAAAGTAGGAGGTCTAGTAAATTTATGTCCTCTGAATTATAAGATAGAGACTTTCCCAAACTTAAATAGTAAAAATTCTTGCCTATGGTTAAGACCGATACTCCCCAGTCAAAACAGGAAGGGCAAGTTGTTGCAGCGATCCAATTAAAGTGTCCAGGCAAAAGTGGAAACTGGATGTGCAAGGAAGCTTGAGCCTAACCTAGTTGTATTCACGTATCTGAAGAATGTGACAATACAAGAAATGCAGTGTGCTTGTGTGCCCAGAAAAAGAAAGTCAAAACCCAAAGTTTGATAGTGTTTACAACCACAGAATAAAAAAACTAAAACTGACAGATGTAAATATTCTATCACTAGAAAAGTAGAAAAATTATAAAGCACATTTTCCAAGCCAGGAAGAAAAACAAATGATGTTCAGCTTCCTTGTGCTCTAACCCTAGGTCTATAAATTAACTTCTGATGGTCCATGTGGCCTATCAGTTATCTTCTGATGAGGCTGGGAGTGCCCTAATCTTTAGAACTGTATGTTAAGAAATTGGCATTTTGATCAACATATTTATCTTCTACTTTATCATCAGTTAGTTCTGAAGTTAAATCAGATTCTGAAAAAACCCAAGTTTCTACCAACCTTAGGTTCTGACAAAACCAAGTTTATGTCCTAACTCCTAATGAGCTATAAAGCCAGCCATATTTGGATAGCCAATCGACCCCTCTCTAGAATCTCTCTCTCCACATTAATTCTAGCTCTTCTGCCATCTTATTCCTTTAACTAAAACACACTTCATGTAACTTTAGCTACACAGTGATGCTAATGAAAATTTCATTATGGAAACAAATGCATCCTAAATTTGACTTCATTCTCCATGTTATCCAGAGAGTGGGGGCTGAGGATCTTGCATTTTTTAGGCCCGATGCCCAATTTCCATGAGGCTTGCTGTGCTGGCCATGGGCAGATGAGCCAGTGTGTGGCTCAGCGGCTATGCCATACTGGAGACACAGAAGCTCTCCCAGTTTGGGTACTTGTCATTTCTTTGTCCCTCTCACCCATGGCCCAGATCGCTTCTGCGTTTTCTTTCTGACCTGCATCTCCAGAGGGTGACCTAATATACATTGAGAAACAGAGATGTCAACTAGGGACATGTTGGAACTTGTGGAATTGGATAGTTTTCTGGTTTCCAGAAAGGAAAAGTTATTATTCAAGGGAAGCTATTTTTTGCCTCCTGTCTTCTGGCCCCATATGTCCAAAGAAAAAGTAAATCTAAGGTCACACAAAATGAGTCACAAGCCTCTAGATGGAGTAGTTTTCAGTAATTAAACCATTTTATTCTCCAAACATCCTACCCAATGCAGAAAAAAGATGACGAAGTTCCTTTAATTTTTGCCTAAAACACATTTCAGTGCTTAGGCTATCAATCGAGACTTTGTTCTATTAAAAGTGAATTGAAAAGTTAAACTCAGGGCTGGAAAAGGACTTTGGCTATCTTGTCTCTGCTGTTACTGCCCCTATATGACCCCACTGTGTTCTGATACAGAAGGGTAATAAGGACCTCAGGCCAAGAATATAATTGCCTAGAAAAGAGAACATGGAAAAACCCACTGTGCTGTGACTGAAAACACTGATTTCTAAATAAAAAATACTGTGACCTATAATTTAATCAGTGTAGACAGGTATACAAGATGTTAATGAAATACCGTGTATTTTTCATTGGTCTGCCTGCTTTATCTGAGGTGTCTGGCCTACCTCCAGGATACACCTTGTACTGGATGGGACACACATGCCAGGCCCACACTTATTTCTGAGGCCACTGATCCTGTCTTCTCTCAGCTCCTGCAATCTCAATGGACTTAGTTTATACCATGAGACCTTGCACTCTGCTCAACATCTGCAACACTCTCTATCATAGGTGAATACATCTGCAGGTTAGCTAGCAACTTAAGACATGGCTGAACTTGAAAGAATACCCTACATAAAGTCAAGGTGAAGGCTAGCCAAAGCTTAAGTAACGTAATGTTATGATATAGAGAGGGGAGTATGCCAATTGATCATAATAAGGATCTACACTTGCCAGAGGAGATTCCCCCCCAACCCATAACGGCAAGTAAGCATGTTGCAACAAAGCCTTCAACAAAAAACAATGAAAAAAAAAAACTATACAAAATATAAAAATATATTTGAAGGCACTGGGGAGCTACTACCATAACCAACTTTAGAGGCTAAGACCCCCAAAAGAAGGGAAGCCCAGAGAACTACGACGGGTATTCAGTGCCACATCTGCCAATTTGAAAGCAGTGGCTGAGAGGATGAGAAGCAGAACAGAGCTTCTGGACTCTCCCAAGGTTGTGATGTCAATAGTTATAACTCAGGGAATACTAAAGATGAAACCCCAGACTGTTAAGTTTGGAATATCGAAAGGGCTATGGCATAGGAGTAAAGGTGAACTAGAAATAACAGGCTCAGGAGACTGAAGTCCATCTTCCGAAAGCTCATTCTCTAATTTCCTATCTTGTCTGCCAAAAGTAAAAATAAAGCTTTTTGAGGAAGATAACAATCCAGAGCCTCAATTATCTATACATTCTCATATACAAGTTAAGTTCACATCAGAAATATGTAAAAACAACAAAAACATAAAAACTGATGAGAAGGAAACATGTTCAAGAGATCCAGATATTAAAATTATTAGACATGAACTTTAAAATAATGGTAGTTAATATGTTTAATAAATTAACAAGAGAGACTATCAAAAGCTAATTGAAAACTATATTAAAAATGGGAATTCTGGAACTGAAAAATAGGATTACTAAAACTGAGAACTCAATAGATCAATTTAACAGAAGACTAGATATAGCTGAAGGAAGAAATAAATAAATTAGGATATGCAGAGGAAAATAGTTTGAAACATGGAGAGACTTAAGACAGGAAATTCAAAAAAAGTGTAGGAGATAAAAACACAGTAAGAAGGTTTAATATATTTTGTAATTGTAGTGCGAGGACAGAAAGGTAATATGCCAAAAGGAATGTCTGAAGAGATATGGTCAAGATTCAAGGGACAATAACAAAGCTTTGGCAAGATAAATACAAGGAAAACTATACAGAAGCTAAATATGGAAAACTACTAAAAATCACAACTACTAAAAATCACAAAAATGAAATCTTAAAAATAACCTAAGAAATAAAAAGGTATTGCCTCTTAAAAGAGCAGTTGACTAAAAGAAACGAAGGAAGTCAGAAAACAGTGGGAATAATACTTTTGAAGTACAGAAAGAAAATAACTGCCAATTCAGTACTCTGTATCTTCCCCCCCCCAAAAAAACTTAAGAAAAACATTTTCACACAAGAAAAATAAAAACTCAAGGAATTTGTTACTAGCCGATCAAAAAGCTGTAAAGGGAGTTTTTCAGGCGGAAGGAATATTATCCCAAAAGAAATCATAAAAATTTGAAAGTAACAGAGAACAATGGAAGGAGTAAATATGTGGATAAATCTAAATTAATATAAGTTATACCAAATAATAACACCCTCAAAGTTTAAAATACAGAGTTAAAAATGCATGACCAAACAGTACAAAAGATGCGAAGGTAGAAATAGTCAATCCAAGAGGTGGTAAGGTACTAAGTAGGTAAGTTTTAACTTCAATAACCACTAAAAGAATAATCAAAAAGATATATGGGTAATAAGCAAAAGGAGGGGTATAATAATGCAAATGCCTTATTCCAAAGTGTGGCAAGAAAGGAGAAAAGATATATGGAAAAGAGGAGACAAAAAGAAAACAAATAGTAAGATGGTAAATTTAAGCCAAAAAAATCAGCAATTAAATGTAAATGGACTACATACTCCATTTAAAAAGACAAAGATTGTTGGGGGTGCCTCAGTCAGAGTGTGCAACTCTTGATCTCAGGGTTGTGAGTTCGAGCCCCACATTGGGTGTAGAGATCGCTTAAAAATAAAATCTTAAAAAAAAAGATTATCAAATTGAATAAAAAAATCCCTACTATATGGTAGTTTATACTCTAAAAATAAGAGCTAGAAAGGTTGAAAGTGAAAGGACGAATACAGTTATAATACACAAACATTAGGTATACTAACATCAGATAAAGTAAATTTTAGGGCAACAGGTATTACTAGACATGAAAAGGGCATTTCATAATGACTAAAGGCATCAAACAAATCTTCCAAATTTATATGCACTTAATAATGTAGCCTCAAAATATATAAACCAAAACTTGAAAGAACTAACAGTAAAAATAAATCTACAACTACAAAGCCCACCCCCCCCAAATCAGTAAGAATATACAGGATCTCAATAACATAACAAAACTGACTTAACTGATATATTTAGTATAGAAGGCTGCCACAACTGCAGAATACTTGTTTCTCCCCCAAATGCCCACTGGAACATTTACCAAAATTGACAATATACAGAGCCACAAAGCAAGGCTAAACATTTCAAAGGATCATTAGGAGAGTTTCCTTGATCATGGCTATTAAGTAATAACTAGAAAATCCCAAATATTTGAAAATTAACCAACATGAGTCTAATTAACCCATGGGTAAAAGAAGAAATCATAATGGAAATTAGAAATTATAATGGAAATTGGTAATAATGATTGGTAACAGAAATATGACATGTCACATCTTGTTTGATGAAGCTAGAGCCAATGCTTAAAGAGAAATGTACAGCCTTGGGGCACCTGGGTGTCTCAGTCAGTTAAGCTCTTGATTTCAGCTCAGGTCATGATGTCAGGGTTGTAAGATCAAGCCCTGTGTCAGGCTCCATGCTGGGCGTGGAACCTGCTTAAGATTCCCTCTCTCCCTCTCCTTTGCCCCTCCCTTCCCTCTTGCATGCATGAGCTCTGTCTCTTTAAAAAGAAAAAAAATTACAGCCTTAAAATACTTATAGTAAGAGCAAAGGTTGAAAACCAAAAAGCTGAGTGTCCATCTCAACAAGTTAGAAAAAAACCCCAGCAAACTAAACCAGAAGGAAATAGAAGGAATATAATGTGGAAATAAAGCAATAAATAAATAAATAAATAAATAAATAAATAAATAAAAACAAAGGATGAGCAAAGCCAAAAGTCGGTCCTTTGAAAAGATAATCTCTTGTTGAGCCTAATCAAGAAAGGAAAGGCAGAAGTAATCAGTATTAGGAATGGTTAAGGGGACAAACCTACAGATGTTACAGACACTACAAAGGTGAAAGAATATTATGAATTACTTTTTGTCAATAAATTCGAAAATGAAAATGGGATAGACACACTCCTGTAACAGTGAATCTCACCACTGGGAGTACCCAAGACTCCCTCAGGGAATCCATGAGATCAAAATTATTTTCGTAATAACACTAAGATATCACCTGCCTTCTTCACTGTACTGGCATGTATAGTAATTGGGCAGAAGACGCGGTGAGTCAAACTACAGGCACCTTAGCAGGAATCAAGGCAATGGCACCGAAATGTACCACTAGCCATTGTATTCTGTAGCACCACACACTTACAGGGGGGAAAATCAATTTCACCTAAGTGTCCTTGATGAAGTAACAAAAATTGTTAAATTTATTACATCTCGTTCCTTCAAAACACATCTTTCTGGGACGCCTGGGTGGCTCAGTCAGTGAAGTGTCTGCCTTCGGCTCATGTCATGGTCCCAGGGGATCCTGGGATCGAGTCCCGCGTCGGGCTCCTTGCTCAGCAGGGAGCCTGCTTCTCCCTCTCCCTCTCCCTGCCGATTTCCCTGCTTGTGCTTTCTCTGACAAATAAATAAAATAAAATCTTAAAACAAAACAAAACAACCCACATGTTTTTAAAATTCTATGTGGCAAAACGGGACGTATGTACAAAGTACTTCTTCAGCATACCAAACATAGTTTTCTCAAAGAACAGCCCTTTTGTGATTGAGTTATGAGCTAAGCTAGTCCCTTTTTTTTCATGGAATGCCATTTCTACTAGAAAGAGACTAAGAGACAAACTATAATTATTCAGACTTCAGTATTTGACAGATTTTTCTCAAAAATGAAGTGTCTGTGGCTTTAAAGACAACTGACAATATTTGTTACCCATGATAAAATTTGGGCTCTTGATAAAAAGTTTAGAACACTTGAACACTATGAGCTTTCTAGCTCCCCAATAAAGGTGTATCTGACTAGACTGATGTTGATATGAAAAAAAGTGATTTTTTTATAATGCATAATGAAATGTGTCAACATCTGGAAGATCTGCACAACTCAGGGAACCATTACTTTCTAAATAAATGATGTTACAAAATCACACCCAGATAAAAGATCATTCCAAGTAAGGTAAGGCAACGGATTTTAAAATAATCCAGTACAAATGGGATTCCACACTGCAACTAACCTTTAAGAAAGTACCACTTGTCTAATTTTAGTGAAGTATCAAGACAAGAATATCAACAATTCTGAAAAGTTTATTAAAATAACTCCTCTCTTTTCCAAATATATATATATATGATGCCAGGTTTTCCTATGCTTTGACCAAAATAATAAAATGCAACACACTGTATGTAGAAGCAGAGAGTTCAGATGCCTCATACATTTTTTAAGTTGGAAGCATAATTTTAAATAAAAATGTTAACATGTAATGAGTTTAATTCTTTTAGAAATAGTATCTTTGAGGGGCACCTGCGTGGCTCAGTCATTACGAGTCTGCCTTTGGCTCAGGTCATGGTCCCAGGGTCCTGGGATCAAGCCCTGCATCGGGCTCCCTGCTCCACGGGAAGCCTGCTTCTCCCTCTCCCACTCCCCCTACTTGTGTTCTCTCTCTCGCTGTCTCTCTGTCAAATAAATAAATAAAATCTTTTAAAAAAAATCTTTAAAATGTGTTTTAATTTCTAATGCAGTAAATATCCATATAAACCACATAAACCAAAACTCTTTGGGATGGGGGAGTCCTCAGTAATTTTTTTCTGAGTATTTAGAGACCCAAAAGTTTTGAGAACTGCAGTCCTAGAAAAACCCAACTTGCCAAAACTAAGAATAAAGAAACAAAATCTGAATCCATAATCAGAAGCCTTTGCCTAAAGATCATTCCAGGTCCAGTTGGTTTCACTGGTAAATCCCTCCCCCACTCCAATAATCTAAGGAAGGAAATAATTTACAGAGAGAAAAGCAAAAAAGTCATTGTAAGGCAGCCCCTGAGGAAAGGAGAGCAAACATCTGCACCCTTGCCTGCCTACGGCTCTGCTGATTTTCTGCTCTAGATCTGCTACAGATGCATCCTAGAAGAAACACCTTAATTCTCTGGTGGTCTGAGTCTCTTGTTTCTTGAAAACAATACTCAAATTCTGGAGAGTATATACAAATCTGTTGTGGACATTTTAGTCAACACTTTTGTATGCACTGTGTAGCAACCATACCGTTTGGGGAATGGACTCCAGCTTGAAGGCTAGCTCGGATTTGTCTGAGCCAATCATGGTAATTCTGTTTCTCTTGTCCATGACGGGTTTAGAAAATCAGGACATTGGGACAAGTTAAGGATCTTGCCTATGTTAAATCTTATATTAAAAAGATGCCTGGAGAAATATGCTGAGGCTTCTGGGAAATTTTCCCACGTAAGAGAGATAAATTAGAAGTGTTTTTCTTTCTGGATGATGATGTGTATAGAATGGGGTCTAGAACTACAGACAGCTAAAGTCTGAAAGGAAGCCAGCATACACAAGGGGTAGAGTTGAGAAAATCACGGATATACAGAGCTAGAGTAACATGAACAACCCAATCCTAAAAGCCCAGTCTACCCTTAATTTTGTAGTGAGCCAATTTCCTATATTCGGCAACTTTGAAATGGGTTTTCTCTTTCTTGCAACTATAAGCATCCCAAGTAAGTTACTATTTTGAAACTACTTAAATGAATATTGCTTCAAATTGCAATTGTACAAAAGGAATCACTCCCAAATCAGTAAGCTAGACAAACCTGCATTCTGTCTGAAGAAAGGCACACCTTCCATTTGTGCTACACTGTATTGGTAGAAAATCAAGAAGTCGTGGATGGTGTGTGAGAGCAAACCCATTAACCATTAAAAGTATGTGAATACAGAGGAACTACTTGGTATCTGCTTAAATTCATCATTGTCCTGGGATGTTGATTTTATCTGATAAAGACAGGTCAAGAGTATATGCTTTAGAATCAGACTGGAGACCTCGAGTATTCTTATAAGGGCCAATTATTATGTATTCACACAAAGTTCTGGGGAGCAAAAGGGAGCCCAGGCCCAAAGGATGACTTTTCCCTTCGGCAGAGTTCACTGCACACTGAAACTGAACGGTTTCTGAAAAGGCTACCAGACAAGATGGATTCATCTCTAGCCACTTGCTGTTTTGTGTATCCTAAGAAGTTACAGAGCAATCTAGGGATCCCCTTTTACCAAATTACATTTTCCCAAGTATGAAGTTTAGTTATACTTCATTTCCTTTAATAAGCACATATGGGGGGGGGGGAGATAAAACAAGTATTCTGCATAGTAAGTGCAGACTGAATACCCAAGAAACCACTATTTGGTCATGTCCTTACTTCACAGGATCCTTTTCACCTTCCCCACAGGAAAACGCATCTAACCTCGTGAGATCCAGTGGCTACCGGTCAGCAAAACTTCTGGATCCTTTAGGAGGAAAAATCCTAAGTAAACTGCACTTCAAGAACAATGGAGAGGTTATATGGGACTCAAACTTCATGTCAACCCCCCTTTGAATCTCTGGCTCTAAGATGATGCAGAGAACTTCTTTCTTTGGAGATGTGTTTCCTCTAACCAGCAGGCTTCCTGTCACTAGAAAAATTAAGACTAAATACCACTACATTTCCAGCTGTGCCACTGTGATCCCAGGTGGGAAGAGAGCAAACCGCCTGGGACCCTGGTACAGATGGCACGTCATCCACAGCCTGCGGGTCGGGTTGTTACTGATAGTTCAAATGACTCACTAAAAGCTTCCCAAGTGATCTGATCAAGAGCAGATCTATTCTTACTGTTAAGTCAGCTTGCACTTTTCTCTAAGTATTATACATGTAAACAGTGGGTTAGTACACACCTCAGGCTAGCGTTTGCCTGATTTTGATGACTATAATCCAAATGTTCAACTCTTTTTCTATACTGTAACTTAGTGTAATATAGTGAACACATGTACACTTTTATTATCCTGCATGTTCCATCTAATATTGTATCATTAATATGACATAAATTCAAGACATAAACTACCACCTTTCTACCAAGTATGAAAAGATATCCTTTTAATATGAAATATGTACCTTTGTTATAAGCTGAATCACGTTTATAGCCCAAAGCTTCTGATTAAAATGATTATTTCAGAACCAAGTACATGTTTTAAAATATGCTATGCAGAGCTTAATATGGTATACTTGAATTTTTAATTTGACAAAAATGGACAGAAGGCAAAATGAAAAAAAATTTATTTCCTGTTTTATCCACTGTCAATACTGTATTTTTGATGCAATATATTTGCAAAGAAAAAAAAAAACAATCTCAGCTTTTATTTTCCATTTTAAACACTACAATATTTACAAGCTATTTAGAATAACAAACACTCAGACGCACACACACTCACGGACCCACGCAAGTACATATATTCTTATCTCTGGTTTATACTGAATGCTGGTAAAGGCAATGAATGCTTTCAGAGCCCATGATCAGAAAAGGGAAACCCATTTTCCTTCCTCACACAGATCTTCCTGAACCACTTTTAGTATTCTTCCTTCCATTTCCTCATGCAGAGCTCATTGTATAGGGTTAATCAGTTTTTTACAATTTATGTTTACTTAAACTATAAGCTTTAAAAAGCATAAGCAGACATGATTTCCCCCACATTTCCGTTATTTTGGTTGCAGAATCAAGCTTCACATATAAAAAATCTTGTTTAACCACAGTCACTCTAAACCCAAGAGTCATCCGGAGCAGCCATCTCATTTTCTACCTGCTACTCTGTTTTGAATCCCAGGGCATCGCGTCATCTGTGCAAGTAACACCCAGGCAGCCATCCTTCCCACCATCTTACACGACTGTTGTTCCTTCTAGCGTGGCTCCACTGAATCATAAATTGTCAGGTGCAGAGCTGAGGGCATAAGAAAAAAGGCCTGACCCTATATAATAGGTATAAGTCTTATGACAGAGTTGTCATGTAACCCTGCGATGACAATCGACTCTGGTTCCCCCAAAGAATGTTGTGTTGCTTCCATAAAATGGCAGATATTAAAGTTTAGCTCGCAAATAGAACTTCAGGAAGAATATGTGGCTAATAGGCAATAAAGAGAAATTCTTATCATACATAATTCTTGACAGATGACTCTGGTGAGGTGATTCAAAGCAGAAAATATACTTGTTTCAAGCAAAATTAATGCTCCACTCACATACCTACCAGATCTATTTGTATAATAATTAATTCCTTTCCAGTCACAATTCTTACCAAAACATTTCACAAGTTAAAAATGAGAAGGCCTAGGTGTATACCAACCAGATTTTTTCAACAGAGAAATGAAGAAGAGAGAGGCTAGTTTTTAACTACTTAGTTAAAAACCCCTACAGATATCCAATGTAATATTAAAACTTATGCTGCACAAATACATGGTCCTATCTGACTTTTCTTTCTCTACATCAATAAAACTCAATGTCCATGTAAGACTGAAACCAAAAGTTCAAGGCCATTAACAGGTTCCAAGTATCATTTTAGCCTTGACTGACTTTATTTTTCCACTCATTTTAGAATTAAAGGAAAAGTCTCTGGAACAAAAATTGATGTTGTATACCTTCTCTGAACAATTTATCATATCAAAAGAAAATGGACTGGGTCTGTGTCCAGGCAAAGTAATTTTGTGTGATATTACACTACAGAAAAGAGTAAGAATGAATCCTGAGGGCTTAAACAAAGGGCTGGAGGACTGTCTATATTAATGAAAGAATAAGGAAGATAAACAAAAAAGTAATTAATCTGGGTAGCAGTTTATAGTTTAATAGCTAGTGAACATAAATTCCAAGACTTCTTAAGCAAAATTACTAAGGTATCTTTTTCTTAAGTCATATATTTAGGAGGAAAGATTTTTGAAAGTTAACTAAAAGAAGAAGATAATTTTAGACTCTGGGCAAAGCATAAGTTTAAAAGACCTCGTTCTGGATGGATGACTCAATGCGGCAATCCACCAAATGAAGAATTTCTAAGCAGAGGCAGAAGGATGCTACTCGGAAGCAAAGTGGAATTTATTAAGGCTAGGCTACCCTTGCTTAGATCTGAGGCTGTTTTTTTTATATTTTGATAGAATACAGAAAAACAAAGCAATCCAGGAAGAAAAACACATCTTCCTAATGAGCTTAGTCTCCATATAAAAACATATTTTCATTGCCTGACATCTGGTACACAGAGTAATTTTCCACACCTCACTCAGGATAAAACACTGACTACTTCTGTTTCAAGGATTAGTAAAAGTATCTCAGATACACTTGAAATATTTTTAAAACCACTTCAAATCTAATGGAAGCTCATCTTCCAATAACAGAAACTCAGAGAAAGCAGAAGACTGATGAAGTTTGTTCATTAATTTCCTGAAAGGTAATTAATCTCCTCTTACCTTAAAAATATACAACCTCACCACCTACTCTTCCAAGCCCCTTAAATATCAACAGCTAATATTAATCTAGACCCTTGGAAAATTTAGAATTCTTTAGAAAAATGTGAACATTTAAAGTTTTATCAAGTATTGAAAACGGTGTAAAAAGAGGGCTCACACCAAGTTATAAGCTGGAAGAGTAACCAAAAGCTTAACTTCGAGTTATAAAGTGATTTTTGCCACTGAATGAGAGGAAATAAGAAAAAAAAGCTAACAATTTATAATTCACTCCAGGACTCTCTCTCAAAAGAAGGAAAAAACAAAATCAAACAAGAAAAAGGCCAGAAAGATATCAATGAAACTCTGTTTAAGGGAAATGCATAAAAAGCTAGTATTTTAATTCCATATTCTTATTTTCAAATTATGGAATTCTGAAAGTTTTGGCAATTGTGAACTAAAGACGCTAGTGTATGTATGCTGGAATCCTATACACTAACGAAGAAAGTTAATCAGGGACTCTAAACAAACAGCTCACTATTCTCCAAGGTGGGGTGGGAAAGGTAGACTAAGACAGTACGATCAACTTACTTAATGGAAGCATGTATATTTGTATGTAATAATTCAGGTCCAATTATTGTTAAGACATGAATCTTTCTTTGAATTATCACTGCTTCCTCTGACATAATTATTAGAAAAGTATTTTGATTTTCAAAAGACTATCAGTTTTAGACTTAAAAAAATAAGAACAGGGCTCCTGGGGCGCCTGGGTGGCTCAGTTGTTAAGCGTCTGCCTTCGGCTCAGGTCATGATCCCAGGGTCCTGGGATCGAGCCCCACATTGGGCTCCCTGCTCAGCGGGAAGCCTGCTTCTCCCTCTCCCCCTCCCCCTGCTTGTGTTCCTTCTCTCACTGTGTCTCTCTCTGTCAAATGAATAAATAAATAAATAAAAAAATCTTAAAAAAAAAAAGAACAGGGCTCCTGCTAGGGGTTCCTAATTCATAAATTCACTAAAGGGCTATCTGATAATAAAATTCAACTTGTTTTGAGATGAATGTCCATAGTTGCTACCCCAAATCAAGACCCAATATATATGTTCTGTATAAAATCTAGTCTTGTGTTTTTAGACTATGGTAATGTGTTTAACAATTGGGGGTGGGAAGTTAGGAATAAAAATAATTCTAGCCCTTCAGACTGGATCATCTGAAGCCCAGGTTTTTTTTACCCCCATGTAAAAAATGAATTATCTTCCATTTAAGATTGAAAGGGCTCCATTTATCTTCCCATCTAGGTAATGACCATGAAAAGATCATCTTCATTTCAGAAAGAGAACAAGCAGCAGGAATCATAACTCCTTTGAGAATATCTTAAATAAATATAGATGGTTAGACAGACAGATCATATATTCAGTTTCAGAAGAGAAAAATAAAAGCCTGAACCTTAATGACATACTGTGAATTTGCCAAAATGAGGCAAATACAGAATACAGAATGTCACGACAATATCAGGAAAATACATTTTAATTGGTCAATTTAGCAAGGGTACCCTTTGTGTAAAGGTTCAGGAAATCCCTCGACAAATGTTTTTAAACAGTAAATTTTGCAAAGTGTGAAGTATGGAAACATCAGCACGAGGCACACTAGGTCCTAAATTACCACAAAAATTTTAAATTAGAAAAGGGCCAAATAGATGAAAATGTAGTCGGGTGGCGTATATTAGCTACTTAGTTTTCCTTCCTTCTGCTGAAGTGTTCTGCTACTCTGGAGGAGCAACGGTAGAGAGCGAGGAGGGAGACAGCTCCTCTCTCCTGTCACCTCATCAGAAGACACTTTAAGCCTGTGCCGTCCAATACAGGAGCCACCAGGCACATGTGGCCAGTGAGTACTGGAAATATGACTAGTGCCACGTGCTGAATGAGTTAACACTTTGGGTGCATTGGATTCACTAAATTACAAGATTAAAATCGATTTCACCTGCTTCTTTTTACTTCCCATTTACAGCGGGGTAGAAAGATGGCTGCTCCTAAATGCTCAGAGGAGATACACAGTCGTCTTTGGAGTTTCACACAAAGGGGGAAAGTTTTCTGAAGGCTCTAAAAAATGCCAAAAGTTGAAAATTAAATCTACACTGCAGTTTCCACCTAGCCCAATTGTAAATCTGAATTATATATTTCCCTGAATACACGCATATTTTTTAAAAAAAAACCAATAAAATTTATGAGACAACATATTAAGTCAATTTCACAGTTATAAATATTTCAAATTACACCTACACACTATAAATTACAGGAAATAAAATTCAAGTAATAGAAAAAGAAGAGAGGAGCAAAATAAAAGGCGAGGTTATTTAGAGAGGGATATATCAGTAAGAACTGCACCATTGGGATAATTTCGTTCGAAAAAATTCTGCTTGACTAACTGAACTGCATGTGAATAACTTCAAGAGCTAATAACTCTTACAAGAAAAGCAATGAATTCTTTCTTTAAATTCCCGGATGTTCATCTTTGTCTTTGAAAGACAAAAATCTTTTCTTCCCAGCACTGACCCCAGCAGAGCTTGCCCCAAGTGGAGAGAAGCAGAGGGCCTGGGGCACCTGGTGCTGGGGCTCATCTGACATGTGGACACAGGAGCTGGCAGTAGTGTTCACAGGACCGATGTGCTGACTGTTATCTCCGGGAAATGCCAAAGGTGAAGCTCAGTGTGTCTTGCGATTTAGCGTTCATTTTAAAGAAAACACCCAATGTACTGGCATGAAGTACACACCCTAACAGAAAATGAGCAGCACAGTTTCTGCTATGTATGTTTAAGGAAAGGGAAGGGGTTAATCCCAAAGGCAATTTAAATAATGGTATTTTATTTTTATATATAAATAAATGTTCTGAGAAATCTCAGACTTTAGTGCATTGTTGTAAAAAATTAGTGCAGTTTTCTCATTAAAGTTTTTAGCGCTCAAGGAATAAGATAAATCTATGTCTGTTCATAGTCTCTTTCACTGTACATTAAACGTTCACACTGCGAAATGTCTAACTGAAGGTTTCTATACTGGTCTGTTCTTAAAAATCAAGGTAAATGGATTTCATGTTCTGTGACAAAACATGGCAATTATTTTTGGCAAAGAAATTAGAAAAATATGAGATCGTAGTTTAGAAATGAAGAGCTTGTTGATGTAAAGCATAGGCAATACATAGGAAAAAGCTTTTTTTAAGATTGTATTTTTAACAGAACTTTATCCTTCATGCAAAATGTTTTCTCGGCAGCTAACTTAAAAAAATATTTCAGCTTTATTTGGGGATGGAGACAGTGACAGGAGTCAGGGTGAAGGGCGAAGGAGAGGCGCTTAACCAAGCCTGCTCTCCGTCCCAAGTCTCTCCCGTACAGGAGCAAAGGAATACCCGCAGGCATCTTCCACGCACTCCTCTCCTTTTCCAACATCTTGGAACGGAGAGGGCAAAGAAACGTAGTTATAAAACACTGGCTCACACTTCGGCCCCAAGTTCTAGTACCCCCGTTTCAATGACAGTCACATATTTATCATCAATCTGGACCAGAAGTACTGTCTTGTCGATGTGGGATCTAGTACCTGGATCTCTGCTGCAAGGCACCCATCGGTGAATCACCTGATGATTCAGAATACAGTAAGTTAGTGAGAGACCTTGAAAACATTCACAAAATTCACTCAAAATTAGAGGTAGTAATTCTGTTTGGTAATTTAGCAAAAGGTACATTTAAAAAAACATACGCATAAATTATCCAAACACATGCAAACAAGTTAGTCAGGCTACAAAAAAGTGAGAGCATGGGTCAGCTTCGTGAGAGAACTTACATGGCCTTCCATGCCCTCCTGAGGACTCCAGTCTTTCCAGCTGTTTCTCCCAGCTTTTAACCGAATAGCCTCCTCAGGCCACTGCAGCTCTTTCCTTTTTGACAGGTTGATCCCATCCAGAATCTGACTGGGATCGACAATCTATATTGCAAATAAATACGGGTCATTTCCAATTCAATTTTTTTCTCGATGATGACAAATTATATAATCTCAAACAAAATTTCTCTCACAGACTCTTTGCGTCTCAAGTTCTCCACTGCCTATAACTGAACAAAAAACAATCTAGAGGGCCACCTCCTGAATTCCTTTAGCCCCCTGGCTGACCTTACTGCAACAGCCACACACCAGCAGCTGGCAACATTCAAACATATGCTAGTCTTCAGACTAAGTAACAGGAAGGTGTGTTCTCATCAGAATCCTTCACTCGACAAATGAGAAGTAAAAACAAATGAGTGACACAAACAGCACAAGACCCATGTGCTTACTCACTTGGACTCGGTAAATCACGTCCCCCCTTTTGGCCTGTGAATTATTGGCAGGACTTAAGGTGTTGCCCGGCTGGGCATCAGTGGCACTGCTCTGACCTCCCTCTGTCCCAAGAAAGCCCACAAGAGTGTGATGTTTGCAGGCCGGGATGCTCTGGCTGGAGCTGCTGGAAGAAGGCAGGCCATGCTGCACGCAGGCCATGCCGCTCTGACCGGAGGGCTCCATCTGGTTCACCATAGAGAGGCGGGACTGGATGGAGGACGGTAAGTTTCGAAGCGATATCTGACTCGTGGAAGAGCGCCGACAAGGCACAAATCCCGTGGTGGACATCCGGAGGGACGAGTGCCGGCTGCTGTAGCAGTAAGAAGACTGGCTGGCCACTGAGGCGCGAGCAGGGGACTGTCTGACCAGGCTTGACTGTACGGAGTGGGAGCTGTGGCTAGTGCCTAGCGAAGGATAAACAACAACAGCATTCTAAGTGCAATGATTCAAACACAGGTTTTTTTTTTTTCTTTGTAGTTTTTAAGAGCTTTTCCCTTAAGTAATTACTTGGTCAATTCACTGAATTTAAATTATACCTAAAACTTTTTTTAAAAAAGTTTATATTTATACCTACAACTTTTTTAAAAAAGATTTTATTTGAGAGAGAGAGTGCAAGAGAGCATGCAAGCGTGCACATGCACACGTTGGAAGAGGGACAGAGGCAGAGGGAGGGACAGAATCTCCAACAGACTCCCTGCTGTACGTGGAGCCCGATGCGGGGCTTGATCTCCCGACCCTAAGACCATGACTTGAGCCAAAACCAAGAGTTGGACGCTTAACTGACTGTGCCATCCAGGCACCCCTATACCTAAAACTTTTAATGTTGTCAAAAAGAAATAAATATCTGAGATCTGTTTTCTTGTGTGGTTTTGATAATAATTTTAATTTGCTAATGCTTTTTAAAATTAAAATTCTGGGACAAAAGCAACACATATAATTTCAGCAAGTATCAGGATTTAACATTGAGATGAATCCTAAAATACCTTCCACAGAAATATTTCAGAATAATAAGAATGCCTCTTTAATATTTCAGAAATGAAATATCTCATGAAATGAGACCACAAGAAATATTTATTAAGGATCTACTATGTGGTAAGATCTGTAACTACTACTTCTCAAAAGTATAGAATTAATATCCTTTCAATCCATTCCAATGACAAACTACACAGTCTATAGAGAGATGGTGATACCACACTGTCATTTTCATATCCATTAAGGGATTACTACTAAATATGAATTATCAGTGATACTGAATAGCAGGTCCTTCTGTGTTGGTTTGATATGATTCCTCAGGTTCATCTTTTTTCCTGACTTATTATAATAGTAATGTGAAGATTAGGAAATAATTAACTATATTGAAAAAATTGCTCCATGTACTTTCTATCTGAAAATAAAGAGCTGATCAAAATAAGAGCATTTAAAAAAGCACAATGAAAGTTCTAGCTTTTCACTCAGAAGTTACAAAAGAACATACAAAATGTTGGTAATACATCTATTTTGAGTCTTAATTCCAATGCTATTGGATTTTTTTTTTAACTTAACAATAAATGTCTTAAGACTTCATCTCATTCATGTGAAGCAGTAGGGGAAAAGACAGTACTGAATCAACCAACCAGCCATATGAAAACAGATTAAATACGATTCCTACTGCATACCAGGTGGATGACAGATGTTGTGTAAAAAGAAAACTGGTGAAAAACAAAAACAGAAAAACCAAACCCTCATGCCTTGGGATAGGAAAAATTTTCTTAAGTAGGATATAAAAAGTACTAATCATAAAAGAAAAGATCAGTAAATTGCTCTACACTAAAATAAAGAACTTTTGTCAAAAGAAGATGAGCCACCCTTCTTTTAGGAAGAGAATGGAAAGACAAGGGATAGAATGGCAAAAGATATTTGTAGTACAGAAAGCTGAGAAAAAACTCAAACACAAAATATACAAATAAGAAAAAGATAATCATGGAACTAGAGGGTATTATGCTAAGCAAAATAAGTCAGTCAGTGAAAGACAAACATCCTATGATTTCACTCATATGTGGAATTTAAGAAACTAAACAGAGGAACAAAGGGGAAGGGAAAGAAAAACAAGATAAAAACAGAGAGGGAAGCAAACCGTAAGAGACTCTTAACTATAGAGAATAAACTGAGGGTTGCTGGAGTGGAGGTAGGTGGGGGATGGGGTAAATGGATGATGGGCATTAAGGAGGGCATTTGTTGGGATGACCACTGGGTGTTGTATGTGGGTGATGAATCACTGGATTCTGCTCCTGAAACCAGTGCTGCACTGTATGTTAACTAACTTGAAATTAAATTTAAAAAAAAGAAAAGAAAAAGATAACCAAAGAGAAAAATGGGCAAGAGACTTAATAGGTACTTCAAAAAGAGGAACAGGTGATAAACTGATTTAAAACCTTCCAATCTTAGGCATCAGAGCAATGTAAATTATAACAACGAATTAAAGATCACCCTTCTCCCGTCCCTCTCAGCAAGCAGGGAGCAGAGATGGGAACTGGTAATACTCCACACTGGTGAAAGGTTACAGGATGGGCATTCCGATGTATGACTGGGGAGAGTACCAATTGGTAAAAAACAAACAAAACAAAACAAAAACAAACAAAAACTTGCTAGAAAGATTTTTGGCATTATGTGTCATGAATCTTAAATATTCTCATAAACTTTGACTTAATGATGGCATTTTTAAAGTCTCTAGCCCAAGAAAATAGTGATTACAAAGTTTAGTATAACATTCAGGAGAAACCAAATCATTGTCCAATGAAAGAGAAGTTAAATAAATTATACTAAATATTATTAGCCTTTAAAAATGATACTTTCGAGGGGCGCCTGGGTGGCTCAGGCGTTAAGCGTCTGCCTTCAGCTCAGGTCATGATCCCAGGGTCCTGGGATCAAGCCCCGCATCGGGCTCCCTGCTCCGCGGGAAGCCTGCTTCTCCCTCTCCCACTCCCCATGCTTGTGTTCCCTCTCTCGCTGTCTCTCTCTGTGTCAGATAAATAAAAATCTTTAAAAAAAAAAAAAAAATGATACTTTCAAAGAAATGATATTCCAAGTAATACACATATTTAATATAAATAGGATAATGTCCAACCAGGAATCAAACAAAATATTCTTTTTACATATTCCAAGTAGGTATACAGAATTCTCTCTTTTTTCTTTTTGAGAGAGAGAGAGAGACGAGAGACACAGAGAGAGAAAGCGAGCACACACGTGTGAGTGGGAGGGTAGAGGGGCAGGGGAGTTGGGGGGTGGGGGTGGGGAGGGTTAGAGGGAGAGGGAGAAAGAATCCCAAGCAGGCTCCACGTCCAGTGCGGAGCCCGTCTCAGGGCTCAATCCCACCACCCTGAGATCATGACATGAGCCGAAATCAAGAGTCTGACGCTTAACTGAGCCACCTGGGCGCCCAGCAGATAATTCTCTTTATACACACATACTAAGAGGCTAAGTTCAATACATACTTTGTTTTCACATTACCTAGTGCTGGAGGATAAGATGTGACCAGTGGATGGAGTCCTGCTCCCGACCCTGGCGCTGGATTTCCAGTGCTTCCCTGGGATACGCTGCTATGGGGGTCACTGGCACTCGTGGCATTGTTGCTGGTGCAGGACATCCCACCTCCGGTGTCTGCATCTTCAATATTGCCACCGCTGTTACAGCCAGCCCCACACCCTTTCCTTAACCTAGGAATAAACACCAGAGTAAGCAGCATTACCCCCCCGATCACTTCAAGACAGGTGTCTTACTCTATTTCTAGCTATTCTGAATGGTTAATGCTATAAATGTTCATCTTTGAAAGTCTTCATGGTGCAGTCAATATTAGAAACAAAAAAAGGCAGCTATGTTTTCAAAGAATGGCCTAAGGACTATTCCCCCTTACTCTCACTGCTTCAATTCTTCCCAATCTACCTTCACTTTTTATCATCTTTCCCAATCTTTTCATCTTTCCTTAGCCATAATAAACTACACATAACAAAACTGTACCAACAAGATAGCAATAGGATTCTTGCCAGTGTCTTTTCAGTGCCTCTGAAGTGTGCAACTCCTGAAAACCTAATTTCTGCTGTAGCACACTTGGAAGAGAGCTGCTGCAATCATTTTTCGTTTTTTTTTTCTTTTTTAAATCTAGGGTGACCAACTATCCTGGGTTGCCCACAACTGTCTCAGTTTGGCACTGAAAGTCCTGCTTCCCAGGACATTTCTCAGTCCTGCGCAAACCAGGACAGCTGGGCACCTTAATCTCTATACCATTTCTCTTGAGGGAAGAGAACTCAACCTCTTTAATCCAATTCCAGCACAACGGATAATTTTTGAAAAGAAATTTCTTTGAACACCACTGTGGTTTACGTTCTTCTTTCTGTTTGGATAGGGACTGATGTTAAAATGGTGAGACTTTTTTTTTTTTTTTTGAGTATGCCTGTTTGAGAGTTTGCCACCCTAATCCCACATTCTGTTTTTCTTAAGTTCTGTTATTTAAGGATCTAAACAAAAGCTTGTAAGAAATTGAAAAGATACTCTATGATTTTTCTTCAATATCCACCAAACTATGATGTTCCTATACTGAACACCATAATTTACCAGACAAAAGGCAGAGAAAAAATTCATGGGCACACTTGAAGGTACGAGAGATCTGAGATCGGAGTGATGACTGGATTGTTAAAATGGCAGTAGTAGCACGAAAGAGTTTCGCCAAGTACGGCGTGCTCCCCCTACTGTTAGAATGGAATAACACAGAAGGTGAGCAACTTGCTCAAGTGTCCTAGGTTTTTCTCTAATTTGCTGTGTGTTGGCCCACACATCCTAATAGTGGCGCTATGCTGCAATACAGAGTCAAAAAAGTTAAAGAAAAGAGAACTATTCAAGATTCTACGAAATGCTGCATTAGTGGTTCTTAACCAGTGTTGTACATGAGATTTATCTAATAAGAGTCTGAAGATAAAAATGCTCAGACTACTTTCTAAAGTTCCTGACAGAATAGGTTTATATTGTGTCATGGCATCTGTATTTTTTCTATAAGCTTTCCAGGTGATACTCATGCAAACTGCCTCGATGAAGAGAGAACACACCATCACTGAAATATGCAACCACATAGCTCACCTGTGCCAGGTTGACACTATGAAGTTTCTGATATTTCCCAAACTGATAGGTCCCCCAAGGATTTCTTTAAGCTGTTCATGGCTGTCAGAGTAAGAAGTTGTCAGGGGTGAGACAAAGATTGGGTAGCCAATAGGCTGATCACAAGATGAGTTTATCATGTTTCTCAGAGCTTGTTTTGCATTTTGGATGCTACCTCTCTCTGGGTTACGGTTACGTAGAAAAACAAGCTCTTGCTGTTGTCCTGCCCAAAGACCTCGGACGCATTCCTTATTAACCTGAAAACCAGAACACATGGGAATTAGGTGAAGGGGCCAAGAATGAAATTCATATAAACAGAAGAGTATAAATGGGAGGGATACAAAAGACATATGAGAACCAACTGTGAAAAGCAGGAAACAAATACAAGTAGGTCACATTTGAACAGGAGTTCATCAATTTTCCATTGTCACCAGTGGGCTGTTAAATAATAAGTACACGTAGAACTCTTTTCCCTGGTCTGTCTGGTAAAAATATCAAGTTTTCCAAATTAATAATGCACTGAATTTTGTAACTGAGATAACAGATATATTTGACAGAAAGGAGCAGTAACAAATATTCAGAGTTAAAAGGATGTTTGTGACTTTGCAGGCTGATTAAATGAAGTAGATAAAAAGCGAATCATTATTAACTATTAAAATAAAATTTCAGAAATTATGTCTCCTAAAGCCGTGAGATGTTTAAAAAAGCAACAAACAAGGGGAGGTGGGTGGGGGGAAGGGATAACTGGGTGAAGGATTAAGGAGGGCACTGGATGTAATGAGCACTGGGTGTTATATACAACTGATGAATCACTAAATTCTACCTCTGAAACTAATTAAAAAAAAAGACAAACAAAAAAAACAACAAAAAGTACAAGCTGTAGTATTATTTTGCAACCTGGAAATCAAATTAGCAATATAGTGCTGATCTTTTAAGAAGAGATGCTGCCCAGAGAGCATATATAATAGATAAAAGACTGCCAAAACAGAAATAAGCAAAAATTTTAAGACTTTATGGCACATGAGAAAATTTCAGAGGATAGAAAAAATTACAAAATAAATCAAATTAAGTGCTCATAAACAATCAATGCTAATGTAGTATGGTCATTTTTTTTTCTATAAAAAGAGTTTCACTTTTTAAAGTTGGGATAAGGTTATGTAACTTCCATTTTTTTTCCCCAGACACAAATAAATGCTTCAGAAACTTACCTTAATGACCCTGAAGCTTAGGTAGCGTCTATTCAGCATGATGATCTTATATTCATTGGTGCCATCATCCATGACATGCCGCAGAGCAAGAAGGGAGGGAGAGTTGGCAAGGACTGCACTCCGCCACGCAGGGTCCCCTTCATGGGCTATTACGAGGTTCTTTTCATGAGACACAATGGCTTCATAGAGCACAGTAGGGTCATCATACTCATCTGGAGAAGTGAAATGATCCTAAATAGAGAAATAAAAAAATATAAACTTTACAGGAAGAGAAGGACTTCCAGTGGAATGATAAACGCTTCTTCAGTTACTAATCAGTTACTAAATGAAAATTCTGAAAAACTGGTTTAATATGAGTATTTTATATCCGCACATATTATTATTGTTGGAGATAGTCTTAAATTTAACCAGGTTAGGAATTAGCTCATTATTGCCATACTGTTTTTTTTTTTAAGATTTTACTTATTTGACAGAGAGAGACACAGCGAGAGAGGAAACACAAGCAGAGGGAGTGGGAGGGGGAGAAGCAGGCTTCCCGCAGAGCAGGGAGCCCGATGCAGGGCTCAATCCAAGGACCCTGGGATCATGACCTGAGCCGAAGGCAGACACTTAACGGCTGAGCCAGCCAGGCGCCCCTGCCATACTACTTCTGTAAATTCTTCAACCCAACCCTATCTTCTAAGTTTTAAATAAACAAATATTTTTCCAATTTTTATATATTTTCTTTTTCTCATTCAAGTGGGGTTTTACATGTTTTCATTCATACATAATTTTTTCTCTTCAAGGATCGTCTCACTGGTATCAGTTAAGGAAGGCTAAGCTACATAAAAGTTCCCTAAGTAGTATTTCTTTTTTTTTCTTTAAGATTTTATTTATTTATTTGACAGAGAGATAGAGCCAGAGAGCACAAGCAGAGGGAATGGCAGAGGCAGAGGGAGAAGCAGGCTCTGCACTTGAGCAGGGAGCCTGGGATGTGGGACTCGATCCCAGGACCCTGGGATCATGACCTGAGCCGAAGGCAGACACTTAACGATCTGAGCCACCCAGGCGCCCAGTAGTGTTTCTTTTTAACAAGGCATTTTTAACATAAAGCCACATCTCTAGAATGATTCCAATATAGCATTTTATCTCATGTAGTTAAGATAATAAGATCAAGGGTCCTAGTCCTAAAGAAGCTAGTCAAGTCTTCCCTGAGAAATCTCTTGGTCTATGTAGCAACCACTCCTGCATTCCACAAGCTGTTATTTAATACCTCTCATGTGGGGGATTCTATGGCAGAGAGCATGGATGAAAAAGGAATATGTGGAATCTATCCCCCCTTCAGAAACAGTGCAAATTAATAGGGATCCAGGACGTATACCCACATAACCATAACACGAGTCTGAACTTCTGAAGTGAAGAGTATACAATCGTAGATATTCATAGTTGGGAGGTTGATAAATTTTTACATCCAGGTAAAGTAACTCATTTCTACTCAAGCCAAGTGACCAGACTGTGTGTGATATCTGAGGGGAGATGGGTGAGTGTAAGAAGGCAAGCTCCCCAATGATGCACCTCCACATCTAGGGACTAGCCTATATGAGAATAACAAAAGTATTCACTATATATGCGAATAATGCTTCATAATGAAAAAAGTTCTGCAACATGTTTTTTCCCTGAACTCTTACAACCTTGCCAAGCAGGTTCAGTACATAATACCGGCATTTTGCAAATACCAAATCTGAAGTTCAAAGAGTCATAGCTGCTTCCTAGGTTTAGAAAGTTAGTAAATGATTAAGCCAGGACTTAGAACACATGTTTAAAGAGAATTTATCATTCTGATTTTTAAAAGTATATGATTACAAATGTTAACTGAAAAACCTGTCAAGTCTAGCTGCTGTGATTAGGGAAAGTTACACAATGCAGGTGGTTTTGAACTGGATCTGAAAGAATGAAGACAATGTCAGTGGCTGGAGATAGGCGCTATGCTGGAAAGGGAGAGAGCTCCAGGCAAGACATCCTACAGGGGAGAAGCACAGGTCAGTGAAGAACATAAAGGTGATGACAGCCTAAAGTCTCTCTGGGGAATTGCATTTCTATTACGTTGCCAGGCAGCACTGTGCTAGACACTGGGGAAAGAGTAGTGAGCATGACAGATACAAGCACTGTTCTCATGGAACTTAGGGTCTAGTTAGAAAATACTAAAAAAAAATTAGAAAACTAGCTTTTAGCCAGATTGTGGAGCATCTCCCCTGTACCTTGTCCAGATTTCTTTTACCAAGCTGGTGCACTCCCCTCTCCAATGCTTTGAGCACTGGTTCTTAACAGCTCACAGTTATTCCCTCCTCTCAGAACTGCCTTCAGTTGATGGAGCTGCCTGGGCAGGAAATGCCAGGGGAGGTTTGTTCCCCACTTGGGTGTGGGGGGCTCAAGGTACACCATGTAACTCCTGGTGATACTAACACTCTAGAACTCACTCTAAACCAGTGGAAGCTAGAATTCAGTTGAAACACAGTTTTGCTTAGCTCCTTCCCTGTTCTTTCCTGCTTCCCTCCCTTCCTTACAAATTCCCCTGAGGGCACCCTGTCATCTCTGGCACAGGAATCCTGGACTCCGACTCTGCTTCTAAAGAACGTGGCCTAAACTAGCATTTACAACTTACAATACCTCTGTACATCATACACCAACCCTCCTGACCTTTCTTTTAAATACTGAGCTCACTTTCCTATACCAGCAGATAGCTAGACATCATATGATGCGCTCTCCTTTAGGAAACCGTTCCTTTAGGGAAGGAATCCTATCTTTGTATAGTAGTGTTGGTACAATTTTTGAATGGAAAATAAAAGTGCAGACAGACGTAACAGTTATACTCTTAATAAAATGGACAAAGTTGGAAATTATTAGGCATGCCAAAACAGAGTATGCTGAATCTTGCTCAAATATTTCTTTTCACTGGGCTTAAGATGGTTGGATGACTATTGTTTTAGAGGCAAAGTATTTGAAACAAGCAGAATGTCCATGAACAGGGAAATGGTTGAATAAACTGTAGTTAAAAATTATATCCTAAGATACTACAGAGCCGTTAAAAATATGGGGTGCCTCTATATGTGCTGACTTAGAAAGTATCCATGTTATACTAAATAGGGGGGAAAAAGCTTGTGTTACAGATCGTTTTATGTAGCACAAAGGAAAATATTTGTACATATAGATGGAAATGTCTATGAACTCAGGAAAATCAGAAAATATATGCATCAAATTACTGGCAGTAACTGCTTCTTGGAAGGGCCATACAATGGTATGGGGTGATGGGAATACTCACTCTTGGGTGAAGCTCACTTTTTAACGTTTTTCATTATTTCTCAAATACAAAGAGAAAATGTTCCCAGTTCTGGGAAAAGTTTTCAAAGGCATTTTAAAAATATACTTGAAAAGTTATAAGCCAATGCACAGGATATATATTTTTTTAAAAAAACCGAAACATTCATTTTACATTCATTGGCTGCCAAGCCTCATACTAAGCAATGAAGATATAAAGATTAGTAAAAAATGATCCCTGTCCTCAACCACACACTGTAAGATTTTCGTCATATATCACTTATAAGCCAAACTGGACTTTGATTATTTTATTTTATTTTTAAAGATTTTATTTATTCATTTTAAGAGAGAGAGAGAGACAGAGAGCACAAGCAGGGGGAGAGGCAGAGGGAAAAGCAGACTTTCCGCTGAGGAGGGAGCCCGACTCGGGGCTTGATCCCAGAACCTGGAGATATGACCTGAGCTGTAAGGCAGACGCCCAACCATCTGAGCCACCCTGGTGCCCCTGATTAGTTTATTTTAGTTCTAACAACCATGTAATCTTCAAAGAGACTAATGAAAAAGGTAAAACAAATAAGGAGGTAAAGTATTTTACAAAATGATTAAATAGAGGACAAGAACAGGAGAACATGTGAAAAAGGCAATTTACTTAATTTCTCTGAGTTCTGAGTCTTCACCTACCAATCTGGGATGAAAACAATTTTCTGGATTGTGGTGGTATTATGGATGTGAGAGCACTAATATGCTGTACAACACTGTATTTTACTAAATATGACACAGATTATGACCATTTTTATTTATAAAGTAAAAACGTAATACAGTCAATTGGAGAATTAAAAAATAAAACAAAACTGTAAAGGAAAAAGCAAAAATTAAAAACACCTACAAAGTGTGCTAAACACACATTATCAAGGACTGTCTGAGAGGCAAGAGTTAAGAGAAATTTTATATTTCTAGCTTTCCGGGAACAAAACCTTTTCCTTACATAAAATAAATTACACCATTTTAAGTGTACAGTTACATGCATTTTGACAAATATGCACACCCATGTAATCACCACCACAATCTAGATCTAAAACTTTCCATCACCCCAAAAAATTCCTTCTTGTCTTTTGGCATTCAATCTCCACATCCTAAGGAATCACTAATCTGCCTCCTGTGGATATAGACTAGTTTGATTTGTTTTAGACTTTATATAAATAAAATCATACAGTATGTACTCTTTTTATGTCTGGTTTCTTCCACTGTGCATAATGTTTGAGATTCATTCATGCTGTGGTATCTAACAACAGTTCATTTCTTTTTACTGCTAAGTAATATTCTATCATGTAGATATACCATAATTAGTATGTTCATCTGTTGATGGACATTTCAGTTGTTTCCAGTTTGGGGCTATTACAACTAAAACCGCTATGCACACATGTGTGTAGACACAGACTTCCATTCTCTTAGGTAATTATCTAGGAGGGGAATTGCTGGGTTGTATGGAATGTGTATGCATATCCTTTCTTTTAATACATAAGCTTATTGTTACTTTTGTGGGTTGGGTTTTCGTGAGTATATAAATCATGAAATATGTGAGTATAATATATGAGTATGAACTTTGGAGATTACCAGTACTGATTTACAGATCTTTTCTTGGCCCAAGAGTCCCTCATGGGCAACCCAACATCTGGCTCAAAACTCAGTTAAGTGGTTGTTTCTGGCTACTATAGGTCGATCTCACCCTCCTCAAAGGTGTATCAGAATTACGGAATTTCTCCAGGCTGCATTTGAGTTCTCTATCTTTCCCCCTGCCACCAGCCCTCCATGGCTCCCGGGTTCCTGATTCCAACTCCTTACCCTCACTGTTTGTCACTGTTGTTGTTAGTCATGGCTAATGAGAGCGAGCTGTAGTGTGTAGCCCAAGTGTGTTGGGCCAAATATAAGGTAGAGAAACACTGTCACAGGCAATAATGCCATAGCCAAAGGAACATGTAAGGAAATGGACCTGGCAGCAACAGGTAAGAGCACCTGTAGGGAGAGACAGGGGCAAAGACCTAAGGTATCAGAAAATTCCCTGTGCCTCAGTTTCTTCTCTGACAGTTGGAGAGGAAACACCTGTCATAATGTTTAGAATTAACTGAAGATGTCGATCTGGAGCTGTTAGGTAATCATGCTGTATAAAACAGAGTATTTCTTACATAGATATATTAATCAGTGCCTTTTAAGAAATTCTGAAGTTTTAAAAACATTTTAATCTAAAGTCATTATCTTTTTCATTTAAACACACTGACTTGGCTCAAAACTGTAAAGGTAGTCTGAAGATAGACAGCTCTATTTGTTCCCAAATGTGTATTTTCTCCATGATCCTCAAAATAGTCTTCCATTTTCCACAGAGACTTTCAAATAATATATCCCTTGTCAGTAATCTCCTAAATAATATGGAACAGTGACTTTATTCTAACAGTTTAGATCACAGTAAAATCACTTGAGGAGTAATTCACCCTTTATTTGGGGGAAAAAAAGATTCAAACAGATTTGAGTACAGCAGTTGCATTTTAATGAGGCTTATCATGTGGTCTTTGTCATCAGATCTGACGACTATTGTTCAGTGGAATGATTAGAGTAGCAAGTACCAGTACTTAATTTCCTAATAGAGTCTTGAAATGATCCAGGGCTCTGGATATATATTTTGGGTCCACATTTTAATTTCATTACCCTACTAGGATTATTTAACTAAGGCTAAATCTGTCCTAACCATGTATTATTCTATATAACATGCTACATGAAGCTCATCGCTCAGTAACAGTAGCGCTCACAACCCTCCTGAGATGTTTGTTTACCACACTGCACTGGGAGATGGCTAACATTCCCCTACAGAAGAGGCTTGAATTACAATTATGTGAAATGTGAGGTCAAAACAAGAATTATAAGGGCCAGAGAGCTTTATTTCTAGTCTGTCACTGCGGACAGTTTTCCTCAAGTTCATGTCCAGATCAGTCACTCTCTGATATTAATATTCACATTTACCCTTAGAAACACAGGTTCAGGCTTCTGAGAGCTAATATCTTGGCATAAATCCTGTTTCTCTGTGTTTCAAATAATATTTCTCAAAAGGTTCCTAAGAAACGTAATTTGGAAGTCAAATGAAGAAGTGCCATTAAACACCAGTAATGCATTATAATTCTCCTCTTCTTACCTGATGAAGTTTAATGGACATGCGGATTCCCGGGACTACGACTTTCCTTAGCAATTCCATGTCAGCGAAGATCCATTCATCTCGAATTGAAGAAATACGGAAATCTCCCTTAAATAGGGCATGCAATCCATAGAGGAATGACTCTAAATTACTGTTAGGATTGGAGATAAAAATTTACATATTTTGACAAAGAACTTCTATTACACTGATTCTTACATGTGGTTGTGCATCAGAATCATCTGGAAGTGTTTTGCAAATACAGAGTCCAATGACTATACTAATGTTAGAACCCCTGAGTCAGAATCACAAGGGACAGGGGCCCATTGATCTGGGGCCCTTGTTTACCAACCACTATAATAATAAGCCCATGAAAATAAACAACAGACAAAGAGTATATAAAAGTCACAAAAACTTAAATGGAAAACATGTAGTAATCACAAAAGAAATGTAAAATATATAGTATTTCTTAGTTTTAATTCATTCAGATGCATATGTCAAGAAATTCAGCTTATATTTATACTCCCAAAAATCTAATGTACTATATTAACTATATTAAAAGCATAAATGCTCTGGACAAAAAAAAACCTACAAGGAAATATGGAAAAATAAAAAGAGGTAACTCATTAGAAAAATAGATGTAAAATGGGAGGAGACCAATCAAACTTTATGGGCGATTATTTTTAAAAATGTCTTAAATCCATTAAATTCTTATTATCAGTAGTTACTGCACGTGTGATTTTTAAAAGCCAGCTATTAACCACGTGGGAGAACTCAACTATGTTCAACAAAAGATCTATAAAAAAACAGTATCAGAAGAGACTTTTGCAATAAATTAGCATAGAATGCTACCATGAAAAGCTATTTCAGACTTTTCAGATCTACGTTATACAGCTTCTCCTACCCTATTCCTGAAAACAGAAATGCCTTCCTTACCTGGACATATGGTGGGATGCGGTCCCCAAAGCTCTCCGTCCCAGAACGCAAAGTCCATAACAAAGAGTCACCAGGGATGAATCTTTGTCGACATCCAGTGGCTTTAAAAAACAAAGAACATTAGTTATCAGAAAGGTATAAAGGTATTTAACAAATAGGAAGACAGCTAATAAATCAGAGAGGATGAAGAACTCAACTAATACATAATCTCTAGGTCTTTAAATAGTTCTAATGAGAAGACACTTAACAAATCAGTTTAAAATGAAGTATGAATGTATATGAGCAGTTTCTTTGAAACCTTTAAATAAAATCTAATGCTTTATAATACTGGAACATACTTAAAAAAAAAAAAAAACCTGACTTTTATAAAGTATTAGGATCTTAGCAAAACATCTCAAAGAAAATACTTAGCGGCATACATCATTACTGATAATGGCTTCTCCTGAAAATACAATATTCTATCTATTAATTAGTTCTTTCTGGACATAAGCTGGAGGCAGGCTATTAGTGACAGCTGCATTAGCCTACTAGCGACTATACCAGAGTAAAGAAAACCAAATTGATGGTTATCTGTGGAATACTGCTTCCCCTCAACCTCTGAATTTCTTTTTAACGAGTGAAGGTTCTCTTACCCAGAAGATGGTCAGAAAGAAGAAGGTCTGGAAAAACTGACCTCATAAAAACAAACGGGGATATTCTTTCCATCTCTGAAAAAATGGACTCAAAGAGTTACAAATAAAGTACACAACCTCTACCTTCGCTCTTCGGGAAGAGCAATACTCTATCCAGTTGAGGTAAATCACACAGAAACTCTCCCTGGATATGCCAGCCAATCGATGGTCATAGTCTTCATCAATGTTTGGATTAAATGTTGGGTCCACATCAACATAATTTCGATCTGCACACAGACGTAGTCCTTCCTGCATTGTCTCATTGGCTAGCCACTCCTCCAGTTTAGAAGAAGTTGTAACATAATAAATGATACCCTAAAGGGGAAAAGATTAAAAAAAAAAAGCAAAAAACAAAACCCAAGTTACAGTTTGAATTAACTCTAATTCCTCATTAAATAAATTCCAACAGTTTATACTGATTGTATAACTAAAAAATACTTTATTCTAGCTCAATACCCTAAGAATACATTTTAGGAATGCTGTAAAAATATACCTCAGGCCTTTCTGGATGAACAGTTATTTTACTTTAAAAGTCACAACCATAAATTCATCAAGACAAATTCAAAACAATTCTATTGATCTTAGAGCTTTTGAATTTAGGACATTTTAAGAGAGAGAAAAACTTTACTATGATGCATTTCTCATAGAAAGTTATTAAATCATCTTGTGATGCTAGGTCAAGTTATAGAAATATAATAGTAAAGCAACAGAAATATACCTACTTAGAACCAGAGATAGAAAATGCCATATACACACAGAGACACAGAGCATGTAAAAATTGCAAAATCAGGGGCGCCTGGGTGGCTCAGTTGGTTAAGCGACTGCCTTCGGCTCAGGTCATGATCCCAGGGTCCTGGGATCGAGTCCCGCATCGGGCTCCCTGCTCAGCAGGGAGTCTGCTTCTCCCTCTGACCCTCCCCCCTCTCATGCTCTATCTCATTCTCTCTCAAATAAATAAATAAAATCTTTAAAAAAAAAAAAAAATTGCAAAATCACTCTATTTAGCTTCCTGAGGTTGGGTTTAACCAACCATTAATTGTAAGACTAACATGCATCCCAATCAGCACAAATAAAGTGGTACATAGAGGTAGTAACACAGATATGGAAAATCCAGATATGGGTCACTAAAATTTAGCATACATTTCCCTCTTCAAAATACTGGCTTTGCCTGCAAGCTGCCAAATCATAGCTTGCTGTAATCTTGTAATATCTTCAGCAAAAACAGAACACCTGTATAGTAAAGAATTAACCTTGCCCAAGAGAGGTTTGGTCTTTGCCCTTGGGTGCTGGGAGGTAACTTCTATTCCCTTGGAATGTCTTGCCTCTTAAGAGTCTTTTTTCCCCATGAGCTTACAGCCATGACCTCTGGAGGAGCTGGAAACTAAGGCTGGCCATGAGGGCAGTAAACCACATCAAGGTGACTAGACTCCAATAAAAACTCTACACACCAAGGCTCAGGTGAGCTTCTTTGGTTGACAACAGTCTGTGAGTACTGTCACACATTGTTGCTGGGAGAAATGGGCATTATCTGCACAACTGCACTCACAGAAGACAACTGGAAGCTCATGCCTTGGTGTCTCCGGACCCTGCCCTATATGCCTCTTCCCTTGGCTGATTTTAATCTGTATCCTTCCACCGTAATAAATCCTAACCATGAGTGTAATGGCTTTGCTGAGTTTTGTGAGTCCTTCTGGCAAATTACTGAACCAGAGACTAGTCCGTGGGGACCCAAAATTGCAGCTGGTGTTACAAGTGAGGGTGGTTTTGGGGACCTTCCAAATCTTGCAATAGTTTTATTCAGGTTATTGAAAGCAGTGCAAAGCAGTGGTTAATAGCAAGGGCTCAGGAGCTGGACAAGCCTAGATTTTAAATCCCTAACTCCACTTGCTAAGTAGAGGACACTGGGCAGGTAACTTCTGATTCTTGTTTACTTGAAAAACAGAGATGTAATATTCCTTCAGAAAACTGGGGAAGACATATATATGTATACATATGCGTATGCGTATTCCTTGCCCCAGTACCTAAAACATATAATCTACATATGGTAGCTATTATTCATGAACAAATGAAATAAGTTCCACTAAAGAAAGACACAGCAATACCTTAGTAGGTATACTTCACTGACTTAATGAATACTAGGGAATTTTTTTTTTTTTAAAGATTTTATTTATTTATTTGAGAGAGAGAGTGAGAGAGAGAAAGAGCACAAGAGGGGGGAGCGGGAGAGGGAGAAGCAGACTCCCTGCGGAGCAGGTAGCCCGATGCGGGACTCGATCCCGGGACTCCAGGATCATGACCTGAGCCGAAGACAGTCGCTTAACCAACTGAGCCACCCAGGCGCCCCCCCCTTTTTTTTTTTTTAAATAGACTCCAGCTGGGCGTGGAGCCCAAAGTGGGGCCGAAATTCACGACCTAAGATCGAGACCTGAGCTGAGATCAAGAGTTAGACACTGAACCGACCGAGCCACCCAGGCACCCCAATACTAGAGAATTTATATCACTACTTAGAAGCAAAGCACAAGTATATTAAAAAAAAAAAAAAAAGTCTTTTCCAAGAAGAACTCAGAACTGTCAGAAGATCTACCTGGGCACACACCCTTACCTTGACATAGTAAGTGGTGAGGACTTTCCGAAGATCAAAGACTTGAAGCATAGAGGCAGCACTATTGTCAGTGATACTATAACCCTCCAGAATATACTTAGTGACTATCACTTCCCAAGCTAGCCAGCGCTGGCTAAATGCAGCATTAAATGAAAGCACATGAGGAATATGGCCAGGTTCACAACAGCAAAATCCTTCATCTTCTTCAACGCCTTCAGTAATGGCCTCCACTTCCCGTTGTTGACAGTAAGTACCTTAAAGAGAGAGAGAGACTACTGCATACAAAGGAGAAAAAAAACCATATGAAGTAGAAAATGAATGCTTCAAAGACACAAGAAATTTAGGGGGAAAAAAAAAACACCTTTTATAGTAATTGAAAGTGATTGATTTGCCTTGGAATGTTCACTAACAAACTGCAGGAAGCTCCAGAAACTAGGCATATTATATATTCACTTCCTGCAGAATCACAACATGAATTAGCACATTAAAGGTTCTGAAAATTTGTGCAGTTACCTTCTTAATTTCCATTTACTGATCCCAAACTTTTCAAATTTGGGTTCACAATTGCATTCATATCATATGAAGGCCAATGAGTAAAGGGACATCTCATGACGGTTTGAGTTCATTCAATAAGGGAAGAGTGGATTTAGAAGTGAATCACTGCAGGGCACACAATATAGACAGACACGTAGAACTCAAAAGAATGTGGGCTCTATTTATCAGTACCATGTCCATGTGGCAAGCAGAAATATTATATACATATATTTGGATATATAAACTGTAATGGTTCATGATAATTTTATCTTAAATCCATAATTACTTTTTCTGTTCCCAATTCCAACAGTAATTGGATAAAATTACATTATTAGCAATTTGAAGCTTACCTGCTGATAAAGTTTCAATTAGGTATGAGCTCTGATTATTCAAGACTAGCAAACAATTCTTTGAAGTTACATTCTTTTATACAAGATATCAAACAGACATTCTCTGCATTAGTGTTACTGAAGTAAAAATACAAAATCAGAATAAATACAGAATTACACCCACAGCAATCTAGTGCCAGTAAAATATCATCTGTCACATTAATGTTTATTTTGTTCTGTGGCCTTGCTTCCACTTAATTAGCAAATTCCTTAAATTCTGTAAGGACTATAAGGGTATCACACTTAATTTTATAAATGCACATATTTAGGTTATATTTTAATAACTTATATGGACTTCAAAATTTTTTTTCCTTTAAAGAGAACATATACAATCCATGTTTGAAAAACACTGCTTTTTTTATTTAATATTTTATTTATTTATTTGAGAGAGAATACGAATGAGGGAAAGGACAGAGAGAGGGAGAAGCAGACTCCCCGATGAGCAGGGAACCTGCTGCGAGGCTTGATCCCAGGACCCCGGGGTCATGATCTGAGCCAAAGGCAGACGCTTAACCGACTGAGCCACCCAGGCACCCCTGAAAAACGCTGCTTTGAGAGAAAATGATGCCATGAAAACTAGCCCCAGGTGGTAGTGGTGCTATAAAAGAGAGGCATAAGAGGTAGGCTGGGCCGGGCTAATGAGCTGTATTGTTTAGCACTCTAGAACTCTCAACAACTCTATGATTTCATTTCTTGTTTGATTACATTGTTGAGCACTTCCAGAACAGTGTCACACAGTGGTGAAAAGAAAAACCCTGGCATGAACCAGACATTAACAGGAGTACCTGCTGCAGTTGATCATCACACATGATCATGACTATAGATCTATATATACAAACTTTTTTTTTTTCCAGAATAAGGATATGTGTAATTTTATAAAGTATTTTTCAAACCAATAATGGAAATGAAATTCAATCAAATGTCTCCTGGCATCTTCTGAGAGGATCATATTTTGTTGTTTTTCTCCTATAACCTATTAAAAGATGAATTCTATTAATTTGTTTTCTAATACTTAATTTCAAAGATAAAAATGAAATGACAAGGGCTCAACTACTGAGAGGTACTTAAAAAAAAAAAAAGGACTGCTAATTTCTGCTTATTCTGGGTTCTGCGGATTTTTGCATCTAGAGTCTCATGTGAGTTATATTACACTTATTTTTTAGCCAGTTTAGCCATAGTTTGACATCAGTATTACAGTGGCTCTGTAAAAAGCCTAGAGAAATTTTCCTTCTTTATCCATGTGCTAGAATAGGGTACAGAGGGCAAACAAATTATTCAGTCTCTAGAAGAAACATCCTGAGGCTGGGGTTTTAAAATCACGGCATGAAGCTGGGTCTGTTCCTTAGATTCTATGTATTATTACTTCATTTTATTCATTTTGTCATCTTTCTGGAAGGTCAGTCAAAGGTTTTGAAGTAAAGGAGATGACATAATGAGAGCTGTATTTTGTGCAGATCACTTTGTTAATGGTATATAGAAAAGATATGTGGCAAGAGGGAACTTGGAGATTTTGACATTTACTAAGACAGAATGAAATCCTTGTTCAGAGCAGAAGAAAGTGAACAGAGTAATTAATTAATGTGGGACATTTTTACTCTACCATACAGATCCCAAGAATATTTTCTACCCCAACATGCCCTAGTAATACATTTTGCTTAGGAAATGAAGTCAACGATAAGCATAGGAGTTAATATTAGCAACTGAAAAAAGAACTCTGAGACTCGGAGGGGGATTCTAGAATATCTATAAGGAACTGTTACCAATTGTTTCCTGGACTAGCTATGTCTTTCAGTCACTTCATAGTATTATCGGTAAAACTAAAACTGGCAGTTATGAAAACTAGACATGTTAAAAGTAATTTGAGTAAAAACCAAGAGGAATCCAATCAGCATAGTACATTTTGACCTATAAAGTTTGACCTGGAAAACTGTACTTGGTTGAAGTAACATTTACAAACAGAAAGTTAGCACTGTAGAAGCTTTAATAAAAAATTTTTGATAGACAAAAAATGACTGATAACTCAAATCTATGAGATAAAATTTACATGGAAAAGAATATTGAGAATATCAGTAAAATAAAAACAGAAATGAAATAAATATAAAGGGATTTAACCAAGACATACAGGAAACTGATCAAGAAATTTGTTAAGCTAAATGTCACATGGCATTTAGCATCCACTACAAGATACAATAAAATCAATGAATTAAATTGGCTTAATGGAGAATACCCCAGAAAACACATCAAAATGCTCAGGGGATCCAAATATCTGCCTGGCAACATACTGACACTCTTGATTAATATTTTGAGAGGCAGGAGGTAGATGGAACAGGGAATAACACTCTGAAGGAAAGAAAATAACCAAAGATCACAAGATCTGAGCAAGAATATAATCATACCTCATGAGAATTCTGGAATGCAGAGAAAGGAGAAACAGCTATATACTTACATCATTTAATCATTCTACAAAATTAACTAATTATTTATTATATGCTAACTGATGAAAAAGCAACTAGATACATAGTAATGAATGAAGCAGATAGGATTCCTGCCCTTGAGGAGCTTATAATCTATAGCAAAGGTTTGCAAAATACAGGCTTGGGCCAAATCCAAGCTAAGGACGGTTCTTATATCTTTAAAGCATTGTTTAAAAAAAAAAAAAAAAATCAGGGGCGCCTGAGTGGCTCAGTGGGTTAAGCATCTGCCTTCGGCTCAGGTCATGATCCCAGGGTCCTGGGATCGAGCCCCGCATCGGGCTCCCTGCTCTGTGGGAAGCCTGCTTCTCCCTCTCCCGCTTCCCTGCTTGTGTTCCCTCTCTCTCTGTCTCTCTGTCAAATGAATAAATAAAATCTTTAAAAAAAAAAAAAAAAAAAAAATCAAAGAAAAATATGGAACAGAAAATGTGCATGCCTCCAAAACCCTGAATTATTTACCATCTGGCTCTTTATAGAAAAAGTTTGCCAACCCCTGGGCTAAAGAAGAAATAAACTTTAAACAAACACAAATAAATATGAAATTATGAAATTATAATTATGCTAAGTGCTAAAGAGGTAAAAATGGCAATATGAGAGATAATCATGTGGGACAGGTGGTTAGAAAAGGCTTCTCTGAGAAAGTGATATTTAGGCTAAAGCTTAAAGATAATTAAGGAATTAGCCAGATGGAAGATTGGTGGGAGGAAGGGAGATGGCTGGTACTTTCCAGGCAAAGAGAAAGGCAGTAGGAAGTCCTTAGTAAAGAATTTAGCACAGTTAAGACCCTGAAGGAAGGCCAGTGTGGCTAGAGTAAGTGAGGATGAAGGTATAAAGTGGAGTTGGAGAAACTGGCAAAGACCAGATCACAGTGTGGCAGAGCATGTTAAGGAGTTTGAATTCTATTTTAAGTGCAATTGAAAGCCACAGACAATTTTAAGCATGAAAGGAACATGATCAAATCTGCCTCAAAAAAAAAAAAACAAAACCCAACACTATGGCTGAGTGAAGACTTACAGATACCTCTTGCTATCCAAATCCCTAGTAAAATGTACTGTGTTCCCAAATCAGTTTGAGTTTTGTTTGGCAAATAGAATTTGAATGGCAAAAAATTTGTCCAAAATTTTATTTGAATCTACTCGGTACCAGAGATTGAAAATTGGGAGAGTAAGGATTTGGATCAGTTTCTGATTTGGAGGATTTCTGACCAATATGGTGAAATAAGCACGTCCTAAGAAGGACCCTCTTCCAATTCACACAGACAGAAATGCGACATAAAACAGCTTCCCCACACAATTGTTTAAAAAAAAAAAAATTAAAAAACAAAAAGGTGAAATCTTCAGGTACCAACAATTTAAAAAGATGTTAAAAGTCATGGCAATAGTAGGTGTAGTGGTGAGATGACTAGATACTATGTATTCTAGTGGTGAGTAGTAGGTGTAGTGGTGTACTGGGTGCTGACTTTCAGATGAGTTCAGCTGGATTCGATGTGAACATCAGGTAAGACTCTAGAGAGATGGAATTAAGGTCTTGGGTTCTGATGGAGAGGCAGAAACAAACCATAAAACAAGAACAGGACATTTTGAAAGAGAGAGACTGGATGACTAAACAGATCACAAATGAATAACAAACATCAATATTTACTGCCTTAATCTGAGTGTCACACAAGTACAATCTTATTTCCAGTGAATGGAGTAATTTTAGAAAAGTACTTGTTCCATTAACAAAGATATTACCTAACAAAGGTCCAAACCTTCCGATTCAACATCGGGGTGAAAATAAAGCTATAAGGTTTAAGTCTGATTTGATCCTCTAGTTAGCCCATTTTGGGCCTATCTGGTTTGAACTGGCTTCTTGTGGCTTCTTCGTTTTGGAGTACTGTCAGGATAGGCCTCTGACTTTCCTAAAAGCTGGCCCTGGCTTCCTCTTTACTGACCTCCAGGCATCCGCTTAGAACCTAACCAACTGCCTACTCTAACAGCTGTAGAGCACTGTGAATGCACTAAATGCCACTGACTTATTCCCATTAAAACTGTGATTTTAATGTTATGGGAACTTCACTTCAAAACCAAAATTTGTGGAAGACAAAGGCTTGGTATCTACATGAAAGTACTTGGTTAGCTACACACAAAAACACGGCATTCTATGCTCCAGCCATCTAACAAATGAACGCAACTTCTCACAAAGAGAATAGCAAGAGAGCAAGCACAAAGCAACAGAAATTAAACATCACCAGGAAAATACTGAGTTATGCAAGAATGATGCTACCTTCACATATTTTAGCATACCACAAAAATGATTTTTCTCTGAACGTGAAATTTGGAAAAAAATCTAATAATTGCTCTTTTAACAACTCTTCTCATTCCACAACTCCAAACCATCTAATTTTATGCTAATTTTTAATTTGAGATGTAAACACATAAAACTCAGATGTCACAGGAGTACGTTACAGAAATAAAAGGTGAGTATCTTACCTCTGAATTCAAGTCCCCGCAGCTGGAAAGTGACCAACCCATTGCCTATCTCTATAAGGTGTACTAATGCATTGAGGTAGTCAGAGGCAAGAATGAAACAGTCCCCTGTACTATAGTTTCCCCATCGTCCTAGGAGCAAATCACCACAGAGACTGTGTTGTAGGGATCTGGTTAAATGTTCATAAAAGATGGAATTCAGATTGTTGTCATCTGATCCTATAAGAAGGAATTAAATATGTTACATTTTACCCTAAGTCTTCATTCTATCAACAAAATATTAAAATATTAAAACTAATTTCCAGTTAGGATTGTATCTATATTTTCTTGACAAGGAAAATAATATTAACACCCTTACAATTCCGATATAAAAATGAAACACAGGGTAATGAGAAAAGTTTCAGAAGTTAGAGTTAGAAGTCACATAACTTCTCTGATCTCTGACTCCCATCCATAAAATGTGGGAACTAGATTAGATGAAATCTAAGGATTTTCACCTCTTCAATAACCATGACCTCTTCTATCACTATTCAATGAACTACAACTTATAATGAAAACCACGTAAGAGAAATGAACAAGATAAAAGGAATTCAGGATTAGAACAAAAAGATACATTAAAAAAGAAAGTGGGTAAAGGAATACAAAATTTGAACAAACAAGACAGTCCAAAATGAATAGAAGCTGGTCAAAAAAAAAAAAAAAAAAAAACTATCCCCCAAACAACAAAAAACCCCTGAATATTGAGATGGCTAAAACTAGCTTAATAGAAATAAACTATATATATAGAAACAGCAGCAAAGAACCTATAAAATTTATTAGAGTCATTCTTTAAGAAAAAAAATTGGGATAAAACTAGCCATCTTTAGAAGTAACCCAACCAAAGCAAAATCTGTAAACAGGTACCCATAGTATAATACTGGAGGAAAGCAAAATACACAAAGCTTACTATTTTAAACTCAGCCTACAAAATAAAATAATGAAAAGGGTACTCCAGATACTAATTCAGTAAGATGGTCATATCTAATGCCCTGTCTGCTCATTTCAGAAGTGTGCATATTAATTCAGGTCTTTTTGATATGCAGGATGGCTTCATTAGCATCATGAGAATTCTAAGCCCCTTATACATGGACATATTAGAGCTGGGATGGTTGTTTAACTACCAGAATGTGATAATGACAGGCATTATCAAGTAATTAGTCCTCTTTAATCCAATTTTATAATTATAAAACTATCTGATTATTGTTAATTTAGTTTCTCAAGTAGAACAGTTGAAGGAATCAGCATTTGAAGGAATCTGAGAGTCAAATGGATAGAAATGCTCCAGTCTATCTGAGAGTAAGATTTCTTTTAGTAAATTAATACACTGGAATTCTGGATAATTTCTTATGGTTGGATTAGTGAGATCCACCCTGTGTGTGTCAGATTACTAACAGGAAGGCAGACAAAAGGATGTTTCCCAAATGATGAAACTAAGGAACCAGACTTTAGACAACGGTACCACCACCAAATGCCATCCACTGAAACTCTATCTTGAGGGCTATTTGGCTGCCCCACATGACATCTCTACATTCAACAAACTAAATGAAATTAAATGAACATTTACCTAAACATTTGGGGAAGCAGGAGAAGCAAATATATTAATACACCTGTTGGTCAGATTGCATACTCTTTGATACACTTGACCAGTTTTACTTTAACTGTTCTACTTTTTAAACTATGTAAGAACAATCTTTGAATGGCATTTTTTTTATTCCTATGAACATTCTTAAAATGCATTTTATAAAAGATGGGTTAGATACTTGAATTCACACTTTGCTAAAGCAGAACAAGAAGCAAAGGATATATAGTCTTTAAAAAATGACCACTTGGAACTCACAGAGGATTCCCAACAAGTCAGGAGTGAAATATATATATATAACAAATTCCTTAGACTTGCTTCTTTACTCACAGAGCTTTTACCTGGATTTCTATCAAGCTGGGAAGCCAATCTGGTATTTGAATGATCCACCCGTTTTGTGCTGAAGAAGGCAAAACAGAACATTTTTAGTAACCTTTAATTAAAAAGGAGAAAACTGTACAATATAAATAAAATAAAGATTATCACTTCATGAATATCTCTGAGAAAAACCTATGATTGGTATATATTGATAAAATTCCTCATGAGCGTACTTTTAGGGATAAGGTTTTTTACTTGCCCACCTCCATCATAAACATAGCAGTTTTTACCTAACTGGTGTTTCACTGAACAGGGTAGAAAGACATTAATGAGTTCAATTAATTCATTAATGAGTTCAAGCTCCCCCCCCCAAATTGATCAGGATGAAACATGTGTCCTACATGCAGTTCTTAGAAATACACAGTGCATGAAACATTCTGTGCAAGGAGAAGGTGCATTTATTAATGTCCAGTGGTACAGTGTTCTTAGAACAGTGGTTTCCCTGCTGCTGAAGTGTCTCTCTAGTGGTTGGGAGGGTGTATTACAGTCCTATAGGTAAATGGCAGGGGGGTTACAGTAGTCGGCAGGCTATTGTTATTGATGATTTTTATGGGTGGATTCCATAGGATGAGATGTTAGATCTTATGGATAGGGATCCTCATTAAGTGCCCATAAAGAGTGCTTTTTCTGAGTTTAATAGATATATTTTTATTACTTCTAATAGCACTCCTTGTACTTGGTATTCCAATGAGCAGTGCATTACAATATAAATAATAAATGCAGTGCCTGCATTTTATCCATGTGTTGATGAGGATTTGAGAATGGAAAATGTTGGCAATGTCTCCACAAATTGTACACTGGAACATCCAAATAATAAATTTTATTTTTTATTAAAAAAAAGAACACTGGTTTCCAAAAATATGGTCCACAGAAACCAAAGCAGGGGACTCAAGATCCTTTTAGGGAGTTTTCCAGATCAAAATGATTTTCATAATACTGAGCTGTTGTTCACTTTTTCACTGTGTAGACGATTGCATTAATGGTGCTAAAGTAATAGTGGGTAAGGCTACGGGCACTTCAACATGAATCAAGACAGTGGCACCAAACTGTATTTTTCACTGCCAAATATGCACAAGAAAAAATAAACAAAAATTCAAGTTTTGCTTTAAAATGTCTTTAATGAAGCAATAAAAAAATTAATTTTATTAAATCACAACCCACCACTCAGTAAAGTCTTTTTAATATTGTGTGTAGCAAAATACACATAAAGCACTTCTGCTGCATTCTGAAGTAGGATGGTTGTCTCAAGGGAAAGCATTCATGTAGTTACTTGAATTGCAAGCTGCACTAGCTCTTTTTTTCATGGAACACCATTTTTACTATGATTATTCAGACTTGCATACTTGATAGACATTTCTCAAAAATGAAGAAAGTGAGTCTGTCCTGTTGGCAATAATAAAATTCAAGTTTCTAAGCAAAAATTAGAATTTGGGAAAATGTATATATATTTATCAACAAGCTTGATAGCTTAGTAATACTTAAACACTTTTCTTTAGAGATTGGTGGGGATATGAATGAATACATTTTTTTAATATTATATAATGAAATGTATCAAAATCTTGATCAAGATCAAGAATTGTTAAGATCTACGTTACCCAGTGAACCGATATTTTCTAAATGATCAATAAATGCTGTTACAAGATTATGCATGGGTAAAAGATCCATTCAACGTGTAACAATTATCAGTGGATTTTGATGTAACACAGTTCCAAAAATTCATGGGGCCAAGGGCAGGCCGCCCCAAGATGGGCCACTTTGACATGAACATTATTTTGAATTAAAATCAATCAAGGGGCGCCTACGTGGCTCAGCCAGTTAAGTGTCTGCCTTCGGCTCAGGTGATGATTCCAGGGTCCTGGAATTGAGCCCCGTATTAGGCTCCCTGATCAGCAAGGAGCCTGCTTCTCCCTCTCCCTCTCTGTCTCACTCTCAAATAAATAAAATCTTTCAAAGAAAATAAATAAAAAATAAAAGCAATCAAAACTCAGCAGATTCAGGGGAAAAAAAAAAAAAAAACCCTCAACTGCTTGCTTATATCACCAAGAAAGCTATTAACAGAGATTCCTCTTTACCTAAGAAACTTATCTACAAAATGGGGTAACCTTTGTTTTCCAAACACCTCCTTTCACCTTCTTGCTAATGATCTTTCTCCCCTTTGTATCCTAAGACCCTTACCCCTCTCCTTAATTCACAGAAGCATCATGTTACCTGTCTTTGGAATTTCCATGTCTGTGTGAATTCCCCATATGTGCACATTAAATTTGATTTTCTCCTGTTTATCTGTCTCATGTCAATTTGATTCTTAGTTGAACTGGAAGGACCTTGAAAGGCAGAGGAAATTCTTCTTCCCCAACAATAGATATGGTTTTAGACTCTATACTGCAACTAATTTTTAGGAACTACCATGTGTCAACTTTTAGTGAAGGATCAAAGAAAAATATCCACAATTGTCTAAAAAGGCTATTACAGTACTTCTTTCTTTTCTAACTATGTGTCTGTATGAGGCCAGATTTTCTTCATATACTTCAACTAAAACAACATATTGCAACAACAGATTGGCTGCAGAAGCAGACAGGAGAATCCAGCTGTCTTTTACTGAGCCAGACACTAAAGAGATTTATAGAACTACAAAAACAGTGACACTCTTCTCACTGATTATTTTTGGTGATGTGGAAAACACAGTAATTTTCATTACAAAAATATTATTTATATTTACACATAATGGATTTATTGTTGCTATTTTTAAACTAATTAATAAACATTTGAATTTTTCTGAGTGTTGACTTCTAATACAGTAACTATCTGTAGATAAAACCTGTATCAACAAAAACTCGTTGGAGACTTTAATAACTGTGAAGAGAGTAAAGGGGTCCTGAGACCAAAACTGTCGCCACAGACATTATTTTGGGCTCAATTTAAGTTAGCTGAGAAGAAGAGAATATAAATAACACTGAAATTCATAAAAGAGAAACACCATGTATGGTTTTAGATAAAAGACCAGAGCAAAAGCTTCAAATCCCCAAGCTAGTCCATTGTGTAAAAGGTGAGACTACTACTTTCACTTATTATATACGCTAACGTGTAAAAGTATAGGAAGAAAAGAAGCAGTCAAGGAGATGGCCTGTAGAATTAAAAAGTAATATAAGCTCTTTCTGAATCAATATGTTAATACATGTTAAAAGCCTTAATATGTTTAGGCTCCATGACTCAGTAATTCCCCTTTTGAATAATCTTTCTTAAATTAAAAAAAAAGAAAAAAAGAAAGAAAGAAATTTGGAGAGATTACATGTAAGGGTAGTTAGCAGGCATCAGATGAAAACATTTAGCCAAAGGAACTAAATCTAAATGGAGAAAATACTTTATGCACAAAGATAGTCATTAAAAAATTATTCTCTTGAAAAACCAGAAATAATCTATAGAAAATTTAGCTCCGCAAATAGCTATTTCTAAGAAAACTATGAGATAATTATGACTGCTATAATGAAATAACATTGTATAGCATAAAGTTTCAGAGTAGTATTAATGTGGAACCAACTCAAAGAAATAGCATTAAAAGAAAAAAGACAGAAAAATGAGTATATTCAACAAAAACTAGGTTTTAAAAAAATCTTAGAAAAACTGGCAGAGAAAAATATACAGTAGTTATTCTGACTCTTCTAATTTTATATGATTTTGAAACTTTAAGAGTATTTATAATAGTTTTAGCAAAATATTTTAACACAAAAAATTATTATAATAATTCTGTTGATAGTTTTTATTATTAAAGAATAGATAAAATTGGCTTTCAAATGTTTTATTGTACTCACTTATAGTCTCTCTCCCAGAATTTCACAGGTCGAACATAAGAAGTGATGAATATTGCACTTCCCAGAAAGGGATTTAGTGGAGTAGAAAAAAAGGCAGATACAGCAGCCTGAACAAACAACATGGCTGAATCTATGAAAAAACTGGTTAAGGATTTTTAACATTCATTTGAGTGAGCGCACGTGTATGCGCACACACACATACACACACACAAATACATCTCACAAACATACTGTGCTTACAGCAATGAGAACAATGTGGTTCATCAGAGGAACACAAAAGAGGGTGTCCTTGGACAATATAAAGGGGTACAAGCAGAAAGACACAGCCAGGAAAAGTACACCCTGGCATGATGCTTTGAAGGGAGTCAAATAAATATTTGCTAATATGTATTTGGTAAAAGTCCATACATTAACTTTGAATAAATATGCTTGGGTTTAATTTTCCAAAAGATCAAACTAAAATTTATAGATACAAAAAGTCTGCTTTTCAACATCAATGTGGTCACTAACCTTTACTTTTACTTAGGCAGTACTTTTAAGAAACAATGAGAATAGAAAATTTTAAACATAGTTCAATTACAATCATATGATTATGAAAAATGTTTGTACTTTCATTCATTTAAAAATATTTCTAAACATTTTGTATTTAAAAATTCCTAGACTTTAATGCTTACATATGTAAACATAAAATTTTAAATCAGCATTACTTAATTATAAAATCTTAATACTGTCCTCATGTTCAGATGATCTGTGGGTCACAGATGTTAATACAAGTTAAACAATCAAAATAGGTACATATAGGGACTCAAAGGACTGAGAATATTTGACAATTTACCACCTAGTAATCTATATTCTATGCCTATAAAAGGTTATGCCTACAAACCAACATTCACATTAAGGATGTGACTGCCCTTTCTTATATAACTTTTATTAGAAGGATACGGGGCACTGCAAAGGGCTGAGCAAAAGCATGGAAAGCAGAGCCCCATGTAATCTGCCATGGGGCAATGTAAGTGTATACAAACTGCAATTTATAAAGGAGTTCCCAAAGCTGTAGGAGAAAAAGAAAAACAATCAGTAAAAAACTTATCATCAGATACTTCAATTAGAAAATGAAAGACCGCTGAAATGTATTGTTTTTCTGATAGGAAAATGGCATTGAAATTATTTGCCATTTGCATAAAAGGAAAAGACGCGTCAACTGCCAAAACACTGAATATATATTTAAGTGCAGACAGCTAGCTGACTTATGGACTTGTGTTTCATCTGTTTAAAAAACTCTATGCCCTCTATTGGTTATATTACTACTACTACAAGCAAAACATAGAAAGGTAGGAAATCTAGATGTTTATAAAGCTTAAGAAATTCATACATATTTTTATTCCAGGACACATTTTCCCCAAGTTTAGTGCTTTGAAAACTGAGTATGTTTTAAATGCAATGTCAAAAGAAATCTGAAAGCAGCCAGGCAGGAAATAAAGTTGTAACACGGCTGTCACTGCCTGTCTGCCTAAGGACTTAGTAGTGCGTATCAGGCAACTGTTCTTCATCTCAATTGTGATTGTCAATGGAAACACAACACACATTTTAATTTTCTGTAAATTATGATTTGTTTTGTTGTTGAACATGTCTTCAACACTGAAACAGAATGATTGTATTTGCACAAAATTGCCTCTGTAGGTCAGGCAGTGCAAGACCCAACTCACAAAACAGACACAGGATCTTAGGGGCAAGAGGTTCAAACTAATTCGGTGCCGTAATTCGGGCACTAAACAGCTCATATTTAAATTGTTCAACTAATTGCAAATGGACCTGTTTAACTTCCAATTTAAAAAAGAAATTACAACTTCAACCAATTACAAAATGCAGATGAACTCCTGCATTCTTTGCCATGATTCAAAATTATGATCAGGTAATCCTTGATCAGGATGTGATCAGGATGTGATCAGGATGACAGAAGTAAAAGCAGCATTTATATTATCAAGATGCCATTATAACTGCCTAAAAGCAGTACTTCAGAAAACTTCAGATTCTAAATGTGAACCAGACTGAACTCAAATTTTGACTGTAATGTTGAAGAAAAAATGATATGCAATTACAAAGATAAGTGGTTAGTGGGTAAAAGCACTTTTGTACACATTCATAGTAATTTTTTCTTGTAAGATTATTTAATTGGTGGTGCATCTTACAATGATATCTTAAACAATATATCTAGAGATCCCTTGAAAATTACTTGCTTACTACCATTGTTAAGTTCTATCAGCTAACCTTACAAAATGCAAAGTCCTTAAGGGCAGAGCTTTCCCTATGTGCTCACTGATGTAGCCTAAGCATCTAGAACAGTCCTGGAGCATTGTATGCTCTGAAGGACAATTTGCTTAACAAACGAAAGTATGAAGAAAATCCAAACTAATGCAAATTAAGTCTATTTCAGAGATGGGTTTCTATTTTATTGAAACTTTCACTTTTTTCCCAACCAGTATAAGACGCCATACAATTTCCAACCTAAATATTTAAATTTGTGAGAAACCACATGCTTCCTTATACAAACAATTCTTTGATTAACTTTCTGGCTTCCTCCTTTGGTTAGCCATGCTCACTAGAAGAGGAAATAAATGATAAAAATGCATACAAATTAGTGATTGAACAAATATAACACTGCAGTATTTTAGAAACTACTTAGTACAATATTTAGCCCAATATTTTGAAATTGACTATCACTAAAACCTTGTTCAGATTAATGGTTTTCCATTTGTAACCATTCCATTAATGGTTTCCATGTTCCCATCCTAGGTTAGACCTCTATCACATCTAAATTACTGTCACAGTCTCTTAAACTTTCTCCATACCTTTAGGTTCTCTCTTCCCCAATTCATCCCAAATGTGGCTGACCAGGCTAACTTGCCTAAAATTGGGCTTTCATTGTGTTTTATAGCTGTCATATGCTTCAGCTCTCTGTTACCTATCAAATGGGATAATATATGTCAAAGTCCTTTGTATGTGGTCAGTGTTAACATGAAATCTAAGCTCAATTTAACTTATAATCTGACTCACAACCTATTTCATTTAGAAAGGTAGTATGGTTCAGCAAAAAGATTCTTAGAAAGGCAGGCAGAAGACCCAGGTTTTGCCATCTCATTTGCAAAAGGACTAAAAGTACTTCTATTACGGGTGGATAATAAATCTTAGAAACATTTCATAATTTTCAGAGTATTCTGCAAATGTCAACATCAAACCAGTTCTGATTCCTCCCACACGGCCTCACTGGCCTCAGTATCTACCATCTTCATTCAGCTATCAGGTTATTTCCTCCCTCCATCTATCCAGCAGCCCACAGCCCAGTTCCATTATTACCATGTCTATTTCTACAATTATTCAAAACCACACCCACTTTTGGAAGATCCTATGTATTTAAAAATACATAGCTAATGGTGTTTCTCTAATTTTTCTATATAACTTAATCTTATCTTCCTACCTATAGCAAGAAATATGTCTTTTATGGATCACAGCGACTAGCATTGTTTAGGGATTCTAAAATGCTCCTAAAATAACTGGTTGATTGAAGAAAGGTATTACTTAAAAGATAATGAAGCAAATGAAATGCAAGTAGAATCCTCACTAAACAGTGTATTAGTCAGGGAGATAATACTTTTTACAGATAGGGATATTCCTTTCAGTAATAAATTACCTTGTTGAAGAGTATGGACATGAAGAAGAGATCCAACAGCATGGTCTCTGAAAATGCTTCATAGTCAATTTTGAAAAAGAGCACAGTAAAGATGACTGTGACATACTGATATGTAGGGCTGCTAAAAGAGGATCGTAGCAACTTCAGACCAGCAATGGTGATCATTAAAGCACCTAATCTATGATATAAAGAAAGCAAAACTCATCAATGACTGAGAACTTCAGAAAAATCTACTAACTTCAGAAAAATCACCATTTCATTAACTATGCTTACAAAATATATCAAATGTAAACTTCTGAAAATGATTTATACAGCTAGGCAAATCGCATCCTAAAATAAACTATTATAGTATTTCCTTTTAACAATATGTAATATGATTCTTATTCCTTTATATAAATAAGCATGTTTAAAAAAAATAAGTAACAGTATTGCAATTCTAATATATGGTTCTCCAGTTTCTGGATATTTTTATTGCTTTAATATTAATAGCATTTAGCATATAAAAAACATGTATTAAGGCTTACCCAACAACATGTACCTAGCCTAGTGGGTAGGCTTATAGGATGACTACACAGGCAAGTGACCACCTATATAGCCTGATTTACACAATACACAAAAACAGACATCTCTCAAACTTACCATCTAATATTAAAAATTAACTTTATTTAATAAATGTCCTCTCATAAAATATTAGTTGAGAATAAGATGTCTGGAGTAGTGATACACAAGAGCAGAAACAGATATTCAAGCAAGGGAAGTTAAAGACACAATTTCACCTGAATTTTTTTTTATCTCATACTGCATTGCACCAAAGAGACAATTATTTGCTACTTGATCAATGTCTTAGGACATTGCTTATGACAGCCCCTAGCAGTTAAACATAGATGAGAGGAGTATTGTACTTACTCTGTATCCAGTTTTTTTGGGCTAGCAATTGTCTCTGCACTGTTACTAAGTTCATTGAGAACAATCAACGGATAGATGATATTCTTCTCCACAAAAAGAAGCCACACATGAAGTTTCTCAAACCACATCACAGTGGCTGCATCTAACAATGCAATATAAGAAGATCACATCATCTAATGTATAAAATATAGGCATACCTCATTTTATTGTGCTTTACTTTATTCCACTTTCCAGATACTGCATTTTTTACAAATTGAAGTTTTATGGAAACCCCGTGTTGAATAAGTCTATCAGCACCATTTTCCAACAGCAGTTGCTCACTTCATGTCTGTCATATTTTGGTAATCCTTGCAATATTTAAAACTTTTTCATTATATTTGTTATGGTGATCTATGATCAGTGATCTTTGATGCTACTGTTGTATCTGCTTTGGGATAACATGAACTGCACCGATATAAGATGGCAAACTTAACCAATAATGTATGTGGTCTGACTGCTCTGCTGACCAGCTGTTTCCCCATACCTCTCCCTCCTTTCGGGCTTCCCTCTTCCCTGAGATTGAAATTAGGCCAATTAATAACTCTACAATGGCCACTTATAAGTGTTCAAGTGAAAGGAAGAATTGCACATCTCTCATTTTAAATCAAAAGCTGGAAATGATTAAGCCTAATGAGGAAGGCATGTTAAAAGCCAAGATAAGAGCACCTGGGTGGCTCAGTTGGTTAAGTGTCTGCCTTCGGCTCAAGTGATGATCCCAGGGTCCTGGGATCGAGCCCCGCGTTGGGTTCCCTGCTCAGCAAGGAGTCTGCGCCTCCCCTTCCTTCTGCCTCTGCCCCCCACTTGTGTGCTCTCTCTCAAATAAATAAATAAAATCTTTAAAAAATAAAAATAAAATAAAATAAAAAATAAAAGCCAAGATAGGCCAAAACCTAGGCCTCTTGTGCCAAACATTAGCCAAGCTGTAATTGCAAAGGGGAAGTTCTTAAAGGAAATTAAAAGTGCTGCTCCAGTGAACACACAAATGATAAGAAAGTGGAACAGTCTTACTGCTGATATGGCGAGAGTTTTTGTGGTCTGCACAGAAAATCAAACCAGCTACATTCCCTTAAGCCAAAACCTAATCTAGAGCAAGGCCCTAACTCTCTTCAATTCTGTGAAGGCTGAGAGAGGTGAGGAAGCTGCAGAAGAAAAGTCTGAAGCTAGCAGAGGTTGGGTCACGATGTTTAAGGAAAGAAGCCGTCTCCACATCAAAGTGCAAGGTGAAGCAGCAAGTGCTGATGGAGAAGCTGCAGCAAGTTATCCAGAAGATCTAGCTAAGATCATTTATGAAGGTGGCTGCAGATTTTCAGTGTAGACTAAATAGCCTTCTTTCGGAAGAAGATGCCATCTGGGACTTTCATAGCTAGAGAGAAGTGGACAGCGGCTTCAAAGCTCCAAAGGCCAGGCTGATTCTCTTGTTAGGGGCTAACACAGCTGGTAACTTTAAGTGGAAGTCAGTACTCATTTACTATTCCAAAAATCCTCAGGCCCTTCAGAATGATGCTAAATCTACTGTGCCTGTGTACTATAGATGAAACAACAAAGCCTGGATGATAGCACATCTACATATGACATAGTTTACTGAATATTTCAAGCCCACTGCTGAGGCCGACTGCTCAGAAAAAGCGAGTCCTTTCAAAAGAATGCTCTAAGCAATTTTACTAAAAGGCCCAGGAAATTTGCTTTGAGAATGCATAGTCAAGTTTGATACAGAAAGCTTTTAAAAGCTTCAGAGTTCTCTAAACAAGTTAAATTATCTCCAAACAATTGAAGAATTTACTATCATAATTCACTAACTGAAGAAAAAGTTTTAGGAAAAACCATTGGCTTGTTTAATCACAGATATATAATAAATGACGACATAGTTATGAACTTTTATTATTTCTCTAAAATGAGGAAGTATGGTATATCACAGGTCATGGGGCCAATGAACAAAGACCAACTACTTATGACAGGAAAGACAAGTCAGGATTTAAAATGGACTGGACTTCTACCTCTTTTTGAGTCATTTTATACTTTATCCCAAATCTGAATAAGTAAGAACAATTACAAGTGTTTTAAACTTCTTTTCATCTGATCTACTCTTATACCCTTCTCTAGTAGGAAATAGTGTCACTGGTGGAAACAGGAACAAAGTTCTCTCTATTCCTCCTATGCTTTGAGCTAAAAATATTTCAAATAGAAGTCTTGAGGAGAACTGGAGTGCCTATACATAGAAAAGAAAAATCAGGTAACGGGTAAGGACTGGAAAGAGAAGCCACAGACATGCACGGGATTCATCAATGAGGTCTGTGAAGAACAATATAGAAAGGAAGTAATTTTATTTTGTGGAAGTTAGCATTGTGGCACTGACATTTATACTTCAACTGAAATTAAAGCATCCTGCAAAAGGTTTGACTCATTACAACTTCAAATCTAAGTATAACAAACACAAGCCAAAGTGTTACTTGATGATACTTATTTAACCGTCATCTGCTAAAGTTTAAAAAAAAAATCCGTAATATTAAAAAGAGCAGAGGGGCGCCTGGGTGGCTCAGTCGTTAAGCGTCTGCCTTCGGCTCAGGTCATGATCCCGGGGTCCTGGGATCGAGCCCCGCATCAGGCTCCCTGCTCCGCGGGAAGCCTGCTTCTCCCTCTCCCATTCCCCCTGCTTGTGTTCCCTCTCTCGCTGTGTCTCTCTCTGTCAAATAAATAAATAAAATCTTTAAATAAAAAAAAAAAAAAGAGCAGAGTTAACGAAATACTTACTCCGAACTTCGTACTGATTGTACTCCACTGTCTTCAGCAGAGGGTGGGAGAAGCAGTGCCATGGTAGCTGTTTTCTGAGTTGAGGCAGCACATAATGGGTTACAAAACCCACAAAGCCGACCAATGCATACAACACATACTTGAGAGCAGGCTAAAAGAAGAATAAAATTAGGAAAATTAAAAGTGATTTTGAGACCCACAGAACTTCTAATTTGTCAGTTCAATTTTCTACTTAAAAATAGCAAAGTCAATTTCTGAATCTAAGAACCAAACATTTGTCAACAGTTAACACTGCTTTCTTATGTGGCTTTTCCAAAACTTGTACCAGGGTTGCCCTTATGATCAATAGGTACAGAAGAAGTGGTGGTATGTCACATCTAACATCAATTATAAAAGACTGCAGCTTCTGTCTTGGGCTTTCTCTCTCTAGGACCACTAGCTCTGGGGAAACCCAGCTGCCATTTTGTGTGGATACTCAAAGCAGCCTATGGCGAGGGCCACATGGAGAGGAATTCAGATCTCTGGCCAATGGTCGGCAAAGAACTAAGGCCTGCTAACAGCCTTGGTTGATGGCAGCCCCATATGACTGCAGCATCAAACACAGCCCGAACTGGGATCATCTAGCTAAGCTACAATCAGATTCATGACCCAGAGAAACCATGAAAAAATAAATATTTGTTGTTAAAACTGAATAAACGAAAAGTCATAAATTTCAGCATTATGGACAAATATTACAATCAAATAAAAAAAATGAGTCTAAACAGTTATTTCCCCCAATCAAAAGATCAAAATGATTCTTTACCTGCAATACTGTGAACACTGTGCTTACATGAATAGCAAAATATAGCACACCAATTACGATGCATACTACTAGGTCAGACTGTAAACGCTCACTCTGTGGAACAAAACAGAATTATCCAACAGTTACATAAAATTTAAAAATATGTATTTCTTTCATTCCCACTGACAAAGTAATAATTTTTCATCGATCCTATTCTTCTAGAGAGTTCTTACATATAATAATTGGCTATAAGTTTTTTCTTCCCCAATTTCCTGATATTCTGGTTTGACACTATAATACCAAGGAAATGAAACTAGTTCTACACACTGTATAACATACTAAAACAGTATTTTATTTATTTTATTTTAAAAGATTTTATTTTTTACATAATCTCTACACCCAACATGGGGCTCAAACTCACAACCCTGACACCGAGTCCTATGCTCTACTGATTGAGCCAGCCAGGTGCCCCTATAACAAAGCCTTTTAGAATGAAGACTTTTTCTCCCATTGATCTGTAAGTTTGATTTTTACATATGGGAAAAGGAAATGAGGTACTTAAGTCATTGTATCAGTTACAGAGGATACTCTTTTGGATAACGAAGTTACATTTTCATTGATATTTTAAAATGTTGAAACTGCATGTCTTATTTTACTTACTGGATTTTGATTCTTTTAGTGGTTGCAGTAAACCAGAAACGTCTCAATATCTTGACTGGTCATCAACTGACCCGCAGATTTATGCTAATTTTAAGCTAGATTCAGAAATATCTTACTACATTTAACATGAAATGTCCTTTGCTAACATGGAAACTAAAGTCAGAAAAAATTGTTTGAATGCTATCCTGAAACAGTTTTGTATTTCTAAAGTTTCTGAGAATATGTGAGCAGCTCAAGTTCAGTAAAGGTAAATACTATAACTAATTCAAGACCTATATAAATTCAGTTTTTCACAAGTAGAAATAATCTAAAATAACTTAGAAAAAAATGTTTTATGCTTTGTTCCATAAAGCAGATATGAATCTATAAAATTCATTTTTCAAGTAATTACTAAAAGAATACAGACAATATTGAATTCACTAAACTAGAAAATTTTTAAATTACTACATTTTCTTAAACATATTAAATTAGTACAGATAACTGCTCTCTCCTTCAATCTGAAAAATAAACACACATATACTTTTCAGATGGTACTAGAGGAATAAAACACACTAGAAGACTAGCAGATGTTTACAAGGACATAGTTTTTATCAACAAGAACAATAACAACAAAATCTAATTTATGTTAAAATATGCATCTTTCAAATCCTAGTTTAAACTGAATGGGATTAAGAATTCTATAAACAATGAAATTACTTCATTTCACCTAATCTGAAAATGAATGTTTAGCATACTCTTTTACATAGAAACAACCTTTGAAGAATGAGCATTTAACAGGTTAAAATGTGACATAAAGGCAGTCAACAATATACACCTGTACATACATTTTCCCCAATTACAAAGGCCTTCCTTATATAAAATGATGAACTGTTTAAAATTTACATCTTTTAGGAGGAGAGGGGAAAGATGGCGGAGGAGTAGGGGACCATAACTGGTCCCCAGAATTGAGCTGGATATCTACCAGACCACTCTGAGCACCCACGAAACCAGCCTGAGATGGAAGAAGATCTGGATCTCTATAAGCAGAATATCGCAGGCAGTTGGTTTTGAGGTACGAAGCGGGGAGCCCTGATTCCACGGGCAGATATCGGAGGATAAACGGCAGCGGGAGGGTACCTGGCTGTGGGGATCCTACACCACGGGTGAGCGAGAGCCTTGCGCGCTGGGGACGGGGCACAGACTGGCAGACTGCTAGCGGCAGGGAAAGGACTTTAGGGCAGCCCCCGGGGCGGAAACCCAGAGCGGCGGGGTCGCGCTCGCGAACTGGGAGCGGCTGGTGGTTTCAGAAGCACAAAGGGCAGAGACGTGCCCTGACCTGGAGGCAGGACTAGGAGCGCTGCGGAGGGGCGCACAACCCAGGACGCTGCAGTTTATAGCAGCACAGACAGAAACGGAGACGGTGTGGCCTGGAGAGCTCACTGAAGAAAAGACTGCGATCTCTCTGCTCTGAGGCAGAGGGTTGGAAACGGTCTCTTCTGATCTGACTCGCGGAAGTGACACGGAAAGCCACCAGGGAAAGCCGCCAGAGAACAAAAGCCCCAAAAACTGATTCCCGCTGAGCCCATCCCCCGCCACAGGGGGGCAGGGCAACTCCGCCCAAACAGGGTTGCCTGAGTAACAGTGCGGCAGGCCCCTCCCGCAGAACACAGGCTGGGAAAACAAGAGGCCAGCAACCCTACGGTCCCAAGAAAACAGGTGCATCTTGCTTGGGTTCTGGTCAATAATTTGGACTCTATACATTCCCTCAAACACCCATCAACAGAATGACTAGGAGGAGGAGCCCCCAAAATAGAAAAGACTCAGAGATTATGACTTATGCTTCAGATTTACAAATGGATGCAGATATAACCAAGATGTCGGAGATGGAATTCAGGCTAGCAATTGTGAGGACAATGGCTAGAATGGAGAAATCAATTAATGGCAACATAGAGTCTCTAAGGGCAGAAATGAAAGCTGAATTGGCAGAACTTAAAAATGCTATCAATGAGATCCAATCCAATCTAGATAATCTAACTGCTAGGGTAACTGAGGCAGAAGAACGAATAAGCGACCTGGAAGACAATATAATAGATAAAAAGGGAAAAGAGGAGGCCAGGGAAAAACAACTCAGAATCCATGAAAATAGAATCAGAGAAATAAGTGACACCATCAAGCATTCCAATGTCAGAATAATTGGAATCCCAGAGGGAGTGGAGAGAGAGAGAGGACTAGAAGATGTATTTGAGCAAATCGTAGCTGAGAACTTCCCTAATCTGGGGAATGAAACAAACATTCGCGTCCTAGAGGGAGAGAGGACCCCTCCCAAGATCAAGGAAAACAGGCCAACACCCCGGCATGTAATAGTAAAACTTGCAAATCTTAGAACCAAGAAAACCATCTTTTTTTTTTTTTTTTAAAGATTTTATTTATTTATTTGACAGAGACATAGCGAGAGCAGGAACACAAGCAGGGGGAGTGGGAGAAGGAGAAGCAGGCTTCCCGCAGAGCAGGGAGCCCAATGTGGGACTCGATCCCAGGACCCTGGGATCATGACCTGAGCCGAAGGCAGACACTTAACGACTGAGCCACCCAGGTGCCCCCAAGGAAACCATCTTAAGGGCAGTTAGGGGGAAGAGATTCCTTACGTACAGAGGGAGGAACATCAGAATAAAGTCAGACCCATCCACAGAGACCTGGCAAGCCAGAAAGGCCTGGCAAGACATATTCAGGGTACTAAATGAGAAGAACATGCAGCCAAGAATACTTTATCCAGCAAGGCTTTCATTTAGAATGGATGGAGAAATGCAGAGCTTCCACGACCGGCAGAAACTGAAAGAGTATGTGACCACTAAGCCGGCCCTGCAAGAAATATTAACGGGGGGTTCTATAAAAGGAGAAAGACCCCAAGAGTGATATACAACAGAAATTTACAGGGACAATCAATAAAAACAATGTCTTCACAGGCAACATGATAACAATTAATTCATATCTTTCAATAATCACTCTCAATGTGAATGGCCTAAACGTTCCCATAAAATGGCATAGGGTTGCAGACTGGATAAAAAGACAGGACCCACCCATATGCTGCCTACAAGAGACTCATTTTGAACCTAAAGATACATCCAGACTGAAAGTGAAGGGATGGAGATCCATCTTCCATGCCAGCGGACCTCAAAAGAAAGCTGGGGTAGCAATTCTTATATCAGACAAATTAGATTTTAAACTAAAGTCTGTAATTAGAGACACAGAAGGACACTATATCATTCTTAAAGGGTCTATCCAACAAGAAGATCTAACAATTGTAAATATCTATGCCCCCAACACGGGAGCAGCCATCTATATAAGCCAACTGTTAACCAAAATAAAGAGTCATATTGATAACAATACGTTAATTGTAGGAGACCTCAATACTCCACTCTCAGCAATGGACAGATCATCTAAGCAGAAAATCAACAAGGAAACAAGAGCTTTGAATGATACACTGGACCAGATGGACCTCATAGATATATACAGAACATTCCACCCTAAAACAACAGAATACTCATTCTTCTCGAGCGCACATGGAACTTTCTCCAGAATAGACCACATATTGGGTCACAAATCAGGTCTCAACCGATAGCAAAAGATTGAGATTAACCTCTGCATATTCTCAGACCACAATGCTTTAAAACTGGAACTCAATCACAAGAAAAAATTTGGCAGAAATTCAAACACTTGGAAGCTAAAGACCACTCTGCTCAAGAATGTTTGGGTCAACCAGGAAATCAAAGAAAAACTTAATTCATGGAAATCAATGAGAATGAAAACACATCGGTCCAAAACCTATGGGATACTGCAAAGGCGCTCCTAAGGGGGAAATACATAGCCATCCAAGCCTCACTCAAAAAAATAGAAAAATCCTGAATTCACCAACTACCTCTACACCTTAAAGAACTAGAGAAAAAGCAACAAACAATGCCTAAGCCACGCATTAGAAGAGAAATAATTAAAATTAGAGCAGAAATCAATGAATTAGAAACCAGAAACACAGTAGGTGAGATCAACGAATTAGAAACCAGAAACACAGTAGGTCAGATCAACGAAACTAGAAGTTGGTTCTTTGAAAGAATAAGATCGATAAACCACTGGCCAGACTTATCCAAAAAGAAAAGAGAAAGGACCCAAATTAATAAAATTATGAATGAAAGGGGAGAGATCACGACCAACACCAAGGAAATAGAAACAATTATTAGAAATTATTATCAACAACTATATGCCAATAAACTGAGCAATCTGGATGAAATGGAGGCCTTCCTGGAAACCTATAAGCTGCCAAGATTGAAACAGGAAGAAACTGACAACCTGAAAAGGTCAATAACAGGTAAGATTGAAGCAGTGATCAAAAACCTCCCAAAAAACAAGAGTCCAGGGCCTGATGAATTCCCTGGGGAATTCTACCAAACATTCAAAGAAGAAATAGTACCTACTCTACTGAAGCTGTTTCAAAAATAGAAACAGAAGGAAAACTTCCAAACTCATTCTATGAGGCCAGCATTACCTTAAGCCCCAAACCAGGCAAAGACCCCATCAAAAAGGAGAATTTCAGACTGATATCCCTGATGAATATGGATTCCAAAATCCTCAACAAAATCCTAGCTAATAGGATCCAACAATACATTAAAAGGATCATCCACCACGACCAAGTGGGATTTACCCCCGGGGATGCAAGGGTGGTTCAACATTCGCAAATCAATCAATGTAGAACACATTAATAAGAGGAGGGAGAAGAACCATATGGTCCTCTCAATTGATGCAGAAAAAGCATTTGACAAAATACAACATCCTTTCCTGATTAAAACTCTTCAGAGTATAGGGATAGAGGGAACATTCCTCAAGTTCATAAAATCCATCTATGAAAAACCCACAGGGAATATCATCCTCAATGGGGAAAAGCTGAGAGCCTTTCCCTTAAGATCAGGAACACGTCAAAGATGCCCACTCTCGCCACTATTGTTCAACATAGTATTAGAAGTTCTAGCAACAGCAATCAGACAACAAAAAGAAATAAAAGGTATTCAAATTGGCAAAGAAGAAGTCAAACTCTCTCTTTTCACAGATGACATGATACTTTATGTGCAAAACCCAAAAGACTCCACCCCCAAATTACTAGAACTCATACAGCAATTCACTAATGTGGCAGGATACAAAATCAATGCACAGAAATCAGCTGCTTTCTTATACACTAATAACGCAACCGTAGAAAGAGAAATTAGAGAAACGATTCCATTTACAATAGCACCCAAAACCATAAGATACCTTGGAATAAACCTAACCAAAGAGTTAAAGGATCTATACTCTAGGAACTACAAAACACTCATGAAAGAAACTGAAGACGACACAAAAAGATGGAAAAATATTCCATGCTCATGGATCGGAAGAATAAACATTGTTAAAATGTCTATGCTACCCAGGGCAATCTATACCTTCAATGCCATCCCGATCAAAATTCCAATGACATTTTTCAAAGTGCTGGAACAAACAATCCTAAAATTTGTATGGAATCAGAAAAGACCCCGAATCGCCAAGGAAATGTTGAAAAAGAAAAACAAAGCTGGGGGCATCACGTTGTCCGATTTCAAGCTATATTACAAAGCAGTGATCACCAAGACAGCATGGTACTGGCACAAAAACAGACATACAGACCAATGGAACAGAATAGGGAACCCAGATATGGACCCTCAACTCTATGGTCAAATAATCTTTGACAAAGCAGGAAAAAACATGCAACGGAAAAAAGACAGTCTCTTCAATAAATGGTGCTGGGAAAATTGGACAGCCACATGCAGAAGAATGAAACTCGACCATTCTCTAACACCATTCACAAAGATAAACTCAAAGTGGATGAAAGACCTCAATGTGAGACAGGAATCCATCAAAATCCTAGAGGAGAACATAGGCAGTAACCTCTTTGACATCGGCCACAGCAACTTCTTTCAAGATACATCTCCAAAAGCTAGTGAAACAAAAGCAAAAATGAACTTTTGGGACTTCATCAAGATAAAAAGCTTCTGCACAGCAAAAGAAACAGTCAATAAAACAAAGAGGCAACCCACAGAATGGGAGAAGATATTTGCAAATGACAGTACAGATAAAGGGCTGGTATCCAAGATCTGTAAAGAACTTCTCAAACTCAACACCCAAAAAACAAATAATCAAGTCAAAAAGTGGGCAGAAGATATGAAAAGACACTTCTCTGAAGAAGACATACAAATGGCTAACAGACACATGAAAAAATGTTCATCATCATTAGCCATCAGGGAAATCCAAATCAAAACCACACTGAGATACCACCTTACACCAGTTAGAATGGCAAAAATGGACAGGGAAAGAAACAACAAATGTTGGAGAGGTTGTGGAGAAAGGGGAACCCTCTCACACTGTTGGTGGGAATGCAAGTTGGTACAGCCACTTTGGAAAACAGTGTGGAGGTGCCTCAAAAAATTAAAAATAGAGCTACCCTATGACCCAGCAATTGCACTCCTGGGTATTTACCCCAAAGACACAGATGTAGTGAAAAGAAGGGCCACATGCACCCCAATGTTCATAGCAGCAATGTCCACAATAGCCAAACTGTGGAAAGAGCTGAGATGCCCTCCAACAGATGAATGGATAAAGAAGATGTGGTCCATATATGCAATGGAACATTACTCAGCCATCAGTAAGGATGAATACCCAACTTTTACATCAACATGGATGGGACTGGAGGAGATTATGCTAAGTGAAATAAGTCAAGCAGAGAAAGTCAATTATCATATGGTTTCACTTATTTGTGAAACATAAGGAATAGCATGGAGGACACTAGGAGAAGGAAGGGAAAAATGAAGGGGGTGGGGAATTGGAGGGAGAGATGAACCATGAGAGACTATGGACTCTGAGAAACAAACAGGGTTTTAGAGGGGAGGGGGGAGGGGCGATTGGTTAGCCCAGTGATGGGTATTAAGGAAGGCACGTACTGCATGGAGCACTGGGTGTTATACGAAAACAACGGATCATGGATCACCACATCAAAAAGTAATGATGTATTGTATGGTGACTAACATAACATAATAAAATTTAAAAAAATAAAATAAAATAAAATTTACATCTTTCAGGTGATTGTAAAAAGCTAAAACTTACAACAGAATTTCTAAGTTTTTCAGGCAGTGGATCTTTTACTTCAGACAGAGGGTCTTCTGGATTTTTCTCTTCTGTTTTTGGAAAAATCTTGGATTGCACCAAAGAGCTTTAAATTAAAATAGAAAAAGAAAGAAAAATAATTAATAAAGAATACATTCATAACCTGAAAACCAGTACTTCAAATGACAAATGAAGTTTATGATAAAAAATCAAGTATTCAGGGGTGACTGGGTGGTGCAGTCGGTTAAGTGTTCAACTCTAGGTTTCTGCTCAGGTCCTGACCTCAGGGTCCTGAGATCAAATTCCACATTGGGCTCCCACACTCAGCGAGGAGTCTGCTTGAGATTCTCTCTCCCTCTACCCCTCCCAATCATGCATGCACGCTCATTCGCTTGCTCTCTAAAATAAATCTTTAAAAAAAAAAGATAAGCATTCCAAGTATATTTAATCATTAGCAAATGATAATGTCTAAAGAGTTTACAATGCTATAAATAAGCATACCAGGAGAATATTTTTATTAAAATATATTTTTAATATTTTTAGGAGAGAAAATGCTAACAAATATTCCCAGCCAAACTGGTTAGAATGATCCAATGTTAATATATTTGAAACCTAATATAGATTAAGTCAACAGCACTCTGACAAGGCAGTGGGAAAACAGATATTGAAAGTTAAATTTGAAAGAAATGCGAACTTATTTAAATTTAATTCAGTAACAATTGATTTCACTTACAAAAGTACAGATGGATCACTGCTTTGTCGGCTGAGATGATAGGATATTGCCACTAATAAACCACAAAAAATGGAGAAAAGTACTGGAATATGCTGGCCATCCCAAGAATCCTGTTGGGAAAAAAGTTTCATAGAACAATATGCATCTAATTTATCATCTATCACATAATTCTTTTATGTCAGTATTTTGGAGTAAGATAATTAAATTTACCAAAAACTTTTTAGCCATATTATTAATTGTATTTTATTCCAGATAAATTTAAATTTAGTACTTTCTGATCATCTTCAGATTTCTTTTGGTGCTAAGCTCTATTTATATGCTAAGGATGGTACATTTGCTTCTGATACATGCTGCTGTCAATTTCTTTCATATTTCAAGTGGTATTAAGCTTATGGTAAACTACATTCTCCCTTTAGAAAAATGAAATAACTTGGTGCAGCACACGTTTGATTATATATAATAATGGAGTAGGGAAAAGGCAACACGTGGTACAACACATTAGATAAAACAGAAGAGACATTGCTGTGCTTTTATCCTGATACCTTTGCTCATAATATGCCATTATTTCATTATCTTCCAGAAAATTCAGTAGGCATTCAGTGCTCTTGAATAATAAACTGCATATTCCCCAAAATAAATAATGCAAAGGCTAGCTTCTAAAGTCAACCAAACATGTGGATGTGGATATGTCATGTCATGTCTGCTCACTGCAATATTTCTGGAGTCTAAAAGCATGGTACTTGGTAAAGAGTAGATAATACTGATAAAAGAACAGTTAATAGTTCTTATGTATGGCCACTGATTAAACAGCATTCTATTCCTTCTTCTTTCTCTGGGATTCAAGAAGGGGAATCCAAATAGTAGCTTATTATACAACTTGGTTTTTTGTTTTGTTTTTTTTTTTAAATAATAAAGTCTTGAAAATTGTTACACATCACAACATACAGACCTTTTTGTGATGGCTACATCAAAATATCATTATCGTCATATTGAACATTATGTGTCAAGCCCCATTCTTAGATCTTTGCTTAGTATTTCCTAAACAATTCTTATGATCATCCTTGGAGATATATACTATTGCTCCCCAGTTTATAGATGAGAAAACTCGGGCGCAAAGGGTTCAAGTAATTTGTTCAGTTAAGTGGTGGAGCCAGGAACTGAAGCTCCCGATGTCTGGATTTACTGAGAAGGAAGTCAAACAATACAGGAATTTGAGAATGAGAGAGAAATACATAAACAAAGTAAAAGAGAAAACAAAATGTATGTTGGAATAGCATTTGCACAGTGATGATAAAGGGAAACATATCAGGTATATGAGAGAGACAAGGAAGGCCACATGTGGTTGAGATGTGCAGTGAGAGGTGAAAGAAAGTTAAGCCTACAACTTCCATAAAGCACAGTCCATGGATAATGCATAAAACTTGACAAAATATAAGAAGTGTAAGTTAGTTTCTTAGACACTGGGAGGCAAATACCAAAAGAATCAAGTCAAAGAGGGCACGTACTGAATGGAGCACTGGGTGTTATATGCAAACAATGAATCATGGAATCCTACATCAAAAACTAATGATGTAATGTATGGTGATTAACATGACATAATAAAATTTTTTTAAAAACTCTAAAAAAAAAAAAAAAGAATCAACTCAAAGAATTGAAAGTGGTAACTCTAAGGAAGGGATAAAGAGGTAGGGGATGGTTGTTCCTGGTGATAAGTCTTGTAGAAATATCTGATTCTTTGAAAGATACACATGCACAACTTTAGTAAACATTAAAACTAATAAAAAGATGTCCTGCTTCAGAAAACTAGCAATTCCATTTCTAGGGATTTACCCAAGAAAATTAAAACATGTGTGTGTTCATTGCAGCTTTATTTATACTATTCCTAAACTCTAGGGGCGTCTAGGTGGTTCAGTCTCTTAAGTGTGTGCCTTCGGCTTGGGTCATGATCCCAAGGTCCTGGAATCGAGCCCCGCATCAGGCTCCCTGTTCAGTGTGGAGCCTGCTTCTCCCTCTCCCTCTGCCCCTCCCCTCGCTTGTGCTCGCTTTCTGTCAAATAAATAAATAAAGTCTTAAAAAAAGTATTCCTAAACTCTAAACAACTCAGATGTTCACCTCTAAGACAGCAGAGAAGTTGACATATGCATACAATGGGAACAGGGACGATTTAAAACTAAATGGGATATTTTCCTGCAATAAAAAGGAACACATAATTGTGAATGAATCTCAAAACGTTATATTGAACAAAATACATCAGCTACAAAAGAGGTATGATTCCATTTATATGAAGTTCAAGAACCCCAAATCTATAGTAAAAGTGGTTGGGACAGGGGGGACTGAAAAAAGAACACGAGGGAAATTTCTTGTGGTGATGGAACTACATCTTGAGAAGGGTATGTATTACCCAGGTATATGCATTTGCTAAAACTTATCAAATTGTGTAATTAAGACACATGGATATCACTCTATGTAAATTTTTCTTCAATTAAAACAAAACAAGTGTTTGGAGAAAACTAAAGATTCCTGCCTTTATCTGACAAATGCTTGACACTACTTTTTATTGTTCTAGACAAAGGAAAAGCATACTTAAATTGATCTCAAAATCACTTACTTAGTTACTAGGAATTTATAATAATCAACATTTAATATAATTCATGAATATTTAAATAGATAGTAACTACAACCTTTACTGAATCACTAACTAAAAAAACAAAAAGCAAAACAAATCCAACCACCTCTGAGTTTTCAATGAACTCTGATTCAGAAGTGGGAGAAAATTCAGTAACTATGAAAACAAAAGGGAAGTTGACCTACTACAAAAGATTAAAAGATGGGTTTGTTCTACCCACTGTAGTGGGTTTGAACATTTTCTCTTTACTCTGTAATGGCCCAAATTCTAGGAATCTCTTAAAAATATGAAAACACCTAGAAAGTATACACACATTACTAGAATGAAGTAAAGTAGGAAAAAAACTTAGCTTTTGAGCCAAAAAGTTCAAGGAAAAATGAAAGAGTAAACACAAGGAAAGCAGAAATCAATAAATAATAAATGCAAAAATCTGTATTAGTGAATAGATTTAAAAAAAAAAATTCCTAAAGGTATGCAATAATGTCTCCCAATGCATCTAACTGCCCAGAAGTAACTACGGTTATCAATTTCTTGTATATTCTTCCATCATTATTCTATGTATATACAAGCCACTGGATGTATTTAAAAAAAAAAAAACAAACCAGCAGCACAAAGGAACATCCATTTTTGAGGGTATTACCTTCCTTTTAATTAAGACACACACACGAAAATGTGATATATACATATATATATATCACATCCACAAAGGAATATTACTCAACCTTAAAAAGGAAGGAAATCTTGTCATTTGTAACAACATGGATGAAATGGATGGCATTATGCTAACTGAAATAAGCTGGATAGAGAAAAGACAAATAATGCATGGTATCATATATACGTGAAAACTTTTTTTTTTTTTAAGAAAAAGGCGAATTCATAGAAACAGAATAGAAAAGTGGCTGCCAGGAACAGGGAGGTGGGGGAAATAGGGAAAGGTTGGTAAAAGAGTACAAACTTTCAATAAAGGCCTAGGTTGGGGGAGGGGGGCGGTGAGAAATGAGTGAAGGTGAAAATAGCGACTGTATTTAGTAAGACAGCATTGTATATTTGAAAGCTGCTAGGAGAAAGTTCTTAAAAGTTCTCATCAGGATACACACAAAAGAAACTTTTTAACTGTGTGTTGAACAATGTTAATTTGACTTATTGTGATCACTTCACAATACAAATATCAAATTATGTCGTACATCTGAAACTAATATAATGATATATGTCAATTATAGTTCAATTAAAAATTTAAATAAACTTAAAAATTTTTTACAAGATGAATAAGGTCTGAGGATCTAATGTATAGCATAATGATTCTGGTTGATGACACTGTATTGTATAACTAAAATTTGCTAAAAGAGAAGAACTTAAATGCTCTCACCAAAACAAAACAAAAAAATATGTGAGGTGGTAAATGTATTAACTTGATGAGGGGAGTCCTTTCACAGCGAATCAAATCATCACATACACTTTTAATATCTTATAATTTCATTTGTTGATTATACTTCAATAAATCTTGAAAAAAAACAAATGGTTTGTCTTGAAAATCATTCCACATTAGCACATAAAAATCTGTTCTAAATGTGCAGATTTACTGTAATGGGTGACATCTAAAACTAAAATAGTGTAATGAAACCACCATAACCAACAAAAAAGGAAAATAGCTTATCTTCCTGCCTGCCTTAGGATACAAGGTTCTATTTGGCAGTTTTATAATTGCTGTTCTTCTACTAGATAATTATAGTTAAACAGCCGTTTGTACACTGGGCTAGAAAACTTATTGCACTGTTAATTTCTATGATTTCAACTCCCAAATAACCTCACACTTTTGAAACACGACTCCTGTATGCTAGGATGGTTTACAGGTAGTGGACCTAGGAGAAGCTTCGATCTCCTTGCCTCCAATTCCCTCCTGGGTTTCCCCCTCCTCTTTTAAATGCAATCAAGTCTCAAATCTTTTTAAAAAATAAAAACCTGAAAACAACCCCCATTATGTACATGTTTAGAAAGCCTATCTTATATTTCCTTAATATTTATTCAAACCCAACCTTATAATAATCTAACTTCCTCAGCCAAAACACCAAAGAAGCTGTTTTGTTGAAGTCACCAATAACCTGTTAACTGCCAAATTCAGTAAAAAGTTTTTTTCAGACAATCCTGACTCTGAAGTTTCCTTTGGGGGACTCTGTTCTATCCATCACTTAAATACTTGCATTTCCCAGGGTTCCATCTGTATCCATTTCCTCTTGTCAGGCCAGGTTAGCAGTCTTTTACTTACACTGTCATTTGGTTGATGAATCCTAAATCTTTTAATCATTACCTCAAACCTCTCTACATATAACTACCTACTATGCTTCTCTGGATACCCCATAAATGTCATCAAATGAATGTGTCCATCTGTAAACAACCACCTTCCTCACTAAACTCAAAGATTTCCAATCTTAGGCACTAGTATCACTATTTAACCAGCTGTTCAAGGTAGACCCTACCCAGAAGTCATGCTGGACCCTCTTCTGGCTTTTCTCTCTTTATCCATAGAGTCCCCAGATATATTCACTGAATCCAATTTTAGCCAGGTCCCTCATAATCTCAAGACTGCAATGCAACTCACCCCACTGCTGATCCCTCCTGCTTATATTTCATTCTCCTTTCACACCAGAGACCAAGTAATCTTTCTGAAACACAACACTGATCATTTCTTTACCTTACCTCAAATATTCTGATGGTCTGTCAAAAAAAAAAAAAAAATTATGATGGTCTTCCATCTCCACCCAATACGTTCAGGGTAAAATATTTCATAATCCAGCCACTGCTTATCTTTCCAGCCTTTCTGAAGGCCATCTTTCCTCATGCACCCAAACCTCCAGCAATTCCAAATTATTTGCTGTTTCCTGTACACACCACACTATCTTGACAACTCCATGACTCTTCATCCCATGTTTCAACTAGTTGATTTCTAGTTGTCTGTCAAATATTGGTTAAAAAGCTACCCTCTTGGAAAATTATCTTTAATCCCTTTTGGCTAAATAAGGTGATAACTTATATACCTGTACCACTCCATTTTCACAGCCTTCATCATCCTCTACTGAAAGTGTTAGTTGACTTATTAATCACAGCTAAGAGACAAGCAATTAAAAGCAGGAAATGGTGTTTCGCACAGTCCTGGGCACATAGCAAACACTCCCTAAATGCTACTGAATAAATGATGCAAAAAAGGATGCTATGAGTCACTTTTCTTAGTCCTTTCAACCCTATCATTCTCTGATTGTCTTGCATTAATGATGATGATGATGATGATAATAGTAATAATAATAATAGGGGTTGAGAGTTGTTTACAAGAAATTTAAAATTTTTATGTTTACAACTTGGTGGCAATCTTTTTAAAATGGAGCTAATTAAGGCTCATCCAGATCCTTCTAAGCCAATAATGACGTTGAATTTTAGCGCATTAATTTTTACTAGAATGTATCTTAAATTGCAGTCCTTGCAGGACTTGTATTCATAAGTTTTAAGAAATCTTGATGTGAATAGTAGTTATATATATATTCTTAAGTAAAAATCTAAAATTAATTTCATATTCTGTTATTACCATACCCACCTCTACCCCAGACCAACCTAGTTTTAATAATCTGTTTCTAAAATTAACCTATGATTACTACATGGAAAAGGATTTACTTTTAATAATGGTTAATCATGAAATTGCTTTTAAGTTCAAAGTAAATGAGGATGAGAATAATGTTCAATATACAAAGATCATGGAAATTAATGCTAAATGGCTGCAGGGAGAATGGAGGGATGGGGGCTTAAATCACTATTAGTCAATTTAAAACAATCTTCATATAGAAAAATAGCCTTAGGGGTGCCTGGGTGGCTCAGTCGGTTGAGTGTCTGCCTTCGGCTCAGGTCATGATCCTGGGATTGAGCGCCATGTCAGACTCCCTGCTCAGTGGGGAGCCTGCTTCTCCCTCTCCCTCCCTCCCTGCTTGTTCTCTCTCTCTCTCTCTCACTCTGTCTCTCAAATAAAATCTTAAAAAAAAAAAAAAGAAGAAAAATAGCCTTAAAGACAAAATCATACCATAATGTATTGCTCACCTTTAAAGCGCCGTAACACAATCCATATAGTAAGGCTACTGCCACAATGCTACAGATAAAACTGTAAAGTGCTGCAAGCAAGCTTGTAGTGGCTAGACAGAAAAGGGGAAAAATTTTAATATTTTACAGACATTTATGGAAAAAAAAATCTTAAAAGTATTTAAAATGTTTTAATATTGACTACAATGAAATATCTACTCATTTGACTTTTAAAAATTCAGTTATGTCAAATTCAGTTACATCATCCTATCCTTTGAAAAGATTTTGAAATGACAAAGGTTTACTATCCACAATTTTTGATACAAGACAAAATATATTCACCTTATAAGTAATGAACATTTATACATGGCAGAAAAAGTTGTACCTACATTATGCTTCAAGAATGTATCTTATTATTTACAGAAGTATGGGAAAATGAAGCTTACAGAGGCTTAAAAGAACTGGCAATGTATTAAGTATTCACCAAAAGATACTAGTCTCTGTAAACAGAACTTGTATTACCCAAGGAAGTAAATTTATATTACCGTGTCAATTAATTCTCACAGAAAAGTACAGATCTGACTAATTAATAACTAACAAAAACAAAAAATAGATCCACCTCTTCAATAAGTGGTTTTGAGAAAACGGACAGCTACACACAAAAGAATGAAACCGTACCACTTTCTTACACCACACACAAAAATAAAATGGATTAAAGACCTACATGTAAGATATGAAACCATAAAATTTCTAAAAGAAAACACAGACAGTAATCTCTTAGACATCGGCTTTAGCAATATTTTCCTGGATCTGTCTCCTCAAGCAAAGGGAAACAAAAGCAAAATAAACAACTGGGACTACATCAAACTAAAAAAACTTTTGCAGCATGCAAGAAACTAAGAACAAAACAAAAAAGCAACCTACTGAATGGAAGAAGATATCTGCAAATGACATATCTGATAAAGGGTTAATATCCAAAATATATAAAGAACTCATACAACTCAACATGGGCAAAAACCGTAAGTAATCCGATTAAAATGTACAGAAGACCTGAATAGAAATTTTTCTAAAGAAGATATATAGATGGCCAACAGACACATGAAAAGACATTCAACATCACTGATCATCAATGCAAATCAAAACCACAATCAGGTATCAGCTTATACCACAGTGGCTAGCATCAAAAAGACAAGAAATAACAAGTGTTGGCGAGATGTGGAGAAAAGGGAACACTCATGCAACTGTGGATGGGAATGTAAACTGGTGCACCCTCTAAGGAAAACAGTATGGAAGTTCTTCAAAAAATTAAAAATGGAACTACCAGATGATCCAGTTAATTCCATTTCTGGGTATTTTCCCAAAAATAACGAAAACACTAACTCGAAAAGATACATTCACTCCTATGTTTATTGCAGCATTATTTACAATGGTCAAGATATGGAAGCAAGGTAAGTGTCCATCAACAGACTCAGCCACAAACAAGAATGAAATATTGCCATTTGCTGCAACAACATGGATGGACCTACAGGGCATTATCCTAAGTGAAATAGGTCAGGCAAAAAAAGACAAATACCATATGATTTCACTCACATGTAGAATCTAAAAAACAAAACAAACAAAAAACAAAAACAGAAACAGACTCACGAACATATATAACAAACTGTGGTTGCCGAAGTGGGGGGCAAAATAGGTGAAAGGGATAAAGAGACAAACTTCCAGTTATAAAATAAATAAATCACAGAATGAAAAGTACAGCATAGGGAATACAGTCAATAATATTGTAATAACTTTGTAGAGTGACAGATGATAACTACACTTACGGGGGCAAGCATTTTTTAATGTATAAAATTATTAAATTACAATGTCATATACCTGAAACTAATATATCGTATGTCAACATCAAAGAACTATACTTCAATAAAAGATAAAAAAAACCTTAAAAATTCTATTCTTACAAGTGGAAAAAAATAGATTCAATGGGATTACTAATAATAAGGACTAGGGGATGGCTAAGATAGCTCTCCTTTATTTTTAAAATATGAATAACAGATTTTGTTCATGGTAATTTTATATGATAACCATGAAAAAAAACCTACAGGAAAAAATCTTCTTTAGGAGATATTAAAAAGCTAACACCTTGCACAAGGTTGTAACAATATGATGAAGCCCACTATTATAAATTACCTACCCTAAGCACCCTCCAGACCCTAAATACTGAAACAATCTTCTACCCATTAAGCTATGCTGAAGACCAGCCTAGTCTTCATTCACACCCCTTCAAAAATCTTTCAAAACATCAAAATGCCCTAGATTCATAGCAACAAAGGAAGAGATTAGTTTCTATTTAAAATTTAAGCCACAATAACAACATTTTATCAACAGAGATGATTTCAATGCATATGCTTGGAAGATGTGGACTACAAACGTGAAGTATGAGAGAAATGGACCACAAAAGTTATAGTAATTTCTTTTCCTTTTATGTTTTTTCTCTAGTTATACACTCAACTTTCAAGTAAAATTTTAAATGGTTAAATTAAATAGCAATGTATTTTAACCACAGTGCCTATCCATAAAATTATTTTCAAGTTTTGCAAACCACTATCTATTTCAGAGTAATACTGGTATGGTCTTTCTCATTTTCAAAGTAAAATATACATGTAAGAGGGGAATAAATTTCTAAGTATATCAATTCATATCCACATATTCTACTCCAAACAGAGAGATACTTCTAAAAATCTTATCTAGGAAAATACTTTCACTAAAAGCATCTGGTTTTGGTGTTTCCATTCTAAAGAAATAACAAAGCTCTGAAACCATATTCAGAGATATACCAAATACATATACTAGTTCAAAATTCAAATATAATGTCATGTATCAGGGGTCAATCTATTTGGGATAGATAACCTTTTATAAATATTTCATAAGTCTATATAGATTCCATCTAAACTCACTACAACTTTTAGTTTTAGACAATAGTACTTTATCATTTCTTATAAAGTAACTCCATTATTTCTGGATCTTTCAATAAAGTGGCAGACTTGACTAATTCTTTCTATCTACAAAGTAATTCCTGCTCAGTCTTTAATTATTAAATAATTTCCTTTTTCTAATTTCAATTCTAAAATGAAAACTGGAAAGGTATTTTAATGTTACTTTATTACTTAATGATCTGTAAAAGTAATACTGTAATCTGTCATTTTTAAAAGGAACTACTCACCATTACCACCGAAGATATGAATATCCAATTGCTCACAAAGGTACATTACAAATGTATTCACCTGAGGCAGGAGACCAATGAAAAACACTATTGGGAAACAGAGTGTAAACACTACAGAAGAAAAGAAAAGCATATTAAAAACATTTATACAACATCCATCCTTTTGTTCATTTTAAGATCATAAATGATAAAAAAAAATCCAAAATGAATATAAACTACTAAGCAATTAAAAAAAAAACACCATTTTAAATTATTTCTATGTAACTGCTTGGGTATTAAATAATTTTTTCAATGATAAAGAACAGCTTTTAAAATTATTTCAACTGTTTTCATATAATAGTTATCTGAGATACAGAATCCAAAGGAAAACTTCCATCGCATCTGCTTCAAGACAGAAGAATTACTGTAATATTCATTCATCATTAAATTTTTCATTCGTAATAGCCCTATAGTTTTGTTCCTCACTGAGAGGATTACAATAAACAGCAAAGTAAGCCTATTAAAACCATTTTTAACTATATAATTGATCTATTTATCAGGGAACTATTTGTGTACAAATAAATTAATGTTAAGATCTGAAATACTTTAAAGATGACTCACCTATAACTAAATCCCTGGCTGATATAAACACCAGTGGATTAGTGAAAGTTATTCCATATAATTTGAACTTGGTTGTAGTAAGGTTTCTGCTACCATAATCCAAGAGCCAAATAAGACCACAACATAAACAGAAATAAACTGGTCTACTGTAGGCAATGATACGATTATGGCCCTGAAAATGATATTAAAAAAAAAAAGTCAGATTAGTTGATTTTAAGACTCACAACTAGCTATTGAGATCTTTGATAGCTTATATTCTAAGGATTCAAAATGTATCCACAGGAAGCCAAGTTTCTGACTGTGGCAGAAGGAAATTACAAATATGAGAAGGAAGAATAGAATGAATCCTGTGATACTGGACTGAAATATTAGAGGTATCAATATGAACTTATCATTTTTAATAAACATATAAATCGATACAAGATGTGTGTATACATGTATACATGCACATACATATATACATAAACATATTTCCTAGCTTTATCCATTGAGAGGACCTAGAAAAAATGACATTCTAGTAATAAAGATTACTAGCATCAAGATCTTAGCTTATAAATAACATTACTGACTAAAAAAACCCAGGCCTTCACAGAGAAAAGACTGGTTTTGGGCTAGGGTAGGGAAAGTATATATAGATCAGCCTGGAACATATTATTGTGAAAAGGAAGGAAGTACTTAAAGACTGATAAGGATATGTCAAAAGGACAGAGAGGGCAGCTTGGTGGGCTCCCAATGGCCAAATCAAGATAATTTGTGCATCAGAATAAACTTAGTAATGTTATAGTCCACTGAATAAAATATGAATCCAAACCAATACAAATAAGTAAACACAGAAGGAAAAGTTCTTCCTTACAGAAAAAGTCAACTAATAAATGTGGAAGGAATGATGGAATTAGAAAATTACTATTCGGCTACCATCAAATCATAACTGATGCAGGCAAGAAGTATCAATAGATTTTTACGAAAACAAGTAGGTGGTTTTCGGGGCAAGGGGACATATATGAAATCCCCAAATATCTCCCTATGAGACACTTATTAACTCTAGGAGAAAAACAGTAACATTACAATAATTAGTGGTTCTCAAGGGAGTGGGAGGGAATTTTGCCCCCTAGATGACATTTAGCAATGTCTGAAGACATTCTGGTTGTCACAATTGAGGAGTGTGCTACTGGCATCTAGTGGGTAGAGGTCAGAGGTAATGCTAAACATCCAAAAATGTACAGGACAGCACCGCTCCCTCCCATCGATTCTCAACAAAGAATTATCCAGCCCCAAATGTTAATACTGCGGAGTTTGAAAAACCCTGCAGATACTACCCTTAGCCAAAAGATGAAAGTTAACATCACCAGTAAAAGGATAAATCAACATCATGTGCTTCCTGAAATGACACACTGAGAACAACACATCACTTTCATAATTTTCCTTCCAAAAAAGCATGTCCTGTATCTAATCAAGAAGAAACATCAGGGGCGCCTGGGTGGCTCAGCCGTTAAACGTCTGCCTTCGGCTCAGGTCATGATCCCAGGGTCCTGGGATCGAGCCCCACATCGGGCTCCCTGCTCGGCGGGGAGCCTGCTTCTCCCTCTCCCACTCCCCCTGCTTCCGTTCCTGCTCTCGCTAACTCTCTCTCTCTGTCAAATAAATAAATAAAATCTTTAAAAAAAAAAAAAAAAAAAAGAAGAAACATCAGACAAACTCAAATTAAGGGATCGTCTACAAAATAAATGGCATGTACCCATCAAAAGGGTCAATATCGTGAAAGATAAATATATACTGAAGAACTGCTCTAGATTAGAGGCTAAAAACAACAAACACATAATCAGGGATTTTCTATGCCAACTGAGTCAACAGGACTCAGTAAGCCTGAGTAAGATCTGTAGATTACAAAATAGTATTCTATCAACGTTCAGTGTCCTGATTTTAATAATTATATTGAAATTAATCATGTAAAGGAATGCCTTTGTTTCTAGGAAAATACATGGGAGGATTTAGAGGTAAAGGGGCACTATGTCTACAATCCACTCTCAGAAAAGTGTGTGTGGACTGGAAGGAGCGGGACAGGGTGGTGGTGGAGAAAAACTAGAAAGGGAATAAGCAAATATGGTATATGTTCACACAGGGATCTGGGTGAATGGCATCAAGAATTCTTTGCACAAGCCTTGCAACTTTTCCCTAAATTTCAAATTATGTCAAAATTTGAAGTTAAAAGCAATGCTCCCATCTATCATACACTTCAAAAGCATTCTTACAAAATATTAAACAATCAGTTGAAAGAAAATAATTTGCTTCCTTGTTCTGTTTTGCTCATCTACACTCACTATTAAGTATTCCAGTGTATGGGTAAAAATAATAATTATACTCAAGAAAGAAGGCATCATCACAAACTGTTCTTAGAGTCTGTTTTTGAACTATTTTAAAGAGAATGCCCTTTGGTCTTTTTTTTTTTTTTTTTTAAAGATTTTAATTATTTGAGAGAGACAGAGAGAGTGACAGAGAGCACAGGTGAGGAGGAGAGGGAGAAACGGGCTCCCCGCTGAGCAGGGAACCCGATGCGGGGCTCGATCCCAGGACCCCGAGATCATGACCCAAGCCGAAGGCAGACACTTAACCGACTGAGCCACCCAGGTGCCCCGCCCTTTGGTTTTTCTATTAAATACTCTATGGTGGGTTTTAAAATTGGATCATACTTCACAAAAATTCCTGTTTAGCAGCTAATACTCTTTCCAAAGTCACAAAGTGAATAATAAGGTTTTTGATCTCCTTAGGGTCCAGAGGTCTAAACACCAGATCAATTTATTACTTCTTTATTCTTGCTCTTAATGATTACCTAAGCAAAATAATATACAGTTCTCCCTACTTCAAAATTCTATTTTTCAATACTTACTCATGATTTATTCTTCAAACTTTATTAAATACAAGTTATTGAGTAACTATGAGTTTATATGAACTATGTCTACTTGATAACCTCCTCCTGAAACAGGCTGTCAAAAAATGAATTATTATGCTCATTTTCAACTGAGATTTAAGAGTCCACAATTACAATATCATTTTATTTCATGCTAATAAATCATCTCTCTAGTAGAGCGTCAAAACTTAGATAAGAAAATAATAACATAAATCTTAATTCAATCTGACATATGACCAAAAGAAGGTTTTGATGAATGTTAGGGAATTATAAGTTACATGCATATCAGAGTGACTTACATGTCTGGGAGAAGAAGAATCTGGTTGAACACTCTAAAAATGAAACAAAAGATAGATTACACTACTGAGGTCCTCATAACTTTATAAGCAACTTTCAAAATGCCTGAAATAATTTCAAGTAAAATATTCCACAGCTAAGAAATGACCTATGTTAAGTCTGTTAAAATAAGAGAAGATTAGAGAAGATGAAATTCCAGATACTGGTGTCACTGTGATATCAAAGAGATCTCAAATCTTTCCTGACTCTTAAGATTATGGTTAAATAAAAATTCACAAATAGCTTACACTTCTGAAATGGCATATGGTAGACAGTCCATCTTACTCCTGGGCTCATTATTACATATAAGTACAGTTAAGGTAGAATGCTTTCTTACATGATACCACTCCATTCACGAAACGCACAAAATATGGGTTAGTTTATAAGAAGAATTCTAGTTCAGCCCACAAATTTCAAGCTTACTAAACAATTCAACAGTATTTGTATTAAATCTATTATCTGTATTTTCACATCAAAATCATCAAGTTAAGCTGTCTCCCTATAAGAGATTTTATCAACTTTCCTTAAAAATGTTCAAAAGGTATTTTGCAGCCACTTCCCAAATCATGACTTTTCTCCCAAGTTCCAGTTCATTTCTAACAGCAGACCAAACAATTTCATTAGGATGGTCTATCATCACCCTACAACTCTAGGATGGACCAAGCTCAGCGAGTCTGGCATGTGGCCCTTGGCTGGATATGAGACCAGGTAAGCTCTAAACTCAATTCCAACATCTGGCCTCTAAAAGCTTCTGGTCCAGTCTTTCTTACTTCTGTTTATGGTTATTACCATTCTTCTAGTCAACTAGATTTTTTACTTATTTTTATTTTTTTAAAGAGTTTATTTATTTATTAGAGAGAGAGCATGCATAAGCATAGGGAGCAGCAGGCAGGGGGAGAAGCAGGCTCCCTGCCAAGCAAGGAGCCCGATGCAGGACTCGATCCCAGGACCCTGGGATCATGACCTGAGCCGAAGGCAGACGCTTAACCATCTGAGCCACCCAGGCATCCCTCAACTAGATATTTTAAATCTAAAAAAAAAATTTTTAAATCTCAGTCATCTTTTATCTTTCCATCTAACCAGATTAACCTGAAAACAGTAGACAAAGTTAACAGGACAAGAGACACTGAAGCAAAGGAATGAATTTAAGTAGTTTAAGGCAATAAAGAGATGGATTATAGTGGTTGGAATAGAAAGAATAAAGGCCAGAAATTTTGACAGAGAATCACCAAATTTAATCAAAGGGACCTAGTTACTTGTTATTAGGGGTCAAGAAGTAAGGAACAGAGAGGCCTTAGGATTTTGAGTCAGTATACCACTGTCAAAAGCAAAGGAACTGGGAAAGAAAAATATTTATCAGAAGATGATGATATGGTATTTTTAAAATGTGCTGAACTGCCTGTTAGGTATATAGGACTAAAGCCTGTGAGAATGATGAAGACTTTGAGATATAAATCTGGACATGATTCATACATAGGGACAACAAATAAAGTAATAAAAGAGGGTGACTTCACTGGCAAGGAGTTGAAAGCTGAAAAGAGGGCCAGATAAAATCCTAAAAAATTCTTATAAACTAAGAAGTAGTCCAAAGACCCAAGAGGCATCAACAAAGGAAATTAAAGTTATCTGAAAAGTTAGGATAATCATCAGGGTAGCATAAAGTCACAGATCAAAAATGAGGATAATATAAAAATAGAAGACAGTATTCATAGGTACTAAATGATACAGCACTCACAAAGAAGAATGAAAAAGGACATAGATCTGGCAATTAGAGATTATTAGCCCAAAAAGACTGTAGTTTCAGTACTGCAAATGAGGTAAAAAGTATGGATGAGTCTTGAAGAAATGGAAAGAAATGGAGTTGACACAAGTGGTTTTTCTGGATGTCTATCTATAAATAGAGAAAGGACAGCAAACAGTATAAACAGAACCAAACAGTTTTCAGGATGGGGGAGAGTTCTGCATGTTAGTATATATTGGGCAAATAACCAATACAAGCAAGGGTTTTTACTAGCTCAGAAGAAAAGGAAATAGTCCACATTAACAGTCCATACTGATTTTGCATGGAAGGTGAAAAATGAGGTATTTGATTTTTTCATTTTTAGAAAGCTTAAAATTAGTAACATTTGGCATTTCAGAGCTACTGTTTAAATAGCAAAGGGATACCAATCTTCTGCTTCCAGTGTCCCAAAGAATATATATACTAGTCTTGACATTACTATATCCAAACAATGATGGATTTTAATAAATTTAATCTACAGAATAGAAGACTTAAAATATGGGAGTGGGAGAGCTGATGTTCATACTTTTTAAATGAATTTCAAGAATGTTAATTCTCATTTTTAACAAATGCCCAAATATTTTCTTTTAATACCACCCCCCCCAAAATAGTTCTTAGGAAGCTTCATTTACATACCATTATTTTTTAAAGTTTGTATGTCCCTTTTGTTCCCTATCCAATCTAATGTAAACATCTAGGGAAAATAAATCTAAAAATTAACATCTTACTATAATGCAATGAATGATACAAAACCTCTGCCTTTTAACACAAATATTATTCCCTAGTCTGAAAAGAAGAGAGATGCTGGTACCTTAAGTAGTGAGTATTGACAGCTGGCTATCACTAGGCAGAACTGGAAGACCCAGATATCTCTGAAGAAGCCTTGTATGAGAAGAATAGATCCCAAAAAAGCCACAAGAATAGCCAGGATGACAGCTAACACATTTTCCAGAATCTCACGATTTCTGTAGACAGAAAAATTTATGAGTAAGTATATAATCAATATAAGAAATTAGAGTGAAAAAAGGGAAGACATCATGAAGAAGTTCATACTATGCTTGCTGACATGCTTTTTGGTACTGGTTTTGAATAAGGTTTCGGAGGATACTGAAAAAGAAACCAGTTTATATGGAAAATTAACACAAAACCTTATGTGCAGATAAAGCATGCTATAGTAAGTGAAGTTCTAATTATAAGACATAATATTAGTTTTAATTTCTATTTCAAAAGTTTACTCTTCTTTAACATCTGCTTTTCTGTAACATTTGTTGCTTAATAACTAACCAACTTGAATAGCAAATAAAAGGAGATATGCAAAGAAACATTTAAAAAACAAAATCTCAAAACAATTTCTAGAAAATCAAAATGGAAAGTTATTTTATATGACAAAGTTTGTAACCAAATTTTGATACCAAGTGATTTCATTTTCCGCATCCTGAAATCACCTGAAATAATCTCAGAACTAATTTACTAGAATTACTTAAATATGGCTATGACATATATTGAAAATGAAGGCAGTAATAAAAACCATCAATGTTGCCTCTATCAAAGCTGCTGAGACAGTTCTATATTTCATTAAACTGACTAAATTAAACAATATGATGACTCAGATATTACATATAGCAATGAAGATGATTTTTATATGTCATACCAAAAAATAAGAATCTATCTCATTACTTGTTGGGGAAATTTTATTCATAAAATGTTAGATACTTGCTAAAAGTCTTGTTTTTAAAAAACATTTACCGACATGGGGACATACTCAGTATATTTGCTATACAAAGAAAGCAGAACATAAAACTGTATGTACAGGAAGATACAAGTTGTTATTTAAAAGCATATACATATGGGTTAAAAAAAGACAATATATCAAAATGATACTACTAATACTGGTTCTCTCTGGGTAGAATTATGGTTGGCCTCTTCTTGTCTTAAAATCTTCCTACACATATTTAAATTTTCTAGAATAGGTAAAGAATTATTTTTATAATCATAAAATTTTTTATTAACTTTTTTTATTAAGTCAATGCCCTGTTTATAATCATCAGTTGGCCTAAGAAAATTCACAAACATCTCTGTACTAGTTCATTTTATAGTCCTCTCAGATGAAAACAAGTCAATAGTACTCTCAAATCAGTAACTGGTATTCTCATTTGTTTTTCTATGGCAGTTGGAGAAGTCCAGATGTTTCCATGATCCTCGGCAGTTCTGCCATATTACATACTGTCTGTAGTTCTCATCACTGAATGTATGTTCTCCTTAGGCTTTTGTTAGTTTTTAATTTTGATGAATTCAGTTTATCAACTTCATTTGTTGTTTTTGGTATCACATCTACAAAATTTTGCCTAACCCAAGGTCACAAAAATTTTCTCCTACTATGTTTTGTTTTGTTCTAGGAATTTTATTTCTTTAGATTTTACATTTAGACCTATGATCCATTTTGAGTTAATTTTCATAATTTTATAAATGGTGCAATGTAAGTATAAAAGTTTTTTTTTTTTTCACATGAAAATCCAATGGTCCCAAGACCATTTGTTGAAAAGCCTACCATTTCTCTAGTTAACTGATTTGGGATATTATTTTGATGCCATTTAGGCTTGGAGTTTTCTTTATAGACAGGTGTTTAACTACAATTTCCATTTATTTAATAGATATAGTACCATTAAGGTAATGTATCTTTCAGAATGAACTATGATGATTTCTATCTTTCAAGAAATTTGTCCATTGTCAAATTTATTTATATACAGCTGATCATAATATCCTATTATCCACTTAACACCAGTAGAATCTGTAGTGATATCCTATCTCATTCCTGTTATAAGCAATTTGTATCTTTTCTCTTCTTTTCTTTTTTTCCCTAATCAGCCTGGCTAAAGATTTATTCATTTAATTGAGCTGCCCCTTCCCCCACTTGCACTCTGTCTCTCTCTTGCTCTCTAAAATAAATAAATTAAAATATCTTTCATGTCTCTACTTTTTTTAACATATAGAGTACAATTATATTTGTTTTAATGTCTTTGACAGCTAATTCTAACATCTGTGACAATTACAGGTTGGTTTTGATTATTTCCCTCATAAATCATGTTTTACTGCTTCTTTGCAGGTTTGGTAATCTTTGGTTGGATGTCATTGTAAATCCTTTGATTGGATGCCACTGTGAAAATCTCTAGGTGGTGACAATTTTCAGATTTCTATAAATCTTAAACTTTGTTATGCTACTTGGAAACAGTTTGATCATTTTAGGTCTTGCTTTTATAACTTGTTTGTTGGGTCTGGAGCAGTGCCCATGTTAGGGCTAATTATTCCCCACTTTTAAGGCAAGACTTTCCTGAGTACTCTACACAATGCACCATAAAATATGAATTATGAGTTTCTTCAATCAGACAGGTGGGAATAGGCGCTATTCCTATCCCTGTGTCAGGCACTGTCCATCTACTTCTTTCACATGATTCTTACCCCAGCCTCAGGTAGTTTCTTCACATACATTCACTTATCAGTACTCTGCTGAAGAGTTGTGGAGACCCACTGTGGAACTCTGAGGTTCTCTCTGTGAATAGCAGTCCTCTCTCTGATATTCTGTCCTAGCTGCATTGGGTGTCCCCAGACTCATAGCTCCATCTAACTCAGGAAGTCTGCTGGGCTCCACTTCAGTACCTCCTCTCTGTGTTGGAGCCAGCGAGGAAGACTGGGAACTCTCTCAAGGCAGTAAGCTGGGGCAACTGTAGGACCCACATAATGTGTTTCCCATCTCTCAGGAATCACTGTCCTTTGTTTTCTTATCTCCAATGTCTTGAAAACCACTGGTTCATGCATTTTGTCTCTTTTTTGTTGTTTCAGATAGGAGGAAATCCAATCTTTGTTACTCCAGTCAATAGGAAGCACCAAGTTTTAATAGACTACTAGTACTGTTCATTATTAAGACTAGTACTACGGAACAGGGAAACAGAAGTTCCCTCTTATACCTTTCATATTTAGAGTCATATTACCTATAATCTTAGGATTATTAACACTTCATGTTTTCTGGCTTTTAAGTAGAGTTCCATGATTCTTATTAATGATAAAAAGGATTTTTTTTTTGTATAAACATATTAAAATTGCCACAAAAAAGTTTTTAATGGATTGAGGAGAGTCAATGTTTGGGAGCCTTACTATTAACTTAAATTTTATCTCAAAAGAACCAAAATAGAAAACATTTTCCAAAATGGTAACCAAGTGGTAATTAGGGACATTTCAATTTAAAAATAAAATCTGCACATATCTTTAATATCACACTGTATTCTCACCTATCAAACAGGGCCAAAAGTGTGAGTCTGTCAAAGTTAATGCCGATCCATAGCTGGGGTAAGATCCAAAAGCGATAATAGTGTTTAACCTTTTGAGCAGCTTCTTCTGTTGGACCATAAGTAGCTGCCAAGTCAGGGCTTAGATCAATGTCTTGTTGCTCCAACAAATCTGTATCGATGGTCAATAGTCTGTTCAATCGAATCTGCGGAAGAGAGAGCTAAAAGAAAGTCAGCACTGAAAGGCTTAAATATCTTGACTTAAGTCATGATTCAAGGGCTACTCAAACAGCTTGCAGATTATCTAAGTCCCCTTAATTCTCTACACTCCTTACAGATATTTTATGATCATTAGAAACTACAAAAGGTAATAATAGGAAATAAACTCAAAGCAAATTAATCAATAGGTCTTTTGCAAAAGCTGTATTGGGAAAAGTATTTGAAATCTTAACACCGTATGATTGTATAGCTAGTGAATCCATTAAAATCATGCACTGTGAATCATTAGTGGCTTCTCTTCTCCCTGCCACATTTATGGCCTTTTCTCAAAGCTATGAACCTCACTACCATGTTAAATCTGAGCTCCTCTGAACTGGATTCAGTGCCTTCAACTCTCATTTCTTCCTACAGTCTCTTATCACTGTTGTTTTCAAATCCCTCTTACACCCCCTTTTTTTCTTTCATTTTGGCAGGCTACTCGTCCGAGGCTATAAGGAAATTACCACATTACATTTCTTTTAGCTTTAATTTATCCACTCAACAGTTCACCAGTTTCCCCTTTCTCTGAAAGAGTCTAAAGTGTCCCTTATCCTGCACAACCCTAGCCAGGATTTACTATCCCAAGGTTCCCATACTATTCAATCATAGAATACAAACAAAAAATCATTTCCCTATTTTTGGCTTTCCTATGAAGTTTCCAGGAATACACTCCAGCAAAAAAGCAGAGACAATCTTTACTTTTCAAACATATATGTGGGTATAGTCAAGAAAATCTGCTTCCTATAAATAACATAGCCATTTTTATCTCTTAGCACTGACAAGTACCTCCCCAAACACTTTCTTTCTTATCCTCTGTGCCAGGGTTTCTCAATCTTGGCACTGCGGTATTTTCAGTCAGATAATTCTTTCTTTGGGGGTTGTGCTGTCCACTGTAGGACGTTTTATAGTATCCCTGGCTTTTACGCATTCACTAGATACCAGTAACATTCCCCTAGTTGTGACAAGTAAAAGTGTTTCCAGACACTGCCAAATGTTGAAAACCATTGTTCTGTGCCAACTCACATCTATGGTCTTAAAAGCCAGCTCACAACTAATCATCTTCAGGAAGCCACTAATAATTAACCCCTTTGGCACTACATTTACTTATATGTATTTCTTATGTGTTCCATATAAGAATTTCATTTTATATGTTAACTAATTGAATCTAAATAAGATAAGTTAAAAAAAGAATTTAATTTTTTTGTATTTTCTAAGTTCAATAAATACAGCTTGAGGGCAAAAGCTCTGTTATCTTTTTAAAATATCCCCACTGTACCTCACATGGTATATTTTTTACACAGCGATATCATCACTAAGCTTCCCACATACACACTGGTATATGAGTAACTAATAGTTAACAGTTGGATAATATAATATTCAAAATCATAATTTTCAAAGTCAAGTTTTAAGATGGCACAACCAGATTATGACATTGGTGAGTAAATGGACCTTTACATATTCTCAAAAGTATAATTACTGATTCATACACAGCTTATGAAACTTCATGGTGTTTTATATTTATTTCCTAACAAAGGACTTAACAAGAAGAGAGTCACTATGGAACAGCAAAGGAGATTTTGCCATAGTTTTCAACAAAATTGGTATTTCATAACCTCAACTTTTCTGATTTGTGTCGCTACTTAATCTGAATGTACATCATTTTATAAAAATAAAGGAAAACCTACCACATCATGTGGATAAAATCGAACTGAGGTAGAACTGGATACATGAGAATCCGTGTCACTAAAATAAAATGAAAAAAACTTTAGGGACTAAATAGCTTGTCAAGGAATAGAAAGAAAAATAAATCTTTTAACAATTATATGATATTTACACTGTCTTCACTTTTCCAAGTACTTCAAAATACAAAATCACATTTTCCTACAGATGTGATTAAGAACATAGCCTCTGGGCCAGAGTATCTATATTCAAATCTCTTCATCAGCTAAATGAGATTTGGGAAAGTTATCCAACCTTTTACACTTCAGTGTCCACCTAAGTAACATAGGATAATAGTACCTCTTATCACAAAGTTCTTGTGAGATGGGTTTAAGAAAGCAATTAACATATTGCCTGGAGCCACAACAAATTTAAGCTATAACAGCTTAGAATGTGACCATTCCGCTTCCACAGTCAAGTTTAGATTTTTGAAACTTGACACCTTACCACATTTATGGTGTAAGGAATTGTTCTTATCTTAAATTACATTAAACATAATTGTTTCCATTGCTCCATCTTTCTATTGTTTCCACTTTAGGAAATCACCTAACACTCAAATTTTTGGTCATTCTCGACAGGGTCAGTTCTGAAACTGGACTCAAGAAGCTTAGCAAGTGTTCTATCTCTCCAGTAAGTTAAGCTAAGTGACTGCAAGATCCTAGTGCTTTAAATGGCCCCTAAAAACTTTAAAAAAATAAGTGAACTGCCCATAGATGTGTAACATTTAAATAGGTGTGTCCCATTATTAAACATAAGTCCTAAAATAGGATTCAAATGATCCCTGCAAAAAAAGTGAGCTAATCACTTAATAATGGATTTCAAGGCAACAACATGAATAGGTGAATAAGATTAAAATTTTAGAAAAAACTTTAATACATTCTAAGTTGTATAACTGATTGCATGCTCAAGATTTCTATTTCTTATCTGCTTTTCTCCTAACTTCTTCCTTATCTTACGGTGTAATTTCTTCGTAAGGGAAGGAGAGAAAAGAAACTAAATGTAATATATGACCCATATTTTAAGAAATTCCTCTTTCTTATAGCTGGTAAACAAATTTTAAAACAAAAGATGATCATGTAAAAAGATACTTGACCAAAACCCTTATGTAGAAATAAAATTTTTAAATTACACAAAGAGAACTGATGGGTTTGAACTTAGTTGTGTATTTTTCTAATAAGCCTTTTTTAAATATGCTTTTTATTGATCTTGCAACACGCGCACATGTGCACGTGTGTAGCACAAAATCTATAGTTAAATTTGAAATTGTGGGAAACCACCCCCCCATTATAAGATCTACAGGGAATTTTTACTTAATATTTAAAATACAGAACAGCTTTTGTTTTAAGAATAATGCTTTCTTTCTTCCAGAACAATAAATTCTACCTTAAATCTTTGGAGAAAAATGCACAGTGACAAATTATTTAAGCCAATATGAACAAATGTTTTCAAAATAACTTTTCCATCTCAAGGACTAAAAGCTTTAAACATGGCAAATATATGCAAGTACATACATTCTCCTAATATGACTTCACACATACCAGATATTGGATGCTCTTCTTGCTGCTGGTTCAAAATTCACAAGTGACATATCACAGCCACCAGTCTCATAAAGCGTAGAAGAGAACTTACCTAGCAAATAAATGATTTTTTTAAAAAGCCATTAGAATACTCAGAATTTTTCCATCAGGAAACACTACATTTCAAACTTGTTACAATTTAAGAAAATGTACTATAGACTTTTTCCAAATATTTTAAAAACAATGATCTGCCTGTAATTCAGCATGACGTGAACTGAAAAGGAATGCTGAACAGTGGGGCAAAATGTCAACGTACATAATCAGGTTTTAACAGTAAGGGATTTAAGTCAGCTTTGCAATCCAGTCTCCTCTTTTCTCCTCCCAGGACATTCTCAATTGAAGCAATCACATGAATGAATTTAATGTTTAAAAGGCACCTGACCATTTTGCACGTGGTGAGTGGCCATTTGGAAAGCTGCTTAAGTGTTAAGACAGCTCAAACTGCAAGACAACAAATTTCTGAGACTACCTTCAGAGAGTTTTGGGGTTTTTTGCTTTGTGTTTTTAGTTTTGCCCTTTTTGTTTATTTAAACACAGTGTAGTATTAGTTTCAGGTGCAGAATTTAGTGAGTCATCACTTACATACAACACCCAGTGTTCATCACAAGTGCCCTCCTTAATACCCGTTATGTTTGGTTTTTTAAGGAAAAAATGAAGTGTCAAAATGGATCTAAGGAAGTTCTATGAATGACGTTATAATAACATTGGTGACAATTAACAATATTTAATGAGCATTACTAATTGCATGAGTCTATAAGAACTTTATGAAAAAATTTAGTAACACCATTTGCTGTAACTAAGTATCTCTACAAAACCGATAAAAGGTTTAGAAATTAACATTGGTTGCAAAGGAATATAAGCTTAAAAAACTCTTAAAATGAACTCTATAAGATAAAATGGTTTCTGATAGTGAAATTTTAAAAATCTGGAGACTGTGTGAAATGCATTCTTCACCGTGACAACCCATGGTAGCCCTATCAATGGTAAGGAGCATAAAGAAATTAATATATAAGTTTCCAGTAAGGCAACGAGATGAGGTATTTAACTGCAACCACTGGAGACTACTCCAGGCTGCTTTTGATTATTTTTTACTGATGTTATAAATATGACGAATCTTAAGGGCAATTTCAACTACATGGTAGGGCTAAAAGATCTCTCTTAGATGACTATAATGCAAACACAGTATACAATAAAGACTTTTATTTAAATGAAATCTTTGAAAAATAACAATAACAGACCCCATAATATACTAATACTGTAACTAAGGGATTGCAGAACATTTCAATAATCACTTCATTCTTTAAAAGGATTAGAATCTTAAAAGTATTAAATAAGATTATTTGAGTACTTTCTATGGGTCAGACAGAATACGCAAATATTTTATTATGATGTTTTCTGTAGTAGCATTTTTTTTGGTCAGAATAATATACTCCTGCGACAAATAATATAAAAAGCATTCTGTGAAATGTTTTCTTCATGTGCTGTTTTTCAAGGATTATTCAGCATGTGGATTATCTAAAACTTTGCTTTTTACCACCCCCACATGCCACCCTCATCTTTTAGTCATGAATCATTCACTCTTAGCACCTCTAACACAAACCAGATTCAGGAACTAAAATGAAATAATAAAAGCTGTCCACTTGGCTTCTTGTTAGGTGTATTACTGAAAAACTTTTGAAGTGATAGGTGGTTGCAAAAATTTTTAGTGAAGAAAAAAATTAAACAAAAATACGCCTGATTGAGATTTCAAAATTATTTTTAAATTATAATTTTTTATGCTGTGCTCTTTCCTCTCTTACAATGGAAAATGAAAAATCGGCTGTGCTACAATTAGCTTACATTAATAGAAAAAAGAAACATCTGATCAAAATCAGATTGCATAAATGCAGAATAATTATAAATCCATGTAAATGACTAAATCACAGAGTCACAGAGAGCTGGCAGGGGTTGGCTACTATGTGTGAAATCCAGTAAGATCTGAATAGATAAAAATAGGTGTTTATATTACCTAATGTGTATTTTTAGAAATAACTTAATATTATATTCAACAGAATTTAAATTATTGGAATATATTCTGAGTAATTAAGCATTGTATCAGATTTTTAATAATAAAAGTCCTGTTTGGAGAATACTGAATATGATAAATATTTATATGCAACTGAAATTGACTAAAGAAATTATTCTTTCTAATATTCAAATGGAACAGTAAAAGAACATTAAGTCATTATACAACTGTATTATCTTCTATGTATAGATGTCTCCTATGAAACATGGTTGCATTTTAAATAAATAGAAACATAAAAATAAAGCATGCCCTCCAAAAAGCTCCTTAGACAAAGAAAGCTGGAAAAACTGAGTAGTTTTATCACTATATAAATCTAGAACTCTGAATGCTTCTTTACAAACCAATGACTAACAAGTTGTAAATTTAAAAATTTAAACGACGCATAAAATACATTTATGAAAAAGGAGGCTATAATTTTAACAAATGTGCAATGACTTCATCAACAGTGCTTTTTTTTTTTTCCTTTTTTTTTTTTTTCCTAAGAAGCTTGTGTCTACATACTAAATTTAAGAAGATGCTCAGGTCAGAACAAGCTAACACTGTATTAAGGCTTCATGCGGTTTTCCTAACATAAGTCCACCAAAAGAACAGATTCTATGTCTCCCCTTACATCTTTGGACTTGGCAACTAGTATCACTTCAAAAGAAACAAATTTTATTCAGAGGATAAACAACTCAGGAAAAATTACACTAAAAAGTGTTTAGTTTAAGGTTTCAGTGAAGAACTCAGTAATATTTTAAGGTAAAATAATCTACTAAAAGCATCTTCAAAAATAACCAAACATAAAGAAGCATATATTACCATTAGTTTATAAAGATTAAGAATATCCTAAATTTGTACAAATATCCTTAGCATATGTAACAATTTTACATATATCTCATTTAAGATTAAAACCATAATGTAGTTATCCTTTAGGTCCAAAATAAAATGTGCCTTTAATTAATAATCCTGTTTTTACTCTGTATTAAGGAAAAGACTAAGTATTGATTTTTTCTAATTAATATAAATTGAGAAGGAGAATATCAATGAAATGTGTCCTCACATGAATTATTATTAAAAACTAAGTCATCTCATCATATCCAACTCCCAGGTCATAATTAATTATATCTAACAGAATGGCTCTGTCATGATTTTAAAAGGAAACAGTTACTTTCTGACAAAATAAATAAGACTGGAGGCTGAAATTTCAGGCTTAATAGTATTGGCCACAAGATAGCATCTCTAGAGATAAAGAAAAAAAAAGGTACTGGTATTTCTCAGTTTTGAATGTTCGATAGATTGCCATTGCCTAAAAAAATTACATTTCATTACACAAAACCATTTTTTTAGGTAGGAGAATTTCGAATAACTGTAAGTCAATAAATAAGTGATGAACAACAGGAAGATGAGTAAAATTAAGATACTGAATTAAAGAAAAGGACACTTGAGACATTTCCCTGAAGCCATGAATGGTGCAGCAGACAAACTCAAAATAAACACTGGCAAGACACTGATAAAAGACATGAGAAATCAATGGGATCCTCTAACTCATCCTTTCAATAAAATTCCTTGCTACATGGCACAAACTGTATAAAGACTGTTCACTCAGCTTGGAAACCCTAATGCATTCTTGATGTTACTCATTTTACTTATGTACCTTGGAAAGAGGTAGTTACTAAGATCATCTGTAGGATTTTTCTAATCCTCTCAGTTCCAACAACAAAGGAGGCCTCTTAAATTTCTTGATTTCGTTCTTTGGACCCCCTTCCCACCTCCGTTAATTCTGCATCCTCTAAGCCTAATCCTGGCACACCGTTAAATGAGTTCTTTCTTTTCTAGTACTAACTCTTAGGGCAGGCAGGGGCTACAAGAGGAAAGCCAGATACAAGGGAGGCAGCTTTTTTATAAAGTGCTTTTTAGAAGGCTATTGGAGGATGTGCTTGCTTCAGCAGCACATATACTAGAAGGCTACTGGAGGACCACATACATCTACATGACTAACTTAAGTACTCTACAAAAAGTGCTTATTTCTGATGTGAGGAGTATTGTGTTCACAATGCTACTTCAATGAATATATTATTATACTTTTAAGAGACAAGACCTTTAGGGCGCCTGGGTGGCTTCAGTTGGTTAAGTGACTGCCTTCGGCTCAGGTCATGATCCTGGAGTCCCGGGATCGAGTCCCGCGTCGGGCTCCCTGCTCAGCGGGGAGTCTGCTCCTCCCTCTGACCCTCCTCCCTCTCATGCTCTCTGTCTCTCATTCTCTCTCTCGCAAATAAATAAAAATCTTAAAAAAAAAAAGAGAGACAAGACCTTTAAGACTAGTCCCAGTTTCTTGGATAGCGCCACCCTTATCATCATGAACGGTACCTATGAGTCTCTGAGGAAACATGAGTTTTCACCCTGACAGAAAGGACTCATTTTATTTCTGCTTATGGGTTAATGGGCTTGTTTCTCCAGACCAGGGGTCAGCAAACTTTTTCTATAGAAGGTCAGAAAATAAATACTATAGGCTGTGCAGGACAGATGGTCAGATACAACAATTCAAGACTGCTATTGCAGCATGAAAGCAGCCACAGAAAACATATAACATATATTTATTTTATTTCATTTAAAAAATAAGCATCAAGCTGAAAGGATTTACCCCACGGGCCATAGTTTGCCAACCCCTGTCCTAGACCAAAAGCCTTAGGCTTCTAAAACCTTTTTAACTATTGTACTACCATGATAATCAAGTCACTATGCTACTTGTAATTAAAAGTTTCAATAGTGAGAACCAGTCCTTCTTCCTGGGATGTTCAACACCATGCTAGGTTTTTCAAACAGGAGAACAATAAGGAAAAGAGCAGGTATGAGAAGAAAGAGCCTTTGAGGACTGGTAAGGAAAGACAGAGGTCTCTACTGCTTGGCAACAGTAAAATAGATTTGCGGATATATTTTACTGACATGGCCATTGTCCTCTAGTTCTGACTCAACACCACATGCCTTAATTCATTAAGTCTCCACTCTCACTACCTAATCCCCAGGATCAGGTGAACCTTCCAAAAGTGAATGTACAAGTTCATATTCTGCTATGATTTCATCATCTGATCACATTTTCTTTCAAAGGGATGTCTTCCTTATCTTGGTAAAATCTACAACATGACAACGATACTGACAACATTATAAATGATCAGGTAAACAAAAAGGCAAGACACAGAATTGGAGAAAATATTTGTAATTTGTATCTGACAAATTATATCTAAAATATAAAAAAAAACCTGACACCTCAATAATAACCCAATTTTAAAAGTGAGCAAAAGATCTGGACACACTTCACAAAAGAAGACATATGCATAACCAATTAACACATCAAAAGATGCCCATCATCCTTACTCACAAGAGAAATGCAAATTTAAGCCACAGTAAGATACAACCATTGGGGCCAAAATTTTAAAGGCCAACAGTAACAAACTGGGACAAGAATGGGAACAAGCACAATTCGCATACACTGCTGGTGAGAATGTAAAACCACTTTTGAAAACAGTTAAGTTTTATTAACGATGGCCTGGAAACAACACAAACATCTATCAGATGAATGGCTACACAATATACATATATTATACAATGAAATAATAGCACAAAAAAAGAATAAACTAACCCACGCGAAACGATGAACTCAAAAGCATCACATTAGGTGCAAAAGGCCATATTATGACTGCATTTAAATGAACTCCTAGAAGAGAGAAAACCATAATGACATAAAGTACGCAGTGGCTGCCTGTGGTGGGGGCGGAGGAAGGACGGACTGCAATGGAGGCAACAATAAATCTTTTGAAGATGATGGAAATGTTCTGTATCTCCATTGTAGTATTTCAAAGGTGTGCACATCTATTACAACTCATCCAATTGTACATGTTAAATGGATGCAATTTATCATACCTAAATTATAGATCAATAAAACTGATTTAAAAACAAAGAAAAAATGACTCGTCAGGTAAGAGTCTCAGTAGATGGATGAGTATGAGACAGCACGTAGTCAGTGGAATTACTACAAAATACAAATCAAGATTTTGGAGAGAGTGATATTTGTTGTTTTTACATTTCATTTTTAAAAATACCATGCGTCATCAGATTCAAAAGTAGTATATAAAATGAAGAAAAGTTCCCCACTCCCCAGAGACAGCCACTGTGTTCTCCTGAATAATTTTTATGTACATTTGTCCTAAGACAATTAGATCCCTCTCCTCATACACATTTTCTAAAATTTACTTCTTTTGCTTACTAACTAGCTTAACTTTTCATGTCAATAATAAAGATGCATCAAGTTCTAAATATGATACTATGTTTATGTACTATCGTTTCTTTTAGGGGTTCTCTAACAACAGACATTTAGATAGTTTTTCAAAATTACAAACAATTTTTCCAAAATTACTAACAATGCTACAATGAATATCCATGTACATATATCTTTGCCAGTTTGTAAAATCTGTAGACTAAAAGCCATCAACATTTTTGGTCTGTAGTTCTAAACTGCCCTCCAAAAGCGTTCAATCTTCAGACCCTTTCCAATAATAGACATACTACACATTCAAAGATGAAAAAGATCTCAACCTTGTTTTTAATTTGCAATTTAAAAACTTATGAGTAAAGCTGAACTGTTTGCCTATGATTGCAAACCACCTGTATTTTTTTAAACTCTCAACTTTTCTAGTTATTAATCTTTATCTTACTGATTGGAAGTGCTTATTGTGGCAAAGACTGATGACTGACCTCCAGTATTCATCCCTTCCTTTTCCTTTCCATAATATGACATTCCTCTCACTGAATCTCAGCTGGGCCTGTGTCCACCTAATTAGAGACATTTCCTAGCTAGCCTCTCCTGCAGCTCGAAGTTGCCATGTGACTACGTATGGACCCACAGGAGGTGAGAGAAAGTGACAGGCACATGTCTCAAGTCACAATGTGAAAGATATGGGCTAACTGTCCTTACATTTTTTAGCAACACTTCTCTTCCTGTTTTTCAGATAAATGTCAACAACTGGAGTAGTCACCATGGACCAGCAGGGAAGCCACATGTGGAAGAAACCGGAACCAACCCATCTGCTGGGGACAGTTCCCATTAAACTGTTTGAGAGACATGTAAACTTCTCTTTTATTTCGGTCACTGATTGGTGAGGAGCTGGGGTGGGGCGGGGGGCGGGGATCCTCCAATGAAGAATCCAACCTGTATTTCAGTTAATGCTTAAATTAACCAAATTTAACTTAGGATCTTAAAAATGTTAATGTTAGAAAGTGATAATCTAGCCTAGTACTTCAGTGAATTCTTTACAACAGAGACAAACAAGAAACAAATTGGATATCTCAACCAGTCCCTGTTACCTTGTGCAAAATTCCAGAGCAGTTCAGGCATCCAAAAATTTTAAAAATAATATACTAGAAGTCTTTCCACAGTAACAGCGATAAACTTCTGAGCATTGTCCAGGGGATAAGGTTAGAGCAGATAGTTTATCTAGGTTTATGTTTCATTTATAATATTTGGGGAGATAAAACATACACTATCAAATCCTGCCAGATATAGTGTAAACTGGGACAAGCTTCCATAAAGCAATTGACAGTATATGTCAAAGCCCCAAAAATGTTTATTCCCCTGGATGATTCCCTTCAAAATATTTATCCTAAGGAAATAACCACAGCTGTACTGAAAGGTTTATGTAAAGGATGTTCAGCAGAGTGTTTACTACAATAGGAAATATCAGGAATCATCTTGAAGACTAACAATGGGGTTAACTGGTTAAATAAATTATGATTAAATAATGTTAATAACAATGATTATTAACATTAATAGCAATTATTATTTACGTAATTGACATATTATTGCCAGCCAATTATTCTAATTGCTTTGCATATTTTAATAGATATAATAATCCTCACTATAAACCTGTAAGTATTATTATTACTGAGCCTTTGATAAATGAGGAAACTGATAAACAGGGAGAGAAAATAACTTGACCAAGGTAACACAGCTAGTAAGTAGCAGAGCGTGGACTAGAAGCCATGAAGTCTGACTCTAGAGTCTATTATGCTATACTGCCTTTCATGGAGATTTAAGAGATAAAATAATATGCCATCACCTACAAACAAGGTAAAGAACAATTAATAACATGAGTAAATAACACACGTGCTAAGTGAAAAAAGCAAGATACAAAAGCTCATATGGTAGCACAAAAGTCACACATGATGATCCCAATTCCGTTTCAGAAAAGTACATAAATGTATGCATTAAAAAAGACAGGAAGGAAAATTCATAAAATTTCAATAGTGAATATCTCTAAGTGATGAAATTACAGATGACTTACTTTTCATTATATTTTTGAGTATTTCTAAACTTGTATTTGTTATAAGAATGAGAAAATCACATCCTAATTTTATCAAAAGAATATATCCCCAAACCCATTAATATTTCCTTTTAGCTATAACAAAGGATGTTTACTGCTTCAATAGAAATAAACATTTACTTTCATTTGTATATACTTTGTGTTGCACTCCACCCCAAATAAAATAGAATTCAGTATTTTTATGTATTCAAAAATAACAATAAAAAATAAAGGACAAGATCAAAGTTGCTGCAAAAAGAATCTAACTTTTTGTTTAGATGAATAAAAATGATCTGCCATAACATAGGGCACTGAAGTATAGACTCAGATTCCTTATACCCTCTTAACTCTGTATTTATAGTAACAAGGAAGTGCCTATAATGTAGCACAAAATGCTAAGAATAGTACATAATATATATAACCTTTTTAAACACCAAGACTAACTCTAATAAAAATCTGAAAGTATCTAAGCCCCTGCTCCTTAAAGTAAAAAATTTAAAAGCCTCCAAATCATATTTCTGCTTAATAATGCATAGCTGTTATAAACCGCTTAATAAAAAGGGCAATAGGGTACTGCCCGATTTAAGACTTTTTCTAGAGCTGACCACATTTTCGAGTTAATAAGTTCTGTAGTAAAGCAGATTATCTCAAAGAATACCTTCTTTGTCAATCCTTGCATAGCAATGAAACAAAAGAAAACCTTAGAAAAAAATCAATTCACACATCACTTTTTAAACCTCTAATGCATTAATGAAATTAAGAAAGTCTTAAATTCATCAGAGGAATACCATCTATGATATTTACATATTTTATATTTTAAACAGATATAAACTTGTCCTCATTTCTTGTCTATACAGTTTATCTTTCACATGAAAATTTTATGTAATTTTATATATACTTTTTCAAAGCCTTTCCTCACCACTGACCACCACTAATTTCATACACGAAAAAAAACACACGTAAGTTTTCCTGCTTTACCAGACCTTATCTAGAACATTTCCTCTGAGATGAGCTACATACTAAGAGTTTAATTATCAACTATACAGGCATTACATCAATTTATTAGTCTTAATTTACAAGAGGAAGCTGAGATTAACATAAAAACTGAGAAGTGATTGCCAAGTTTTATAGAAAAAGCCTAATATATCTAAGATAGAACTTTAAGGCTACCTGGATTCAGTCTCCCGTGTGACTCATCTGGGCACCTAAGCACAGCTTGTTTTATTAAGTATAACTGCGATTTAATTCAGAATATAGTAGGAAATCAACTGCAAACAAATGAGTCCACTAAAAGACTGTTGAAAAGGAAATTAACCTTTAAGATGTGGTTAAAAAAAAATATGTTACACTGAAAGACTTGAGAAATTCTTAGATAGTAACTGCCTTTTTAAAGATGTTAACTTCAAAACTTATCTATCACTTACATCATTTGAACCTTTTTTTTTTTTTTTGCATGGAAGTGAAGTCTATAAATAAGAAAATCACCCAAATTTTTCCAACCAGGTTCTAACTTATATACTTATAATTCAGTTTTTTAAAATTAATTATGATTAACAATTATGCCTGCTGAGTATGTATGATGAAAATATTTTCTTCAGCTGAAAAAGCTACTAATAAAATCCATAAAACAGCATCTTCAGTGAATTTTTCTACCATGTCTAATGTTACCTGGTACCCTTGAAATGCTAGTTAAAATTCAACAGAGAAATAAGGTTTCTCAGGGTTTAATATAGGAAATGGATGTGGTTATCTAGTATGACACCACAAAGTAAAGATGTAGAAAACAGTTAAGAAAACTACTCTGGCTTAGAATTAAACAGTGCCTGGTTGCAAGTTTCCTTTAATCCAAAAAAGTTATACCTCTGCTTAAACAACCAATTATAATCTATATATGTGTACAGATGCAAACATTTATATACACTCAAACATACATATGTATGAATGTGTATATATATATGTTTGAGTATTTTATATAAATGTATTATGTATATATATATACATTTTCACATGTATAGATTTGTACATTTAAAAAATTTTCATCTGAAGAAGCTAAATTTAGAAACAATTCTTTCTAAATATTCCATACTTTTAGGGAATATCATGACTAACTTTATTAAGATTTTATTTATTTACTTGAGAAAGAGAATGAGCGAGAGAGAGCATGAGCGGGGTGAGGGGCAGAAGGCGAAGCAGACTCCCCACTGAGCAGGGAGCCTGATGCGGGGCTCGATGCCGGGACTCCGGGAACATGACCTGAGCAGAAGGCAGATGCTTAACCAACTGAGCCACCCAGGCGCCCCAATATTATGACTAACTTTAACATCTGAGTACCCAAATTCATTTACCCAAAATTATCTTACCACTGTTAATTATAATCATGTAGAAATTAAACCATGCAACAAAAATATTCTAGTGGAATATATTATAAAATTATAAAAATCAGTGTCTCTACAATTCCTTTAAGTTCAACTGCAGCCCATTTTCAGGATCTTTTTTGGCCAACTTCATTTGATATGGTACAGGTATACACTGTCCACGGTTGCTCATTATCACAATACATTCAATTTGGCAGCATCCAGCTACTACAGGTCAATAACTAGCTACCAGAAGGCAGGTAAGAAAAAAATTGGTATTTCAAGACAACATCCTGAATATTCACCCACAGATGCTAAAGTCACCTCCAGACTTCATCTTCAGAACTGTGTAGAGAGTTCATATGTACATATTTTCAATAATCTGCAAGTGGATTGAAGATGGGATTTTACAATGAAGGTTCTCTTAGCAAGTTTTTCAAGTAAATTAGGTTTTTATAGAGGAAAATCATCTACTGCATCATTTTATGCTCCATTTGACAGAAGTCTAAAAATCCAAAACAGATAAAAATTAAGCCATAATTTTATTTTAGCAAATCTGCTACCACAGACCCAATGGGCAATGGTGATGGTCACTGTAATTTTATATGCACAAACTGACAAAAAGACTTTGGGGGTTATGAGAGAAATAGTGATAGAAAGACATTAATTGAATATATTTGCAACTAAAAAAAGTATCAATATTTTAACTCAAAGCAAGTAACTAAACTGAAGACCCTCCTAATAAACTCCCTTGCTTTTTCAAATTACAAACGCAAACACAAAAGCACTCTAAAATTTAAATGTTTTATTGTCTTCTCCTTTTATTTTGAAATCACTATATATGCTAATGTTATAAATATCTTAGTGACCATTTTCAAGTTTCTCTAAGATTTGCTAAAGATAATTATTGTCATCAATATGCATATTTAATACTTGTTAACTCTCTGGAACTAATAAGGATTTTTACAAAATGGGAAGAGTCAACATATAGCACATGAAACTGGGAACCTTACACCACACATCCTTCTAGCCGAAGTGTCAAGTGGATTATCATCTTTATAAATGAAACAGTTATAAACATGGATTAACAAAATCACGGTGAGCAAATGTAATGCTTTCAACTGTGTGTTTTTTAATAAAATTTTCTTCATTGTATTAACTTAAATTGTTATGAATCTGCATTCTGAACACAAGAAAGATGGATTATACAGAGAAACAGAAGACCAAAGCAGTAATAAATACTGTCTTTAAGGTACAAAACAGGTTTTTGAGTGCATATTAATAACTTATATTTATAGATGTATTAAAAGGAAAAAGAAAAAATTTGATGAAGTTATTGATATTAGTGTAGAGCCATGGCACCCTCAGAGTACTGCATTTAGGATTATAGTAAGTCTATTTCAGGTGACAGACATTGAAGTGAAATATAGAATACCCAAAAGAAAGATTCTGTAGTAATACACCATTAGAAAGTATTTATGCTTTTCATGAAGCACATTCAGTGAATTCAAAGAAATTAAGATTTAATCAAAATAACTTTTAAAACATCAACATTTCCCCTCATGGTATAAGTGCCAAGGAATAACAGAATTGCCTGAATCATTATAAGAGAACGCTAAAGCATGAACATTTATTAATACTTTTAACTACCTATCAGTAATAGACATGCTAAAAAAAATGCAGAATAAATGTTGAGAGAAAAACAGAAAATGGGAAAGCAAGTCAAATTTTCCTCACACACTGGACATATCCTATAAAAAGTGCTCTTATGCATAGTTCCAAATGAAGCTATCTCACAAAAGAAGAGCAATCATTGTTACCCATTATCTGCTGCGTTATAGTTTTGTTATCACCAAGATTACATAAGGCCTGCATACCAAGTTCATCGTGCAAACTGCTGCCGCCTACAGCAGATGCATTGTCATGTGAGGCTTCTAAGTGGATACTCCCATTTCTCACCAGCAAGGACGCACTAGCACTGAGCACTGCAGCCTGGGAAGGGGGGCGGGACTGGACTTTGACCTGGGCTGTGGACTGCTGGCCTTGCTGACCATCTTGAAGGCTAGGAAAAAAGATGGATTGGGGAGACATTACAGGGAAGAAAAGAAAAAACAATAGCTAGAATGAAGTCAACATAGAAAACTGATTTCGAAATGTAACCTGATTTTTTCAGTGTAACCTAAGAAAGAGCTAACAAACTTTGTAAAATATACAGATTATAATGCTGTCTTAAATCTTCTGGTCCTTAGAACACAGTGATGAACACAGCAAACATTTAATGTATATCTAAGCTAATCAACCTGTAACTTTTTCCCACTGCAAGCCAACAAAATTCTAGTACAAGGACAAAGAAAGCAGCAAAGAAACACAAGCACATTAAACATATGTGGGTTGCAGCTCGTCCCCAACAGATAAATCCTCTTGTTCAGTTTAAATATGCACTTTTATTTTATAACCTTTATAATAATTCTAGAATTGTGCTTTCAAACATTCCGGCATCTCAAATTCACAATAAAACAAAGTTTTTATGCACTTGAAAACCAAAGAATATTTATCAAATGCAATCAAGGTGACAATTTTGAATCAAAAGAAAATCACAAACTAATGTAAGAGAAACAGAGTAACAAACACCGACTCAACCAAGTGAAATACAAATGATGCTGGGATGCTGGAAGTGTGATTAATTTATAAAGTATTTTTCTATGAAACGCCTACATATTTTTTAAAGAAGGCCACAGGCTCTATATACATGTTACTGCCTTCTCCAATCCATTTCATTTTCATTAACAAGGACCCATCGTTTTAGAAAATCTTAAAAGTAATTTGGAAATCAGTAATTTCTCAAGGGATATTACAGTCTTTTTTAAATCTTACAGATTTTTAAAATACTTGGTATTTTATTAGAAGTTTGTCATTTATTAAATTTATAAAAAATCATCTAAATATCTAAAAATCTATAATTAAGAAAGTATTATATTCTTAACTCATTTTATATTTTAGATGTTTATTTTAAAATACTATGAATTTTAATGTTCTTAGTATAAAACTCAAATTTAAAGTGATGAAACTCATAGAAATATTTTCAGTATAATTATTATATGTCGTTCTCTACATGATACTCAAAGTAACTCTGCATTCTGTTATTAAATTAGACCTTTTAGGAAAAAAAAAAAAGAAAATGCTGCTTAAGATGGCCTCATTCAGTTACTTTATCATTTTCTTGAGTATCAACTTCTTTATAATGTTTTGAATTCAATGCATTGGTTTCTCTGATGCCTATAAAACAAACTCATCTGCACAGGCTATGAAAAGAGCTGTAATTTGAAGTAACCATGTAATAAAAGACTAAGTAGAAAATATTGCTTATGTTGCTTAAGCCTGTGGTTATAGCAATAGAATCCACTCTGGAATTACACTGTCTGATATGGTAACCACATGTGACCACCTCAACTCAAATTTTAGTTCCTCAGTCCCACTAAGCACATTGCAAGTGCTCAACAGCCACATAAAGTAGCTAGCGGCTACCATAGCTAAAAGCTACCACAGAGCAGCTAGTAACAAGTGCCCACCACACTGGACAGTGTGAATTAGATATTTCCACCACCACAGAATGTTCTATTACCCATCACTACCTGGAACATTCACATTTCAGGCTTCTTTTAGAGCCAAAGAAAAGTATACACTCTAAGTAGAGCAGAGGAATGTACAGAACACATGAAAAAAACCAAGTCTACATAATGTTGACTTGTCGATGCTTACTTGCATTATTTTTTTAAGTCATAACTATGAAAGTATTCATTTAATAACTTCTTTGGAGTAGAATCTCTGTACAATCAACATAAATCAAGGGATGATCTTGGGAACTAATATAATCAAATATGGTTGTATCTTCCATATATACATAGTAAGTCTGTTACTCTTCCTCAAAATCTATCTAAAGTTATCCACAAACCTTACAAAAATGACCAAATTTCACAAGGGGGAAAATTCTGACGAATAAAATGTTTAAGTAGTTCAAGTACTAGGTCCCTTCTGATTTGGAAGACATTAAGAATTTTATACAATAAGTACTCAACAAATTTTTCTATCCTTTTTTGTTTTCACTTAAAGTAAAAAAGATGCTATATGACAGTTAGATGTATTTTAATATGAACACATTTGAGAATACAGTAATCCCCAACATATCCAAATACACAAAAAGGTTTTTAAAATATCAGGCAATGCATGGAAATCAATTCCAGAATAAGAGAAACCAAGGAAACAAGTGAAAATCTATCTGGCCGTCAAGTTTTGAACATCAAAAACTAGTCATAAATGTTATGTCCCTTCAATTCCTGTTTTCAGAATCCTTCAACAAAAAAGCATGTCATTTTTGCAGAAGTTGGTAGGAAAACTATTCCTGGTGGGTTGTACTTTACCTAACTAATAATTGACAGGAACTAATATTTTTCAAAGTACCAATTATCTATCAAAACTACCAGTTTGAGAAAAGGTAGAAACTATTTTACAACATAGCAAAAGGAAAGGTAGAAATTTAGGTCTAATTATTGGCTATCAATAGCATCACTGACATGCAATCTTACTAATTAACATTTCCAATTTAAACAGCAGAAAAAATATAGCTGGTCTTGGTCTTTCCTTCCTCTGTACTACTTATTTAGTATTTGGCGCACTCTGTCTTATATTGTTGTTTTTGTATGTGTCTCCACAACTAAGAAATAAACCCTAAGAGTATGATTGCATTATTCTTATGAATCTCCAGATTTCAGAGAACACTCAAAAGATTGTTTTAAACACAGTACACAAACAACAAATACTTGGTGGATTTATTCCTGAGCACCACAAAATGATCCCTATGAATTTCTAACCATGGACTGTTGTAACTACTATGACCTTATTTGATTACAGATCTTTCAATCTTATAATACTTAAAAAAATAAACACAGGAATACAATAAAGCTTTTTTCCCTTCCCCAAAATGTACTAATTTCTTTTCATTCCAGTCCATTAACTAGAGTACTAAAAGATACCATATTTGGGTTGATAAAAACAGATAAATATGGAACTCTTAGTTTTATAAAATTTTTAAATATTAATCTCTGCTTTAATCTCTAGTAACTGAGAAGAACTGGCAAGGGCCTATAAAACCTACGTACAAGGCTAACTTAATGAAAAAAACACCTTTAAAACTAATTCTGAAATAGGACATTCTAACAATTATAAAAAAAGATTTGCAAATTCCCTTTGTGAAGAAATTTATGATTCACTCACAACCCTTAGAGACATATATTTTACCAAGTTGCTTTTGATTGTCAAATACTTAAACTATTCATTAAAGTTTAAAATAAGTACATTTTACTGGTATTTACATAACTGTAATTAAATTATTATCACTCCTATTCCATTTCCTTTTGACAAATAAGTTTTCCAAGTTTTCCATGACCATGCCATCCATATTTAAAGATGAGATTATTATGTAACTCAAACTGAGAATTAACACCAACATTCTCTACCTGAATTTTTTTGCAATTAAAAAAAGATTTTATCAAATTGGTGTTTCTCCTAATTCCTCTAAGCTAAATTTTATCTTATTTCATCCATGATGAAGTCAGCCTATTTAAGATACATGCAAACTTTATACTGGAAATATCCTGGAACCATAATAAAATCTACATGCTGACTACTAGACTGCTTTAGAAAACTTCTAACGTGAGCCCTTTACAAATAAGCTTCATACCATATCCTCAGTTGACTGGTGATGTATTAAAATTCTACCTAATTGGCTAGAGTTAGTTCTTTAATATTCCACCAGGCAAAGAAAAAAAGTAATATGTCTGCATTTGTTTGGTGAGAGTGGGATCCAGCAGGGTCATTTGTGGCAAAGAATGAAAAGATTTGTAAAGACTAAAAGGAGAAAGTTAAAAAAAGGATTAAGAAATATCAATATGGAGTAAGAAAGCAAATATGTCTCTGGCCAAGTATTATTCAAGGGGCAAAATGAAGCGGTTAGAAAAAAACAAAACAAAAAGTAAATTGAAATGCTGAGCTCTTTCTGCAGGTTGGGACTCGACCCCCCAATCCAGCTGCAGACGGAAAAATTACTTCAAGGAGCAAAGGAAAAGAGGTGAAGGGCATGTAGAAGAGGAGGGTTCACAAAAAGCAACAGTGCTCAGAAATCCAGACCAAATGTTTTTCTAACTGGTGCCTTCCCATTTTTATATTTTAAATGTTGGTTTAACTAATCCACACTACTTTTTACAGAATTATGTATTACTGCAGGATTAATTAGGAACATGACCTACAAAAGATGAAGTTCCTGATTGTAATGTAAAATGCAGAAAAATAAGCAAGTCTTAAATCCCAGGGGAACATAAAAGTAAACATTTTGTTACTCTCAAGAACAAGATTTTACCAAGGGAAGGGGTCTGGCTCTTCTAATTTATTGTGCATTCAACAGCAGTTATGTCATCAAATGCTCTTCCTTTTGAATTTCAAATTAAAATGTAGGAAAATAATTTGGTAATGGTGTTTTTCAACACAGAGATTAATAAAAGTATATGGTGTAATATATGCACTGCTTAAGCAAGCACATGTAAAACATTTTGTCCATATTTGTATTTGTAAAATAAAGGACAAATCTTTTGTCTCATAAGACACACTTGAGAACAAAACACTAAAATTTTAATGGAAAACTATTCCCAATATTATAAATAGATGCTTTCTTAATTAGGAGTATTGGGAAAAGTAAAAATGTTTTTCTTCAGTGCTATACAGAAGTTGAGAAATTCAACACAGATATATGCAAATATATACATATATACCCACTTGACCATACTTTACCATAAATGGAATATTTTAGTTCCATGTCATTTACCAGGTCCTAGTGATTATGAAATAAAGGACACGAATTTTTAAGCAATACAAAATACATATTTTAGTAAAATAAAATAATCAAGCTGGCTTATCAAGCTGAGGCCAGTTATCTGTGTTCCTCAACAAGCTCACTGCTCAATCCATATTTATTCCTATTAAATTGTGAAGATGCTGGGGAAAAGATGCTGCATTAATATTAATTTGGAGTAGGAAAAAAAATGAAAAGCTGACTTAAGGCCTCTAAAGTAATTTTGCTATTTAAAATCGGCTAAACCAATCTGATCATTTTGCTGGAACAGCGCAACATAAGGCATGCATAATGCACAGGCTCATGGTGACATGCAGAGAAAGCTCCAAGAACTTACAGCTACAGGAGAGAAACCGGAGAACGAGCTATCTGAACGCTTGGTCAGAAGGTGTGTTACATGCATGCTACGCTTGGTGGGATTTTAAAATACCGTACCTTAGGGGTGATCCGATGAGCAATGCGGGAGGGGTAGGGTTACTCCCTGCATTGTGCCGGCGCCGCACTGCCTGGCGCCTAAACGTGCTGCGTTCACGGCGGAATGCCACTGTCTCCTCGCAGGCCTGTGCCGCTGCATCAAGACAGACTCAGGTCAAATCGGAGCCTAGGCCACAGACGGGAACAGCAGCGGAGCCTGCCTCTCCCCTGACCTCCCACCCTCAAAGGCAAAGGGAACTTGTCTAGTTGAGCCAAACAGTTTCCACACAGATGCTGCTCATCTATCGTATAAAGGAATACACAAAACGTACGTGTCATTTGTTTAAAGAGAATTGTTTCTTTAAAAATGCTCTTACTGTATCTGGCCTCACTATCTGCTCTTCAATCTCAATTCCTTATTTTAATATCTCTGTTGCTTTAAATCTTTTTCTAAAAGCCTCAGTTTAGTCCCATAACCCTATATTCCCCCCCTTTAAGTCAACCCAGATATACAGTATTTGTTAGTTCCAACTAACAGGAATGGGGCATTACTTTCTCACTCTCAAGAGGACAGTACAAGCAAGCAATAATAATACTTCATGTTTGAAGCTGAGGAGTAAGGCAGTCGTTTATCCCACACTGCCCTGTGCCACAACTTTGGCAGCTTTTTAAATGCTTAATTCAAGACAGCACGGATATATCTTAACGGTAAGGTAGTCTGCTCCCATCAAACTGTAGTCAATTCTATGCCCAGCACAGGTCCCCTCAACATTAGGAAGCAAGTATCAGCAAGATGACAAGTACAGAAACCCATAGCTTAATCCAAAAGCAATAAAGTACAAACTAAAACCAAATACACAACAATGACAAAATCACAACAATGGCTTATTAGAATTATGTAAAATTTTATAAAACCATTCTAATTGACTGATTTCAGTTTCTAAAACAAAATGCAAAATGATTCTTATTATCTGAATTTAAAACAATTGTTTCCTAGTGATCTAAATATTGTGATCTAAATATTCTAGGAATGATCTTGACTATGACAAAGGGTATTTTCATACCAAATATGAATAAAGACAAAACAACTTAGTACAACAGCATTCTTTCCAAACACTTTTTTTCTATTCAGTATAAAAAGGATTACAAATCCAAGAATGTTGTATTCAGATTTCAGTTCTCTGTTGCAAACTTTCTGGACATTTTAAAAGCATAGTTACTAATTCTCAAATCATTATTCTGCTTAGCAATATACATTTCCACCAATGTGAATATTGATTTTAATAAAGTATGCTTTTTAATATTTACATTTTTTATCCCTTCCCCAGACCGCACCAGTGAACATTCTTTATGTAATGAATCTATTATGATTAGGAATGTACACACTACCTCCAGAAGGCATAGTGTTTCTGTGTAGGCACTGTTTTCTTTTACTGCAGGAATGACAAGCACAGTTATTGCACCCATTCGGCAAGCTTCTGCCAGTAAGAAGTAGAAGTCACAAATTACAGGACACTTACTTACATATTTTATTTTTCAGCTCACACACTACAGTGACATTCTAAAGTTAGGCAACTAAAAATTAGGCTTTGGGGCTTTGGCTCCAAATCAGACTTGACCCCGTGAGCTAGTATTTCTTTCCTTTTCTTTTTTTTTCTCTCCAGTTTTACTGAGATATAATGAAAATTCCTTTAAATGTGAAAAAGGTTACTTGTGAGAGCTCACACATGCAAAAATTATATATGACCTGTGAGAACAAATGATCATTAAACCTGGTCATCTAGAACTGTGCTGTCCAACATGGTAGCCACTAGCCATATGTGGCTATTTAAACTTAAATTAATTAAAATTAAATTAAATTAAAAATTCAGTTTATCAGATTCATGAACCACATGCAAGTGCTAAGTACCTGCCTAGTGGCTACCATTATTGGGGCAATACAAATAGAGAATATTTCCAACATCACAGAAAGTTGTATTGGACAGTGCTGATCTAGAAATTCAAGGACGCCTTCCTGTCACCACAATCTACAAAGCATATTGTGTGCTTAGCCTACTCTTGACAACTGTGACCTCAATAAAAGGAAACTGCAACCAGCACCGTCACAAAGGAGAAAACATACTAGCAGGGCAGTCATTGAATAAAGGATAAAACAAAGCACACAAGCTACTTGCAGGAAGACATGCAAACTTAAGATGAGTGACTGGTATTCCTATTAATGGCTCTTAGACAACAGCAAGGATAACTCAGGTTATGGAATTTAAAATTACTCTTTCAAAACTCAAGACATTTTGTGACCTTATACTGAATATTTCTATTCTAGTGTAACAAACTACTGCTCAATTTATAGGTCCATTAACTTCATTAAGGAACTTATACACATTCTCTCTAGTTTTAGATACCTAGTTTAGATAATTTTATTCTTTATCTAAAATATAATTTATGAAGAATAATTTAATCCATGAAATGTACTAAAATTACTCTGAAGGATTTCATACTTATAATCATTGAATCCTATGAATAAAAGAAGGGAAATAGGAAACCCTTTTCTTTACGATCTTCCTTCTACTGAAGACTTAATGGTGTGAATTTTAAGTAAAAGCCAGTTATTCCATAATACTAAGATGAAAACACAAACTACAGTGTCCATTTATACTCAAAACATTCCTTGGCTTCTTCACAAAACAATTTTCTCTCTTTTTTTTTTTTTGCTATTATCACACCGTTTATATTTTGCCATCTGCAAAAGAACTACATAATACTACTTATTCTCTTAACCAAATAGTTTTGGAAACTTTGGAAAGTTCAGACATCTATTGAACAATGTATTAAGATGGAGTTATGATTATTGCCTATGTTGTCCTTGTAATATTCAGGGTATAAATATCAAATGCTAAAAGAATTTTCAATGTTTACTATAGTAACTACTTTAACAGCAGCTAGGATCACACATTCAACTGAAAACACTATGCCATAGTTTATGGTCACAACAAATAAGACTAAACCATGCCCCCTGAGGAATGTACTACTTATACCGAACATCTCTATTTAGAATAGGATCCAGAAGGGGTCCAGTTCTCCTAGTGCCAAGGAAAGAAAAGTGTCTTTACAGCTTAAAATAATTTGCTCAAAGCATATTCATAAAAATAATTTCCTGTAAGAAAAGTGTCTTTAAAGCTTAAAATAATTTGCTGTAAGCACAGTCACATAAGTTAAAGCCACTTGATGAAAATTCACTTCTACAACCCAATTTAACAAACTCTTTTTGAATCCTTTAAATTTATAAGAGAAAGAAAACAAAGCACACACAAAAAACTTCAAACTAGGGAACCAGGCAGGAGGGATAAAACACTTTAAAACTTGGTTCTGAAGTTGACATTTTGACATTGCTTAAAACCCAGTACCTCCTGGCAAAATAATGAAATTAACTAGAATAACAAGAGCATGAACTACAAATAGTGAAAATTTAACACTCTGGGTACAACTAAATTTAAAACATGTGTAGGTAAAGGAGAAAAAAAAAACCACAAACATTTATTTAACTGATTAAAAAACCATAAATAACAAGACAGCTTTAAAAAGACTTTCAAGGACATATATTTAGACAATTGCGAATCTTTTAACGTATATTTTTAAAATCACAAATCATTTCTTTGTGTTAGAAAACGTGAAGAAACTGAATTACAAGCACAACAAGTTTAAGAGAGAACCTTGGATCATTTAGCTCTTTACTTTTGAGGAAGTAAAATAATCATTCGATTAAGTTTAAACATTTACTGGGGGCCTAAGGGCTATTCATGCACAAGGCACAGAGATCCTAAGATCTTTTAGACAGGTGTGTGATTTGATCTATTCCTAAAGATCAAATAAAAAACCAAATCCACAATACATACCTCCCACTTCAGGAGTTACTTCCCATTTACCTAAATGAGTTAAGGACAATTCTCTAAATTCTGTATTGAATTGTTTTAGTGCAACTATTTATTTTTATATTGGGGATACTGAAACAATAGACTATCAGTTTGTTTTACCCTGTGAATGAAAACAGGAAAAGTATTAAAGGCAACAAGTACTTTCAGGATGGCGGGGAGGTACAAAAGAGCAAAATGTGGGGAGGTAGGAGGTGAGGGTTATCCATATTCTATCTCAAACACTGGAAAGTTGTAAGCATAAGTATGTACAGAAAAAGACACCACTTGAAAACATGTCAATCATATAGCTGACTGCTTAGTGCAAGGGTTCAAATGTAGCACGTTCTGTCTAGCTACTGTATATAGAGTCGTGTCTGGCCTCTTGTGATAGCTGAGTTGTTATTAAATGAATACAAATTTAGACAAAACTACTGAAGAAAGATGTTATTTTCAGTGGGGAGTGTTTATTATAGGAAAAAGTAAATTTGGGACAAGTGTGAAAATAAAAAGTTAGATTTGGGTACCTCAAACAGATTAGAAGCAAAATGGTATTAGGAAATGAGACTTCAGGGGGAGGAGGAAGATGGTGGACGAATAGGAGACCTAAATTTTGTCTGGTCCCAGGAATTCAGCTAGACAGGGATCAAACCAGTCTGAACACCTACGAACTCAACAGGAGATCGAAGAAAAGGAAACGAGAATTTAAAGAGGGACAAAAATACAAACAAGTATATATACATCTCGGAAAAATAAAGTATATACGCAGACATCCTGAAATACACTGAAATATTCTTTAAGGTAAAACTATTTTACTTAAGAATATAAAGTTACTACATGAAGAAATACACATTCAAATGATTTTACAAAAAAAATTTTTCAAAAAAATAGTTTAAGTCTGGGCATGAAACCCGTTTGATCTAAACATCTTTTCCCCTTCTTACTTTCCATGTCAGCCAAGGATGATGCTAACACCAGCATGCCAAGATTTTGTTCTAAAATAAAAACAAATATTCATCAGTGTCATTTTCTGGGAGGCTAAAGAACACTGAGAATCTACTGCACAACCTCAAAGCATTCATTCTGAATTAAAACAATTTCAAACTGCGAACACATTTTAAAGGACTACTTTACTTTTTGACAAGCGAGCCAACAAACAACAGCAACCAATGACAAAGGATTAGCTGAGTCAGAGAGATGTGCACGTCCTATTGATTTCTTCCACAATCCCAGGCAACCAACAAATATAGGTGGGTAGAAAAAATGCGTTCAAGAAATCAAACCATATTCTGGAGTCATGACACACAAACAACAGTTCCTAAAAGCCACAGTTTCAGGATCACTTACCTTCAGAGGTGACTCCTAATGTTTTTTAATCCTTTGTAAACGGGATGAAAGATATAGACCCTCTCCCAGAAAACTGTACTCAGAAATTATTTTGCATACATTTTCAGAGATGCACCTAAGAAGGGGTCATTAGTGAAGAATATATATTTGAAGTGACATCTATTTGAAGAGGGAAATTTCCTTAACAAATGACTGAAAGGCATCAGTGTCTTAGTTTTCATAATAAACCTACCATTTACAGAGCACTTTTACAGGTCTAAGCTCACAAGAGTCTGACAGTTACGGTGACACAGACCTAGACAGTTATTATTCCTGTTTTTCAACTGAGGAAACTGAGGCACAGATTTACTGACTTGCCTAGAGTATCCAGTTAGTAATTAGAGATGGGATTAAAATGTAACTGTTTGATTCCTTATCCAGAACTTTTCTGCTACTAGAAAGAAAAATACTGTAACATCTGCTCCTACTACACTTAATCAGGCATGAGCTGGATTGGGGAATTCTATACACTAACCCTCATTCGTCTCATCAATAAAATACCTTTTCTTGGGACGCCTGGGTGGCTCAGTGATTGAGCGTCTGCCTTCAGCTCAGGTCATGATCCCAGGATCCTGGGATCGAGCCCCGCATCGGGCTCCCTGCTCCGTGGGAGGCCTGCTTCTCCCTCTCCCACTGCCCACTGCTTGTGTTCCTGCTCTCGCTATCTCTCTCTGTCAAATAAATAAATAAAATCTTAAAAAAAAAAAACCTTTTCTTCATACCATTTTAAAAGAAGGTAATATTTCCAAGTAAATGAAGCATCCCAATCTGTTTACTACACTGAATGAGCATCCTCTGTTTTACATGACTAAGCTTTCTTCTCCATATAGATTAATATAACCCTTTCCCTGAATCAGGGTCAGTTGCATATACACTTATTACTGCATTGTACTACAATACAGCATTCAGTTATGATCCCACAATGTCCTTTGAACATTATGAAATTAAAAAGACAATTTGCCCCTGCATTTAATGACCCACCCTGTTTGTGTGGTCAGTCCAGCTTCTCCTTTCATATTAACAACACATTTCTGCTGCTGTCATTACTTCAGCCTTTCCAAGCACCAATCCCCTTCTACTCATTTGCTGCTTCTAACTTGCCATGTGGACTGAGGGATCAGAAAATTAATGTATTAGAATTTAGAGTCCCTCTATTTAGGAAAGTACAAAAGCTTTAATTCTCATGTTCTTGTCTATTCAGTGGTCTTTCTAAGGTTCAATGATATCTGCATTCAAATAACTGACCTTCAATTTACACACATGGCACAAGCCCTCATAAATTTGAGATTTGGTTTTTCTTTGAATAAAGTAATATTCCCTTAACAAAAGATTATCTTTGGTTCCCAACACAAAAATAGTAATAGAATCCTATGACATGCTTACAGAATAGGGACCCAAACATTACATTTAAAATAATTTTCTCAAACAGAAAAACAGAGGTTAAGAAATTCAGAAAAAAATTACAAAGAATAGAGCAAATATAAACCTTTCCATTCTGGTTGTTCTTTATATATTTGTTGAAACATGCAGTAAATTAAGGGATGCAAAAGAAAATGGTTTTTTAAAAGTAGTGTAGGCTACAAAACATGATATTTTTCTACCATATAGAACTTATCTGTATTTTTTCCTTTAAATATTAGCCATCAAGTATTAAAGACATGCTTTATAATTATAAAAGTTAAATGCAAAAGAGATCAACAACAGAAAATGCCTTAGTTTACATCTAAAACTTTTTTCCTAACTAAACAGGAAAACTGATGAAATCCAATTTTAACTGAAGTACTTGATTATTGGTGAGAAGTCCTATGAAAACAATCACTTGTGACTGAGTATCAAAAGGTAAGTTATAGGGCATATTGTTGCCAAAATAAGATTAAAATCCATATTACTCAATTAGACGTTAATGTTTTTCTGTTGGTATTATGTAAGAAATTTGGAATACCGACATTCGTATTTTTACTACTGTCGAGTTTCACAACGGCCTGATTAGAAATATCTAATATATTTCTAAATTTAATTATTTTCTTCCACTTTAAGGACAGGATACACCTGAGTAGCGTAAGACACTGGTCTGTATAATAGAAATATTACCACTATTAAGCATTTCCTATGTGCCAGGCATTTTACATCTGGAAATTCCTTCCATCCTCACAGCAACCCTGTGAGATGAGAAGGCTGAGGCTTCAAGAAGATAAGCAGCTTTCCTACAGCGGAGCCCGTAAATACGGGCAAGGGTGTCCGAGTTCATGTCATCATGTTAGATCACCTCCTGTTTTAGAGTATTTGATTTTAGTACTTTAGACTACATTTTCTGGATTTCATCCTTCCACACTGCCAATACCATTCAGCTTAAAAATAGAACAAAATCACTGGAGAACTCATCAACACCTCCAAGTTCATTAGAATAAAATCTATTTATGGTTTATGTATGGCCATATGAATGGTGAAACAGTACCCTGTTTTGTTGACACATTTTAAGAGTATGCTATGTAAGAACAGATAGCCCAGAAAAATATCTCCTGAAGTGCCAGAAAGGACTGTAGCAATTAATGCTAATACACACAAATCTTTACCAATTATTTGACATTTTATATCATTTTTAATACCCCCTCACTACCTCCAATCTTCCAAAAAGTCCAAACAAAACCCTAATAAAATGTGATAAAAACCAACTAAATATAAATCCTCCACATATTTAAGCAGTTTAGTTTTACTCTTATTTCATTCTAAACACAATGAAACTCAAATAAAAACAGCCCCTACAATGTTCTTCCTTTGGCAAAAAAAATTTTTTTTACCAGTCCACAGACTATCATGTTTATTCCATCGAAGTATGTGGAAATTTTTAGTTCATTATCTGTTTCTTATTAACATTCAATGAATTGTTTGCTTTTTAAAAATAAGAACACAAACAAAAGAAGACAAAACCTGGAATCTGGAAAAATAAGAGCTTGTGTTAGTCAAAGATCTGCACCAAGAAGCAAATAAAACCTTCCATGTAACTCTTCCTAAAAATCAGAACACCTCATATTCCCTGTGGAAAGGAAATGACATTTTAAATACAAAGACATAAGGACTTACTATAGCTCTTGTCCATATTTTTTTAGTATTTAAATTTCCATAGTATTTAGAACAGCAGTATTTTTCTACCATAGCATGTTAATTCTTACAATTTATTTTAATGACACCTTGAAAAATTAAACTATATTTTAAAACCCAACAGTTTCTTACATGTCGTGAACATTTCTGGTATGATTTGTGTGAGAAATCACTAAAAGCATTTCAAGACTTTTTATAAAAAACAGAATGATAGCCACATCAAAGATTCAAGGGAATGTAATTACTACATTGTCACCAAATGGTTATAATCACTTCAGATATAATTAGTTCTCAATATTTAAGTTTGATACAATGTGCTCTTCTTTAGGTACTAAAGATCATTTTTTTACATTCCCGTTAGAAATTAATCTTTATTAGAAACGATACCAAAGGAAACAAGAGAATGTTTACAAGACATAAGCTTGAATACAGGGAATGGGGGTGGAGGATAAGAAAGCTAGGAAACCAGCAACAGAAGACGTCAGAATTCTTCTGAGCCTACTCAAGAACCAGATTCCATAATAACCACAACAGAATGAACTCACTATTCTGGGTAGGAGGAAACAGAAAGAAACAATTCTGAAATAAATAAAATGGCCAAAACACACTGACAATATAAAATCAGCCACTGAATTTTGCACCATTTCCCATAAACCTCAATTAAATAAGCTATTACTTTAACCGAAACACTATCACTATTATCATAGGGAGCATCATGTATCCACGGATGGATACTAAATGCCAATGTAAACTACAAACATCAATTTAATAAACTTTAAGTGTGAAGCTAAAAGAAAAAATATGTTAATGCCTGATACTTGAGTAAGCAAGAAATAAAACCAAAGAGACAGATAAAAAAGAGGCACAAGCTTTCAAAGTACATAGCAAGAGATAAAGTACTATTTGGAAAAATCTTATATAACTGATTGAGTGATCTAATTCTGAAGGCTCAGTGGTACACACTGTATGCGAGATGACTAAAAATGGTTTGTGACCTAATAAATGTCTACATTTTGTTGTCGCTACTGTTGTACAAAGAAAGAAGAGAACCAATTTTTGTTATTCCCGGTAAAACATTAGGAGATGGCAATTGACTTAGAAAAACCAAAGGCCAAGAAAGAATTGATGTATTCAAATAACACAACTGAAAAAATATTTTCTCAGTGTTCACACCAAAACCTTTTCTGAGACAACCATCTCTTTCTACGTGGAAGAAAGTTTATTTTAATAACATAGTGGAAGGAGGGATAGTAACACAAAGCGTATTTCAGTAAGTACTACTCTAGTCAATAGTACCAACAGTTGCAGTGACTCTTGGGGAAATCTCTTCCTATAATTTACTTACCTCCACTGCCTGCATCTTGCTCTTCGCCTTCAGGAAATGCAACCTGGCTTGGCAAGCTATTCCTCGACCGAGTGACTGTCTCTAACTGGGAAGCCCGGCCCAATAAAGATAGCTCATCTAGCACCTCTCCCTCTTTGGCCTCAAGATCTGATTTGGAAGTGGTTAAGGGTTTTATACTTTCAGGTGCCATCAGCCTATTGGAGTCATTCAAACACGCTACTGTGCCACTGTCCAGGCTCAACACCCGGGCCCGAGTCTTGGCACTGTTTGTGCTGGAAGTCCGACGTGCTGTCCGCTTTTTGCCCGTTCCTTCAGGACCCAGATGGGCTTTGTGTGCATGCTCAGAGTCAGTGCCCCTTTCTTTAGGGACATGTTTGGTCTTGAGGGCACTGTATCTGCCCTCAGGAGACTGGCATGAATGAGAGGTGGTGCTAGAAGAGCTATCACTGCTGAACTGGTGGGCGGACTGAACACTTGATGCTCTGCTCAAGTCACTTTGGTCGCTAGAGTCCTCATCGTGACAGAATATAGCACTATGTGGCTTTGTACCAGCAACACCTCGAAAGGAAACATAGTCCCTATGCCGACTTGAATCAAAACTGCTGGCCCGTTTTTTTCCTGTCCGTCTCCGGCCTGATTTATGGGCAGAGGCTGTCCGGTGGATCAAGCTAGACGATTTAGGTCGTACATCCCCTTCCTTTTGCTTTCCACCACTGTCTTTAGCAACTTTTGAGTCCACTGAAAGAACGGACTTATCACTCTGCTCCTCTTTGTTTTCGGCAGTTTTCTCGAGTGGTCTGTCCCCCTGTGACGTAAATTCATTTGCATGGGGATTTTTATTGGCTTCTTCAGATGCAGAGGTGGTGAGATCTCTCTGATTGTGCATATCATCGGAGGTATTGGAATCCTTGGCCTCTTGAACCCCACTGTTGGTACTTCCTTCCAAGGCAGTCTTTTCACTGCTAGTCCTTTTGTCAGTGGTATAGCTGCTCTTGCCCTCTGGGTCAGCACAGCCCTCCTTCTTCCTGCCACTTTTCTTTCCTACTCTAGGACACTCCTCATGCTCGGACAAGATGCTCTCTATGTGAGTTGAGCTGGTCTGCTCACTTTTGTAGCTACTGACAGTACTGTTGGTGTCCCGGTCCGTCCCACTGCAATAGCTCTCTGTCGACCCACTACTCCGGGTGCTCAGGCTCCTCAGGCTATCCATGCTTTTGTCTGCTTTCAAAGGTTTGCTCTTCCCACTTTTTGTAGGTGGCTGAGAACTACTGTTTTTCAGCTCACCAACAAGCTGAAATTCTCCGGACAAACAAGAATTTTCCACCAAGGATTCTTTGGATCCGGAATGAGGCTTGCAAGATTCTAACTCACTAACTGGATCTAACCCCCGTCTTTGCTGATAGAGAGGGAAGTCATTCAGTGAAGTGTCTGGAAAAGCCACAGCAGAGCTAGAAGTCCGTGGTACACCTCGTGGCCGGTGATCTTTCCTGTAAGAGTGTGAATGTAAAGGGACGAGAGAAGCTACTTCTGTGTCACAGGCGTTGGACAGAGACTGATCAATGTGGTGGTGGTGGCTGTGACTTGGCAAGCTCACTTTGTCACTGAAGTCCCTTGGTAAGTCCTGTCCACAGGAAGATAAGGAAGGCTGAATGGAGATGAAGGAATCATTGGAGACTAGACGGAAGAGCTTCCGATCAGTTGCCAGATCTGTTTCAAACACATATTTGGAAATGTTAACACAAATCTATCATCTGCTTTTCTACTGTTAACAATGGAAAGAACTCACAGCATACGGTAAATCAAGGAAAAACAATTTCCCAAGTAGTTCACTGAATAAAAGTTGGCCAGTCATTCCAAAGAGCGAGTTTCTATTTCACAGCTGCACAAAGAAAGCATTCTATTGACAGAATGAACTGAACTTCTAAATCCTCGAATGACCAGAGAAAAGGTTCCATAGACTATCAACAATAAGAGGCAACATAGGATTATATTTAAAACAGCCCTGGATTTTTTCTTTCTTAAAGATTTTATTTGAAGTAATCTCTATACCCAACGTGGGGTTTGAACTTACAATCCCAAAATCAAGAGTCGCATGCTCCACCGACTGAGCCAGCCCCGCTCTCCATAAAGCAGCCCTGGATTTTTATGTGAAGTCTGTCTCTAGCTTACTAACTGCATAGCCCTGGGTTACCTTTGCAAGCCTTGGTTTCCTTATCTATAAAATAGGATCTCAATATCACTAAGTAGTACCATGAAATAACTGAGTTAGTGTGCTTTAGCATATACATTGCTTAGCACAATGCCTGACATGATTAACAGTAGCTATCATTGTTTTACTTCACTAACACAATACAAAAATTTTGAAAAACTAATGCGATTATCTTACAAATAAAAAAAAAAAACCCTAGAGTAATTTGAAACAGAAAAAAAAAATTTGAAAGGCTGAACAATCCCCAAAGAAGACATGATATAATGATTGTAAGATCTTGCTGTTCACAATGACCGAAAAGATTAAAATAGTTGTGGAGCAAAATACTGCATTTTCTCTTTCATCATTCATGCAACAAGTACAAACTACCTCATGAAAATATACATTATCCCTGTATATCTATAAGACCATTCCTTTACCCCTCCACTTAGGGCAGTGATTAGTGACTTGAATTACCATATGTACTATGTATACAGATATAAATAAATCCACCTACCTATCTACATTGTAATTTATCCTGAAATACAGCTTGGCAACTGAACTGTACAACAGCTGACTTTTTATATACTTTTTGACAGACAGGGATGGCTGAATCTGCTGTTAGTTCAATAAAAAGAAAAATGACTATTTTATTTGTTATAACTGCAATAGTAAAAATACAGTGATAGATTCTGCAGTTAAGTCAGATCTCCCCAGGAGAATCTCAATAAAAGCGTACCTTTCCCCCTAAGATTAATATAAAATAAAAATGAATTACTAGAAATGTGTATGTACTTTTAAAAAATCTAAATCTAGACTAGATTTAAATAATTAAAAACTTAGAAACAGCCTCTAGAATATACCATATAAATTGATTAATAAATGACCTATCAGGCTCTATCTTATGTTTTAAAGTCTTCAACATAAGTAAAATTCATGTTCTTTATCATTTGTCCAAAACAGCTGCCACTGTACTTGGGTTCTTAGATCTCTAAATACCAAAATTTAAAAGTTAGCACTATATTTACTCTTTTGTAATATTAAATTATATAAATATTAAATTTAACAGTTATTTATAAAAACTCTATTATCTATAACTCTATTATCTATAACTATTTCTAATTAGAAATAGTGTGATATTCACATTTCAAAGTTATGAATTTTATAGAAAAAAGACTTAACTGAACAAGTAACTGAAAATCACTAATTCTAATATACAAGACTTTTTTTAAAATGCTAATAATCAAAACCAATTCCCTTCTAAGACATCAATAAACCAGAAATATAAGTTTTTCATTTAAAAACACACAGCCAAACTTACTTTAATACATGTACTTTTTTCAATGTTGCTAACTATACCATAAAAAAATAAAATCTTATCAGGAAGAACCTTAGGTGGTTTTAGGAAATTTTCAAGTAAATATGCTTGCTTAGACATCTTTCTTACTGGTAGCAATAAGTCAAAGATAGGCTCAAATCAACACAAAGAGATACTATTTTTCATAAGTAAACTTTTTTTCAATGACTGCTACTAGTGGCATTTAGGATAAGAAAGGCACACTCACATACTGCTCATCCTGGTGCAAAGTGGTGTAACCAGCAATCTAGCAATATGGCCAAAAGCCTTCCAAAAATATACTCACCCATGATCAGTAATCTATTTCTAGAAGTTGCTGCTAAAGGATAAAATCAGGTATGTACATAAGGTTTTAGCAAAAAAATGCTCATTTCAGGTTATTATAAAATTCAAAACCTAAAAAGTATGAAAATGTCCAATAAAAAAAGGTTGAATAAATTAGATTGTCCATTAAAACATCACACAGGCACTAAAAATGTTTTCCAAGATTACATATTAATATGAGAAAAAATACTTAAGTGAAAATGATGGTACTATATAAAAATACAGTTCCAATCTGTAAGAGTTAAAAAGAATATTAAGAGTGTATTTGCAGGGACGCCTGGGTGGCTCAGTTGGTTAAGCGGATGCCTTCGGCTCAGGTCACAATCCCAGGGTCCTGGGATCAAGTCCCGCATTGAGCTCCCTGCTCAGTGGGAAGCCTGCTTCTCTCTCTCTCCCTCTGCCTGCAGCTCCCCGTGCTTGTGCTCTCTCTCTCACTACCTCTCTCTCTCTGTCAAATAAATAAATAAAATCTTATAAAAAAGGAAGAGTGAATATTATAGTATATGAATTATATCACAATACAAAAATAATTTTAAAAAGTGATGTACCAAAAAACATTAAGTTATTTCAGTGCCAAAAGTGTGAATTATTTTCTTCATATTAACTATTTTTTCTAAAATTAACACATGTTACTTCATAAACAAAAACCACATTTCCTCCTCTCTTCTGGATCATCTCCATCAATTATAAAAAACAAGCTGTTCTCTTACGCATTCTTATAAAATCCCAAACTCTCCTTTATCCTCCCTTCCCCTGCTGGCTTTCACCTTCCATCTCTGATCCCCTTTACACAAATTCACCAAGAACAGTCTGTATTCCCTCTTTTCAGCTCTCCTTCTCTAATTCTCTCCTATATGTATTGTGATCTCCCTCATGAATATGCTTACCAAGGTCACCAACAACCTCTGCGCTGCTAATCCCGTGGCAAGTCTCAGTCTCCTATCACCTGGCCTATGAGCAATGTTTAACAAAGCTGAGCACTGCACTCTCCTTGAGAAACTGGGATACAACACTCTAAGTCTTCCTGCACCCCACCAGTTGTTCCTACTCAGTCTCCTGCACCTATTAAACTGGAGTGGCTCAAAGCTCAATCCTGGGAACTTCTCCATTTTCCATCTACACGCCCTCATTTCCATCTCTCATCCAGTATTCTGGTCCCATGATAACTAAAATTCAGGAATCCTTGTAACTAGCTTCCTCCATCTTCTTGCCAGCCCCCACACTCATATGGGAATAGGCTAAAGAACCGATCTTGGGTAGGGAAAACAGGGCTGCGGCTGGAGAGGGCAACTGTAGATAATCCTTTCTTAAAAGTGAAAAAGAGCCCACGTCCCCACATCCTCAGGTCACTCTCAATCATGCTGAATCACGTTGATAAAATGAGTCCAACTAATCACTAACTGCCAACCAACTAAACGTTGCTGTCCTTATGTAAACCCAAACTAGCTAGAGAACCCGATGAGCCCCAACTGATAATTAAGCCAGAATGAACATTTGCCACTAGGTGGTGCCAAATCACAGCCACGACCAACAAATTTGGATCAGGGCAGCCAGGACATCTGAACTCCAGGCTAGGCCAACCATGCAGGCTTGCCCAGTTAGTTTAGGAACTTCATGATAACCCAACCCACAGTTGACATGACTATATTTTTCTGGTATTTATACACTGAAAACTCCTAAATTTAAAACCTCAGCCCAGACTTCTTACCTGAAATCCAGACCTGCCTAATTATCCACTAATTATTGCCACTTAGAGACCTAACAGCATCTCATACTGATATGCCCAAAACTGAACTCCCTATCTTACCTTCATCCATGCTCTTCCGGCTCCTAAATCTGCTCCTTCTCAGTCTTCCTTCCCATCCTCCCCATCACTTAACTCAAAAACCTTTCAGTCATCCATGAGTACTATTTCTCTCACATAATATATCCAAATCCATCAACATCAACATCGCCTCTCATTAATATCTTCTACACGCACAGTCAGACTACTTGTCAATGCCCTGATCTGTGTTCTGGATTACTGCAATCATCTACAAACTGAGCTTCCTGCTTCAGCCTTTGCTCCTTTTAATCTCAAAAGAGGAACCACAGTGGTTCTGTAAAACTGTAATTGAGATCCTGACACTCTTTTCTGCTCAAAACCCTTTAGCAGTTCCTCACCTCACTAGGAATTAAAACCACAATCTTTAGTTTTTTTTAAAAGATTCTATTTATTTTTTGAGAGAGAGCGCATGTGCATGAGAGCGAGGGAGCACGAGGGGGGGTGAGAGGGAGAGGAGGGGTGGCCAGAGGGAGAGGGAGAAGCAGTCTCCCATGACCCCAGGATCATGACCTGAGCCAAAGGAAGACGCCCAACCAACTGAGCCACCCAGGCACCCAAAACCACAATCTTTAAAATGGCTTACAAGACTATACAATTTGTCCCCTCACTTCCTTCACATCAACCACACTATTTCTCAAACCTGACAGGCATGCTGTTACTTTAAGACTTTTGCCAGTGCTGTTAGAGAGCCCCTTCCCCCTGAATATCCTGATAGCTCACTCCTTCCCCTCCTTCAGGTCTTTGCTTTCAGCAAGGCTTTCTTCCCTTGTCCACTCCATTTAAACTTAAATCCCCCCAGCCCCCACCATTCCCTATCACCTGTCCCTACTACTGCATATTTATTTGATTTATACTAGTATGATTCCATACTCATAGTATGGAAGCCACATAAGGGTAGAATTTTTTGTCTGTCTGTTCACTAATTTATTTCCAGTACTTAGAATGGTGCTCAGAGCACATAATGAGTACTACATAATATCTGTTAAATGTTAGCTATGTGTGTTATTTGTTAAATGTTATATTAAAATGATAGAAGTTACAAAACTATCTAAAAGTGGCGCCTGGGTGGCTCAATCATTAAGCATCTGCCTTCGGCTCAGGTCATGATCCCAGGGTCCTGGGATCGAGCCCCACATCAGGCTCCCTGCTCGGCAGGAAGCCTGCTTCTCCCTCTCCCACTGCCCACTGCTTGTGTTCCCTCTCTCACCGTGTTCTCTCTGTCAAATAAACAAATAAATAAATAAAATATTTAAAAGTGGTGTAACTGCATAGCAATTAAAAGCATGATTCAAAACCAGATTTCAATTATAGAACTGTCACTTTGTAGCTATGTAACTTTGGGCAAGGTTCTTATAACTTCTAAGCCATGATATGTTCATCTATAATGTGAGAATCGTATTATTAACATCGAATGCTTACAGTGAAGATTAACTGTGTGAATGCTTATAAAATGCTTAAAAGAAGACCTAAACCAGCGGTTGACAAACTAAGACCCATGGAGCCAAACTGGCCCTCTGCCTGCTTTTGAATAAGATTTTAGTGTAACACAACCATGCTCACTCATTCACATGCTGTTTATGGCTCCTGTACTCTACAATGGCAGTTGAATAGTTGCAAGAGAGACCATACGGCCTACAAAGCTATCTGACCATTTATAGAAAAAGTCTGCTGACCCCTAGCCTAAATAATAGTGTGTGCTCAGTGAGTGTTGGACATCACTATCTATGTCAATAGGTATCTGTAGGGGAGGTTTGTGTGCATATAATTCCCAACCCGACAGACTACAAAATTCTTGCTTATGCATGGTACTTTCCAGATATAAAATAAAGAAATAGGCCCTTAAATGCAGTGGCACTAGCCCCTCTAAGATCATTACCTAATTTTTGAGACATTCTAATGATACATATCTAATGATACATATGAAAAAGATACTGTAATTCTCAAACTGATCAATTCACCTTAACCTTTTATAAGAAAATAGTTTCTATATTATACAGTATGTTTGGAAGTTTTTTAGGGGGGTATATTGGCAGGGGTAGTCCACAAAAGCAAATAAATGATGGGTACTGCAATTCCAAAAAGCAGTTATAAGCACGATAAACTTATATTCCAAGTACCAGGAACAAAACATGCTTGTAAGAACTGACCTAGGTAAAATATTAAACAGGAAAATGTCATAATTTAGAAACCTATTTGTAACTTCATAAATAAATTTCCTGTACTTAATTATGAAACTTATCAGTCTGCCTGCCTTCCAAAAACCACATATAGGCTAATAAAAACAACAGGTTAGAAATAGGGAAACAGGTTTCTGTCTCACTGATTATGTAAATTGGGATAATCTCTATTTGAAAACGGGATAACATATCCATCCTTTCATGTTTGAAAATTAAAAATGAAACATAAAAATGTGGCATTCTTAAAAAAAAAAAAACAACCAACTCCATTAAATCCAAAACACTCATTTATAATAGAATTGAAAAAGGAGGGGAAAGAAAAGACATTTAAAGCCCAAATTTCTATTAAAAATCTGCTATAGGAGGCACCGTGTTCGAAGCAAACACAGTTTCTCTGTAAGTCCAAGAGCAAGTTAGTTCTCTACTAAAACATACTGTTGGGTAAGATATGGAGCAATTGACATTGAGAGGTCACACTGGATGGAAAGTAGCAGTCTTACATACCAAGTTACTAAACTAGGCAAGATGCTCTGACCCACTACGGACTAGCAGATTATCTCCCATCTCATACTCACTCCAAGGCACAGGCTCACAAAATTTTTCTCTCCATGTCTACTTAGCAGACCATGTGTAATTGAATTCCAGAAAGCTAAAAGTACTTATAACACTGTTTTACTATTATCCTAGTTAATAATTTTATTTTAATGTTTCTTAAAAATATATTAACTTATTATAAACTTCTGCCAAAATATGAGCAGCATATTCTACAAACTCACCCTGGCCACCAGAATATACAACGTCAGTGTGAAGTACAATGTTCTTACCTTGTTCTTCACTTCCTTCCTTACAAAGACTAGAGCTCTGGCCCAGACTTAAACTGATATCATCAGAAGTCTTAGCGGTGTCTGTATCCCCTACAAAGTTAAGAGAAACATGTGAACACATTATATTAAAAGTAAAGGCTGTACAGTGTGGCATAACAAGAAAGGCTATCAACTACACTAATTTACTATATACTATACTAGTATACAATGTCTACTAGAGCAGTTTTTATATACCACGGGTTACAATAATGGATGATGCACTGAACTAATAGGAAGCATCATGGACTATGAGACCACATCTTTATTCTCACAGCACTATAAACCAAATTACAGAAAGCTTCACACTGTTAACTAATAAAACTTTCTTTAAAAAAGAAGCACTTTTTAAAAAGAAATGGAAATTATGTAATAACAACTTGAAACAATATAAATTTCCTTCCCAGGGAAAATTATAAAAATTCCCCTAAAAAAGTATAGGGTAAAAAAATTTATCTTAAATAGATGCATGTAAAAGGCACATATAAGACATATAGAAAAACACTTTCCTTCTTTTTTTACTGTCTTATTTGCGCCCAATTTAAAGGTTTCACATTAAATTACTCAGTTTTCCACAAACCTCACCAAACCCATGAAAAGTATTTTCCTTCAAGGCAAGGAAGTTTCTTATATATCAAAACTTACAATTCATGCAATGTAATGCAAATGTTCAAATGTGTTTGTGAGATTTGGATGGTGAAAGGAGAACCCAATTTAAATCAAGTAACCTTTAACATAAGATACATAACTGCATCTACAAAATAATTTCAAGAATGATTTCTCATTACGTGTGAATATATAGTATTCAGTTATCTTTATTACATCAAAAATGAAAGGGAAAGTCATAGGCAACTTCCAACTTAATGTCTACCTTTAATAGTTGCTGCTGTCCCAAGACGAGAGGAACCAGATCCAATCTGAAAACACGACATGAAGTAAAACTAATTAAATGCTATGTCATGATCAATATGGACTAGCAAGATCATCAAGCAAAACGATATTATCAAAACATGCTATCAGTCACTTGTATTAAAAGATACCCACTGGGCATGTTGTATGAGAGCCACAGAACCTTTTTGCTGCGGAACATTCTGTATGTACGATGCAGACGCGCTAGGGCACGGAATCCCTCTGCATGCTCGGGACTGACGGAGCCCGCAGGATGCCTCCAACATCAAGCAATCCGTGTCATACAATTACTATCATTTTTTATATTGTGTTATGACATGTTCATATTATAAATAAAAGCAAAACTGGGTGTTAAGTCTATCTGAAACAAATTCAGACTTATCAGGGCATATAAAAGGAAGGTTTGGGACCACACATTAATATATGCTACAAAGAGCAACCTAAATCTTACTGTCAAACTGTTAGTGTATCAATATGTACTTTCCTGAGTTCTAGACAAAAAGTAAGTACTTCTTTGTAGAATGCTATAACATATTTAAAAACAATAAAAAACTAAGGGATCCACGTAAAATGACTGCTTAGCACTAACTATAAACAGAAAAATAAAACCTATCGAGATTTCAATGCTTATATTCCAGATGATGTAACATTCCCTAAAATCTTAGCCATCATTCATTATACTACCATAAAAATCATATAAACAAATACCACAAATTCCACAAACACATTAAGGAAATCAAACATAACAATATGAGAGTTACTAAATCCACAAGTCTTAGTAACTTTCTAATACCTGTTTTCAAGATATTTAAGAAGAACACAGTCAAGCAAATTTAATATTTTAGAATAAAATTAAGAATATTCATATAATACTTGGTGTTTTACCAAATCTTTCCTTTTTTTTTTAAGATTTCATTTTTTGGGGTGCCTGGGTGGCTCAGTTGGTTGGGTGTCTGCCTTTGGCTGAGGCCATGATCTCAGGGTCCTGGGATTGTGCCCCGCATCGGGCTCTCTGCTCAGCGAGGAGCCTGCTTCTCCCTCTCCCTCTGTCTACTGCTCTGCCTACTTGTGCTCTCTGTCAAATAAATAAATAAAATCTTAAAAAAAAAAAGATGTCATTTTTTTTTAAGTAATCTCTACATCCAACTGGGGCTCAAACTTCCAACCCCGAGATCAAGAGTTACACATATTCTCCTGACTGAGCCAGCCAGGCAGCCCCCAATCTTTCCTTTCATTGATTCAACTGATAGGAGTACACGATAAAATTTGCTCAAAATATTAAGTTAATATTGAGTCTGAAGGGGCATGAGGAACTTTCTCAATCTTGATGGCAATTAAGGGGTGTATACATATGTAAAAACCCACTGTGCTGTACACTTAAGAAGTGTATACTATGCTATATAATAGTTATATGTCAGTGAAAAAGTGAGTAAAAATAAGCACATACAAACAGGTTAGAACTGCTACCTTTTGATGCAGCCAAAAAAAAAAAAAAATTAGTTTTGCAACACTTTTGAACAATTTATTAAGCCTGATGCTCCTGATTTTTCCTAATTTCTGCTTTCAATTAGCCATAAAAGGCACTGCAACTAGACAGAAAAAGGTCAACAAGCATTTTACTGCAAAATAAAATCCAAAATCCAAGTAGCATAGTAACTTCCAGTATTTGCCCATTTTTATTCAAGAGTTAGTATTTTAAGGAAAACCAAATTAGGTATGCTGTGTATTTATGTGCAGATGAGCTTTAATGACACTCAGAATGGGAGTCCCTCCCTGAAACAAGTAGGGCAAGTTCCAAAAGACAGATGCCATGGTAGAGTTACGGAAGATGGCTGGCCACTGCTGCACCCTTTCAACTGTCCTACTGGAAAAAAGGAAAAAAAAAAAAAAGTTTGGCTCTCCAAAAGACTGTGGGAAAAACATAGGCTTAACTCCTTTGGTAATCTGACATTGCCAACATATGTCAGTATGGACAAAGGCCAGGGTTAATTAAGCATATAAAACATGCAGCCATATTTAAAGAGTAAGCCATTTCATTTCATAGAGAGACTGAGAAAGCAAGACCAACCGAAAGAGAATCAAGGATAGTAATACTTCTCTTTAAACTGGTATTGTAAAAACTGAAACTTAAAAGGTATGGACCTAATTAAAATGTCACAGCCCTTTGCAATAATGCTTCCTTTTTATTTTACTAATTTTTGAGAGAGAGAGAGAAAACGCACGCAAGCATGGGGGAGGGGCAGAGGAAAAGGGACAGAGAGAATCCTGAGCTCAGGGCTCGTTCTCACAACCCTGAGATCATGACCTGAGCTGAAACCAAGAGTCTGACACTTAACCAACTGAGCCACCCAGGCGCCCCACTGTTGTTGTTTTTTAATTCTAACATTTCCCATCTGCTTGTTATAGAAAGAAGACAAATTTAAGGACATATTTGTTCTACACCACACTTAATCACAACTAAAACTGCGACCAAAAATTCATGTACTTGAAGTTTAGATCATGAAACACAATTCAAACAGAGGCAAATCTTCTATCAAAATATATTAGGAACAAGACCCTATTCAAGATTTTGATTCACAGAATATGGTGTTTTCCCTAATACCGTTCTGAAATAGTGTAGGGCTGAACAATGTGGAACAGTAATACTGTGGGACAGTAAGGATAACTAGGTCTGCTACTTAATCATTTGTTAAATAAAAAGCCAGGTCTGATTCTACCTCTAAAGTTCTATTACCTGTATAGATAAAGATAATTAGCACCCATTCACTGAAAGTCACCTCTGCACTAGGCAGTCTATTAGACCACAGAGGAAAGAGGAAAACCTGCTCCTTAGAGGATTACACACTGCCACATAGGATCACACACCAAAAACAAAGTGCTAAATAAATTCATACATAAGTGCTCCATCCGCAAGAGAAAGAGGCAATACCACAAGGTCTCTGAAACTCTTCAGAAACAGGGATGGTTATGAGAAAAGTTAGAGTTAGGCCAGGAAAAAAAAAAAAAAAAGGAAGTCTCTGGAGCAGAAAGGAGGAAGAGTGATTGCAACCCATAAGCAGTGTAGAACAGTAGAAACACTGCAGTGAAAATCAAGAAGTGAGGTCTAGACCCTGATAAAAACCAGCTTTTTCCTCTTCTATATAATGAAAGGACTGACAGAAGAACCCACCACAACCCATAGTTATCTAAAGTTCGATTATGACAAGACCTCTAAGCTTCTCGCTAGGTTTACTTTCTTATGCTTCTACAGCATTACTCCAGCTACCAGACTCATCTACTGAGAAGGCAAGCAGGCGTAAGTGGGACTTTGATTCGTGTGGGAGATGTTCAACGAGACAGAAATGCAGCCCTGAAGGCCCAGCTGGGGTTGGACAGAACAAAAGTACAGCAGGTGTCAGCCAAGTTTTGAGAGCAGACTTTCAGAGTTACTATTTTAAGTTAAAAGTTACAGAACAGAAAGACAGTAAAATTGGCAAAAGCAGATCTGTATTCTACATCTAGCTCTATCACTAACACCTTGAACAGCACCGATTTTGAGAAAGTTTTAAGTATAATTAACATACGTTGTATTAGTTTTAGGTGTACAACACATGGCTTCAACAATTCTATACATTACTCGATGCCTACCATGATAAGTGTAGATTTTGAAGAAATTACATCTTTTTTTTTTTTTGCCATGTTTAAGCTAGGAATAACCCCCAACATCTATCCCCCTCCAATACCAAAAATGTGAAAGTTAGTAAGACAGTGCAAGCAAGGACCTAATTTTCCTAAGGGCATTCACCACAACTGTCATGATCAAAACTACCCTAGGCATGAGCACGACGTGCGTGCTCAGCAAAAATGTACTTAATTAATGTGAAAATTCAGTTAAAAATAAGAATACTAAAGAACGATATTATTAATAAACAATCAAAAACTTATTAATCAGCACAATAAACCCAAACACCAACTGACTATTACAGACAGAATTACTTGAGACCACTATCAGGAGAAGGGAAAAAGACAAAATAAAATCACAGGTTCCTACCTGGTTGCTTGGATCTAGGCCAGCATAAGAATTTCTTGAACTGCAACCAACTGGGGGTGTGGCCTCTCGAATGAACTCAGACATTTCAATCCCTCCACCAGGATCACTGTGGGGAAAAAATGAGAAAAAGAGTGATTGTCATTATTCTGCCACCAATGGTTTTTTATTATTTTTTAAGTTATTATACCTTTTCCTATAAAACTAAAAGGTTCTATTTCTAACAGAGCAAACAGCAATTAAAAAAAAGATCATTCTTCATTTGTAAGTCTTATAATCTGAACTATTTTATAACCACTTCATTACTTGAAAATATTTAAAACTCTCTCCCAGTCTATACCCAATCCGACATTAGAAACTAGCCTTAGTTACAATTACAGATGCTAAATACAGCGCATATTTTATGACATGTGCTAGCAAAGACATGATTTGCCTTTTGCTTCCCAACAGCAAGGAGAAATTGGCCGTGGCAAACACAGAAAGTAATCAGATCTTATACGGCCACTCTCCAGGAGCACAGTCTGACTGAGCTACGAGGAACATGCAAGAGAACAGGCCACTTTGTCAAGCTAACTCTATCTGTATTTTTTATTTTAACAGCATTTAACTGGGATACTAACTTGTTTTACAGAAGTAGAAAGCTAAGATTTTAGATTTGTATTGAATTAGAAGGCTTAAGTTTAAAAAATAAAATGATGTAGTAAAACAGGTATTAGAAAGACAAGAGAGAACTACTAAGTTCAAAGAACTGAAGACGTCTACATAGAGTACTTAAAGATAAGAGGATCTAAAATTAGGGAAAAAGATCACACCAAATTTCAAAAAACTTAGAAAGTTTTATAATAAGGTTCCTCAGGAACATAACTTTTAGAATAACTCAGGCCTAAAAGTTACCATAATCCTATTTTTTACCCAAAGATTTTTACTCATTCTACCTGGTACATACAGAATAAGTACCTGATAAAGTTACTGTTACCAAGGATAAAAGTTCTAGTATACATGCTAGAATTATAGCAGATAATAAACTACCCTGCTATCCAGCATCTATGTCAATCATCTGGTTAACAACAACACCAAAAAGCAACCCAAAATTCTTTTGTTGAGCCACCTCATCCCAAACTCTCATATGGTTTTGGATAATGTTGACCATACACTCAGGTCTAGGGGTAAGCACTACTGACCAAAGACAATCAGCATGTTCCTTTCTTTTGGTCCTAGAACAAGCACAAGACCTAACTCAGGCTAATATGAATCAGGCCAGGAGTGTTCTACTATTAAGAGAGGTTATTTCTCTGTATCTGCTAGTCTTAATGCTGAGAAGATTTAAGGCCTGGCACTGCTGCAGCCATTTTACAACCGTAAGGGGGGACGCTGTCTAAGAAGTCAACTGAAAAGAAAGGAGGCCAGCCTGGTAAAGGGAAGCCAGATCATGAAATGACTGACACTGCACCTTGCCAATCTGAAGACATCCCTCACACATAGACTTTTCAGTAGTGTGTGCCATAAATTCCCATAAGCCTATTTCAATGAGGTATTCTGACAGCTGCAAGCAAAAAATACAAGCAAAATAGAATTTGCTTACAAGTATACCTTCCATTTAATAAGTATTTATCACTACAGCTGTTTGAATTCTAGTGATGTTTTAGTATTAATGGTCTCATGTGTCTGTTTACCTAATGGGTTCCTAACTCTAGGCCATTGACTGCGGTTAGCAAACTCACATTTATTAAAGAAAATCAGCTTTCTAACTTGTTATCCATTTATACAAATAAAATATACTGGAACTCAGTTACAAATCTGATAGCAATTCAGCATGCAAATGTCCATGTGTGAGAAAAGTGAAACATGTTCAAGTTTGTCAGCTGTTTGGTGTTAACTCATACAGGATACACAGGCCAGAATGAGAAATCTTTTTCTAATTTGGTAAAATCATAAGTGTGTACGTAGAGACAGCTATCATCACACTGAATGAGTGGTGAGTACTAACCAGCAACATCACTGTTCTCTCCACTGCTCTCCAGAATGCATTCTCTAAGTCAGATTCCATGGAAATCAGAAGATGGAGAGCAAGGTAAAGATTAAGGAGTAAAATATTCAACCCCAGAGAAAGGATAGAGAGCCCTCACCTTTCCTAGTTTATATACATCAACTCTATTGGTATATAATTCACATATTATCCAATTTATCCATTTAAACTTTGCAAGTCAATAGTTTTTAATATATTCCATAAAGTCATGCAACCATCACCACGTTAATTTTAGAACATTTTTATCACCTCAATAACAAACCCCTTCAGCTATAACCCCCCTACCCTTCCCATCCTCCCCCAGCCTTAAGTAGCCAGAAATCTGTTTTCTGTTTTATAGATTTGCCTATTTTGCATGTTTCATATAAATGGAATCATAATATGTGTGGTCTTTGTGGCTGGCTTCTTTCACTTAGCCTAAGGTTTTCAAGGTTAATCCATGCTGTAGCAACTATCAGTACTTCATATTTTTTATGGCCAAATAATACTGCATTGTATGGACAGAACACATTTTGTCTATTCATTCATCAGTTGATGGACAATACTGCCTACTTATAGACATCACTTCTGATAGCAAGTACAAATGATTACAATCTGAAGGTAAAGTTATTATAAATAACAAATATTTACTAAGTACTTAATACATTCCAGTAATAGGGGCATGTGCTTTATTTGCGTTTTCTCACAAAATATCCTCCTAAAATCTAAGATATAAATACTATTATCCTCATTTTACAGATGAAAAACCTGAAAACTGAAAGGTGTAAAAATCTAAGGTCTCAGAGGAGTGAACAACATAAACTGAGTCATTGGTATATGGAGTTCAGGTGGGAAGGGAGGATACAAATAATATTTACATAGTACGCTACAATCTGTTATACCTGTTTTCTCCTTCCCACACACCTGAATGTAGGTACGTATAGCCAATGAGAACTGAGACAAGATTTGGACACCTTGCCTGTACAGCTCTAAAGTCTACTCTAAAACACCAATACTTGTCTTTCAAAAAAAATAAGCATTAAAGTTTTCTTTCCATTTCAAAACCAAAAATAAACACCATTGTCTAAAAACAGGGTTTCCTAACCTCAGCACTACTGACATTTGGGCCATTTCATTCCTGATTGTGGGGGACCATCTTGTGCATTGTAGGATGGTTAGCATTCTCCCTGACCTCTACCCGCTAAATGCCAGCAGCACTCCCCTCTGGTTGTGATAAACAAAAATGTCTCCAAATATTGCCAGATGTCTCTTTGTGGGGAAAATCACCCCCAACTGAGAAACAATGATCCAGAACCAGTGCCCAATGGCCAACACTGAGTGGGAAGGAGGTATTAAAGGGAGCAAAAAAGGATGAATGAAAAAATGGATAGCTCCTTTTGTAACAAAATAATCCTCTAGCAAAACTACCATACCTCTCTTTATACAAATTCAGAAGTAGGTGTCCTAAATATAGCTAAACACACAAAATGGCTGAGTAAGAGTTTTCTTTATTAGCAAGACTTGCAGATTTTTGGCAATGGCAATTTCAGCACATACCTGGAAAGTATAGTAGTTTACAATTCTCACAGAAGCAAAGTGGTCTACTGCAGTAAGCAATACACCAAATTCAGGGAATCTCTACCTTTATGCCTTAATTTCCCCATCTGTTAAAAAAAAAAAATACCAGGTACACGGAGAGGCAGAAAAGCAGAAGGGGTCTAATCTGAATTATAAAGGAGACTTCACAAACTAATTTGTTGGTTATTAGTATCATTAACTGCTCAGGCTTTAATCAGAAACTTCACAGTACTAAATTTACAAATCTAATCTAGATCACAATGATGTTCATAAAAGTATGAATAGGTAAAAACAAAGTTCTTAAATCTTCAAAAAATTTAGCCTAAAATTTGCCCACATATAGTTTAAATGGGTCCTTAATTTACAGTAGTTCAAGCATTACCGCCATTTAAAACAGAAAATATGGTCTCCAAAGTATTTGTATTCAAATCCTAAAATCCAATGTGCTAATTTCCTCTCCCAAAACATTAGAAAGGTAATACCAATATTAATGACTTTCAGTGTTTCTCTAAGATAAGACTTAAAAGGATTTTTGAACTGCTGAACCAGAGCCCGTGACAACCATAAGGCTCAAGCAGTCCTCCTGCATTCATTCAGTCATGCAACAAACTGACAGCTGTGCTGTACCAAGCACAGTGATAGGCTCTGGAAATGAAAGTATTTCCCTGTTCATTTCTTCTCCTCAGAACGGAATGTGAGTCCCAAGTGGGAGGGTGGGGGAAAACAGATATCAAGAACAAAAATCTACAACAAAGATCTCATTTAACGGTGAAATTTCAAAACACTTTAAGATTAGAAAAAGACAAGGATATAAGCCAACACCATTTTACTTTAACCACGTGCTAGAAATCATAGCCCATGACAGTTAAACAAGTACAGGACTAGAAAGGAAGAAATAAAACTGTCATTATTTATAGAAAATCAAGAAATACCTATAAAGTTTCAACATTAATAGGGGAGTTTAGTGAGGCTGCTGGGTAAAAACTAAACTGTTATATTTAAAGGGGGAAAAAAAACAGAAAAGGTAATTGTAAAACATTTCTGTCATAAAAAAGCTATAAAATAATTTGGCAAATTTAACAAAAGCTATGCAAGCCTTTTAATGAAGAAATGATAAATCTTTACTGAAAGATATTAAAGAAGGCTAAATAAATGGAGAGATTCAATATTGTAAAGATATTAATTCTCAGCAGAGGAATCTACATATTCAATGTAATTTCAATAAAAATCCTAAGTTCTTGTAGACTTTGTCCAACAGGCTCTAAGTTTTATATCAAAGAACAAAGAGCCAAGAATAATAGTCACTCCTGAAAAAAAAAGTAGGACGTCTGTCCCACCGGACATCAAAAGTCATGTTATGAAACTACAGTAACTGGGACAGTGTGGTAACGGCACAGACAACCAGATCAACAGAACAGAAGAGAGAGCCCAGGAACATACCCACCATATATGGAAATTTAACTTATGACAGAGTGAGTACTACAGATCACCAAGGAAAAGACAGTCTCTTTAACAAATACTGATTAAACCAGTTACTCATAAAGAAACAAGAGTCCAATCCCTACCTGACACTACAAATTAAAGTCTGAACTGTAATGCAAAAACAAAAGAAATATGAAACTTAAAGGAAGATATAAGAGAATATATTTCTGATCTTTGTGTAGGAAATAAGTGCTTAAACAAGACACAAAAAATGCTAATTACAAAAAATGGTAAATCTTAAATTTAAGAATGTATGCTAATCATAAAACCCCTAAGGAAAGCAAAATGACAAGCCACAAACTGGGAGAAAATGTCCATAATGTATATAACCAATAAAGTAATAGTACCATGAATTTATTTTTAAAATTCCTATTACTCAATAAGAAAAAGACAACTCCAAAGAAAAATGAAACAAGACATGAACGGGACTTGGAAAGAACAGAATAACTAAATGGACCAAATATGTATGATAAGATGCTCAACCGCATTAGTAATCAGAAAGTTTAACTGAAAGTCCCAATGAGACACATTTAACACTTATTTGAATGGCAAAGTTTTAAAGCTTATCAAAATCAAATATTGATGAGGATATGGAACAATAAGGACTTTCACATATTAATGGTGGGAATATAAACTGCTACAATCGTTTTGGCAAACAGGCTGGAATTATCTAATAAAACTGAACATGAAAATACCCTATGAACCAGTTTATATTCACTAGATATACACATGTGTACCAAGAAACATATATAATAATGTGTCTTCAGAACACAAGGATAAATAAAATGGATAAGTAAATTGTAGTCTATTCCCACAGTGGTAGAGTATGCAACAGTCAATATGAATAAATGACAGCTATAAGCATCAACATGAATAAGCCTATAAAATACAGTATTTTGCACAAAAAAAGCCCCTCAGAGGAATATCTACAGTATTATTCTCTTTAAGATATCCTAAGGCAGATAAAATTAATATGTTTAGTAATATGTACAAAGACTGTATCACAAGAAAGAAAATCAAGGGAATTATTAACATAAAATTCAAGATAATGGTCACTCTTGAAGGAAAAAGAACAGAATAAATGGGAAAGAGGTGCACAAAGGCTTGTATGGTATTTGTATAATAACCTATTAAGTTTTGTGGTGGGTAATCAAATAGTCACTTTATTATTATTCTCTAAATTATCCTGAATGATATGACTGATAAGCTGTTTAGAAATATATACATTTCACAATAAATATTTTTAAATTAAAAGAAAATGGAAAAACAATACAATAATGAAAGGAATTAAAAACAGGGGCGCCTGGGTGGCTAGGTGGTTAAGCATCTGCCTTCGGCTCGAATCATGATCTCAGGGTCCTGGGATCGAGCCCAGCATCCGGCTCCCTGCTCAGTGGGGAGAGTCTGCTTCTCCCTCTCCGACTCTGTCTCTCTCTCTCTCTCTCTCAAATAAATAAAATCTTAAAAAAAATTTTTAAAGGAATTAAAAACATATATAATATCCAGAAAAAATAAGAGTTAACAATTACTGAGTGATTACTATATAAGAATGGTTCTAGGGGTGCCTGGGTGGCTCACTTGGTTGAGCATCCGATTCGGTTTCAGCTCAGATCATGATCTCATGGTCCTGGGATCAAGCCCCATATCGCTGGGCTCTGTGTTCAGCTGGGAGTCTGTTTGAGGATTCTCTCTCCCTTGCCCTCTGCCCCTGCCCCCTTAAAAGAAAAGGAATGGTTCTAAATGCTTTATATATATTATCTTTCATTCATTCTTTGTATCCTATATCATAAGATATAGTACTATTATTTGCCTCATCATTCAGATGAGAAAGCCAAGGCATAAAAAGCTTAAGCAACTCCCCCAAGGTCATACAGTCAGGAAGTGATTCAAGCCCTAGTAGATCAAGTGCAGAGTCTACATTCTGTTTGTTTACCCATAATACAAGAGTATGCATTTCCTAATAAAAATAAAATAGACTTAAAAAATACACAGAACCCATAGAAAAAATATGAAATTTTATGAGACACGTGAAAAAATGGATATATACACCATGTCTCTGATGAGACTTCATATTTTAAACGTTGAGTTCCCTCCATACTGAATACACTTATCAAGTCTAATGGAATTTTCTGGAGGATGAGCAAAGGGAGCATCTCACAAAAAACTATGTACAGTTGACCCTTGAACAACACAGGTCTGAACTGCACAGGTCCACTTATTTGTGGATTTTTTACATTTGACAGTACTGTAAATGTATTGTCTCTTCTTTATGATTTTCTTAAAAACAATGTCTTTTCTCTAGCTTACTTTATTATAAGAATACACTACATACATTAATACATATGACATACAAAATATGTTTCAGTTGATGTTTATGCTCTCAATAAGGCTTCTAGTCAACAGTAGGCTTTAGTAGTTACTTTGGGGGGAGGGGAGTCAAAAGTTATACATGGATTTCTTTTTTTTTTTTTTTTAGATTTTATTTATTTATTTATTTGAGAGAGAGTGAGAATGAGAGAACATAAGCAGGGGGAGCAGCACAGGGAGAGGGAGAAGCAGGCTAGCAGGGAGCCCGACACGGGGCTCGATCCCAGGATCCTGGGATCATTACCTGAGCCAAAGGCAGACGCTTAACCAACAGAGCCACTCAGGGGCCCTTATACATGGATTTCTGACTGCACGGGGTGAGGAGTTTGGCACCCCTAACCCCCTCATCGTTCAAGGGTCAGTTGTTTATACACGAGAAGAACCAAGATAACACTGAAACAGAAAAATACTGAAAAGGGATTCACAATGCTAAATATTACGCATATTAGTAAGCCATAAAAACAGTACAAAATAAAAAACAAAACAGAACAAAACACCAGTATGTATAAACAAAAGAGAAAGAGATCAATGAGGCAGAAAACAAAGCCCAGAAATTGACATTAGTATATATGAGTATGCTACATGAAAAGGAAAGTATTTAAAATTACTGGGGGAAAATACATTATTCACTCAATAGTGTTGGGACTAACCTAAAAAACAAAAACAAAAAAAGAATGTTTTCAGCTTGAATACAATTTAAGAATGAAAAATTATAAAAATGCTAAAAGTAGACACAAGCAAACATTTAAATAATATGGGGGAAGAAAAAATCTCACACACTTGGTATCAAAGGCAGAACTAATAAACATTCACAGAATAGACCACATAAAAACAAATTGTGGCATATAAATAAAATGCTATAAACTGAGGAAAAGTATTTGACACAAAACGTAAATAATATCCTTCATAAATACCTTCTCCAAATCAACAGCAAAAATTAACCACCAACAGAAAAATAAACAATTCACAAAATATGTAACAATAATAACAAAAGAAAAATACACCCATTTAACTAGTAATCCAAAAACTTAAGGGGTGCCTGCGTTGCTCAGTTGGTTAAGCGACTGCCTTCGGCTCAGGTCATAATCCTGGAGTCCCAGGATGGAGTCCCTGCATCGGGGTCCCTGCTCAGCAGGGAGTCTGCTTCTCCCTCTGACCCTCCCCTCTCTCATGCTCTCTCTCTCTCGTTCTCTCTCTCTCAAAAATAAATAAATAAAATCTTTAAAAAAAAAAAAAACTTAAAAATTAAACAATGAAATAGCTACCACAGTTTTGTCTAAATACCAAATACTCAATGTTGTCAAAGTGCAGAAAAAGAAGCGCTCAAATTGCTGGTCATGGTAATGAGAAGGTAAATCTTTGGAATTTGGCAATATATATTGAAAAATTTAAAAATGGGTATAGCTTTATAGTGTTCTACCTCTCCTATATTATAATTAAAATTTTAATCATTTAAAAGGAAAACATCCCAGGGGGGCCTGGCTGGCTCAGTTGGTGGACTGTGTGATTCTTGACCTTGGGGTCGTGAGTCTGAGTCCCACCACTGGGTGTAGAGATTACTTAAAAACAAAATCTTTATTTTTTTTTTAAGATTTTATTTATTTATTTGTCAGAGAGAGAGAGAAAGAGCAGCAGGCAGAGGGAGAAGCAGGCTCCCCGCTGAGCAAGGAGCCCGATGTGGGACTCAATCCCAGGACCGTGGGATCATGACCTGAGCCAAAGGCAGAAGCTTAACCGACTGAGCCACCCAGGCATCCCAAAAATAATATCTTTAAAAAAAAAATTTAAACATCACAGTGATCTAACATACAAATTTAAATTTGAAAATAATTAAAGTAACTAAAATCAAGACAGTTAAATTATGACATACCTACAAAATGGAATACTGTGCAGTTATTAAAAACAGTATGCGGAAAAAATGCTTTCACTACTTCAAATATTTTCTGAGTACCTATCAGTGACTCTGTTTTAGAACCTGGGAATAAAATAGTTCATAGGAAAAACAAGGCCCCTGCCTTCAAGAAGCTTATAATGCAAACATGATTAAATAAGATAATTTCAGGTAGCGATTAGAGCTATGAACAAAATTATTACAGAGGCAAACTATTTTCTCAATGAACAAAAAGGGTAATCATGTTAGGGGTGGAGGAAAACATAACTGAAAAGGGATAAACTCGATGTACTGGAAAACAGAAACATTTCCTATCTTAAAAGATGAGTACCCACTTTCTTATTATACTGAGTGGAAACATCGCAGAGTGGTTAAAAACATGGACTCCAGATCAGAGTCCCTGGAATATTTCATCTTTCTCACCCTAGTTTCCACATCTATAAATCAGGAATAATAACAGCATCTATCTCACAGAACTGTTTTGAGGACTATTACATAGAACAAGTGTTCATATAGTAACTGTTCTTTGAAGACTTATTATTAGTGGTACCTATCACTTCTACGAAGTCACAATAAACTTCTGATTATGTATAAATAAATCCTTTGGTCAACAAGAGAAAGGGGATGAGGCCAAGACAATGAAGAGAAATGTGACTGAGAGCCACAGGAGGAATATTCAGCTGGGAGGGGACAGAAAATGACATCTACACAAACTTGAATCCTAAGAGGTCAGTTATACAAAGATGGAGGGAAGGAACAGCGAAGTTTCTAAGGTGAGAATATATAATTGAAAAGTATTTACAATAGATTAAGTGAAAAATGCAGATTAAAAATGTCAAGTAAAATATCACAATTTGCTTAAAATATATACATATTTTACTTATACGTATAAATAAAATATAAATGCTAAGATTTATAAGCCATGCTTTAAAATTATTTCTTTACACGGTTTTTCACTGGTTTTGGTCTTGGTGTGAATAACTGTTTTACAATTGTAACTGTTAGTGTTCTAGCATGTTATTTGGTAATAAAGCCAGGACACTTACTTAATCCCCCAGATATGCCAGTTAGCTTTGCTGGGGTCTAATGTGACCATCTGTACTTGTCATCATACCTCTTGTGGCAAGACTAACAACACTGCCTTAAAACCACGTCTCAGAACAGAGGAACAACACTGTAATCACATCATTGTACGCATGCATGATCCACATCCTTACAAACTGAGCAGCATGGGTTTCCTTACCTCGGTCCATTACTATCTTTTCTTCTAGATGAACAGTTGCCTTGCTCAGCTTTGGCTCGCTGATCTGGGAACTCATTTGCATTCCTATCTACAACTTCTCCAGCATCAAGTGCTCTGTGGAGTCGATAGTTGACCATCTTCAGAACAATGAAAACAGCAGCTATCACAGGACAATAAACTGCTACTATAATCATTGAAGAAGGAAGAGCCTTTAAGAGAAAGAAAATATAGGCATTTAAAAATATTTTATATTTTATTCAATTAGAGAAATCTGTAACTAAGATGACACACACACACATTCACACACAAAACAATTATGTTACTAGCACTAAATTATAAAAGTGTAAGACAGCACTGCCCTAAACAGTAGCCACTAGCTACACGCAGCTATTCAGTATCTGAGATATGGTTAGTATGAACTGAGATGTGCACTAAGAATAAAATAACACTGGATTTTGGAGATTAAATATGAGAAAAAAATGTAAAATATCTCAATTTTCATATTGATTACACATTGAAATAATGTTTAGATTATTACACTGGGTTAAATAAAGTACACTACTAAACTTATTCTCATCTGTTTCTTTTTACTTATTTTTAATGTGGCTACTAGAAAATTTTAAATTACATATGTGGCTTGCGTTACGTTTCCATTGGAGAGCACAGTATAAAGTCCATGCCTAAAAGCTTATGATACAATTGGAGAGTTAGTATCACATTACATAATACATGAGTAAGACAAAGACTGTGGTCCAAATATATATAAAAGCCCTATTTATGTGCTCTCTGTAACTCTCTTCAGGATATAAACATTCTCTGGGTTCTAGAAAGTTGTTCTAGTTAAAACTGTTAGAAGAATAACCTTTGAATTGTGACTGAAAATTCAGATAATACATGGGAGACATGCAAAATCCAAATACATTTTCTTTTAAAATACTTGAAAATTGTCGCCTGACAAATAAAAAAAAGAATACAGAACAGAATCAAGCAAAAAAACAGATTAACTGAAAAAACTCAGAAGCTTCCTGGGAATGAGGATTGCAGACCCATCATACCTGAGGATTTGCTGATGTGGGTCCAGGGGTGACAGGGCTGGAGACCACCCCACTTGGAAGGCATGGCCTCAGAGATACCACTGGCAGAGACTATAAAACTAGACTCAATTTATGCCCAGTTTCATGAGATACAAATCACTCCCGGTGTCTATAGCTCTAAATTTCATAAGATTTAACCTCAGTCATCTGAGAAGACAGCTCCAAATTTGCTTGGAAAGGTTACTTTGAATTGCTTGAGATGGTGAAACTAAAAAGGTCCTGGTGAACCAGGTGGGTTCAGAATACAAACATGATAAAAGTTAAAAAAAAAAAAAAAAAAGTTATTTCGTATAGGGAGAGAAGGAAAATGTGGGTTGGAACTGGGAGGGGAAAAAAAAGTAAATCAAGCCCACAGTTTACTACTTTCGAGTTGGATGTTCTATTTTCTACTCAAACTTACCCATTTATTTTATACCCTATGGTTTAAATGTGTAAGCTCTGTCAACGGTTACTCTGGAGGTTTCTAGGTGACAGAGAAGAGCTGTGCTATAAGTTTCACTTTTGCCAGGAGGGATAAAAATGTATGGACACACACTGGGCTGTTGTGTGACTTTATTCAAACTTGTTCTCCACTTACATTACTTCACTGGGCTCTCAGCTGACCCCAGTACAGCTGAAGATATTAGTATGATCATAAATGAATCATAAACCTTCCCTGTAACTACCTTACTAATATTACAAGAAAATTTTAAATGGTGTCTGCCTTTACATGATTTCAGTGTGGTTCCCCTAAAATCAAACACCAAACAACTAAAGACCAGTTAGGACACCTATTCCCCAGTTTTATGATTATATACCAAAAGTGCAAACCAAGTAGTATTTACTATTTGCTTTTATATTTTATTAGATATATTGATACTGTGTTTTCAAAGAAAGATTTTCAAAAACATTCATAATTCTATTATCAACAAGCATCAGCTCATGGGAAAGCTGGTTCTTTTCCTGGGGAAAAAAACAAAAAAACAAAAAAACTTGCACGAGATAAAATTGCTTATTTTTCTGTTAAAAATACAATTTTTGTATCCCATTCTACAATCCAATTCTAAATTAAAATATCTATTTTGAAATCTTTTGGCAGGTACCTATTTACGTATTTTTTAAATATTTTAACTTTGCCTTTTTTTTTTTTTTTTTTTAAGTTTTTTAAGTAGGCTCCACACCCAACATGGGGCTTGAACTCACCACCCTGAGATCGAGTCATATGCTCTACCAACTGAGCCAGCCAGGTGGCCCTAGCAGGTACTTACTGACTTAAGGTTAATTATGTTCTAAAACAATACTTTAAAAAGTACTATTATTTCCAAAGGTCATGTTTCATCCTAGTTATAATATTTTACCACAGATGTTATCTTCAAGTTAATGCTGATGTAACCAAGCACATTAACTGCTCTCTGATAATAAAAGCCAATCTATTTTATCTTCACTTCAAGACCTATCTACAGGCATAAATTGCTTATATGGAAAGGTTGGTTTTACTTCTTCCCTACAAACAGTGGATGGCAGCAAATGAAAACGGGGTAGCAGGTGGTATAATACTGATGTTGGACAAACAAGGCCCTCACTGAATACCCAGAAAGGTCACAGTACTGCAAGCTCAAGAGAAAGACCCGCAGAGTCATCACAGATTTCAAGGGCTCTTCTTATACATCTTAAATATCTACGCATCTTGCCATCAAAAAAAACCGAAATCTTGCCCTTTGCAACAACGAGGATGCAACTAGAGGGTATTATGCTAAGCGAAATAAGTCAATCAGGGAAAGACATGTATCGTAAGATCTCACTGATATGAGGAATTCTTAATCTCAGGAAACAAACTGAGGGTTGCTGGAGTGGTGGGGGGTGGGAGGGATGCGGTGGCTGGGTGACAGACACTGGGGAGGGTATGTGCTATGGTGAGCGCTGTGAATTGTGTAAGACTGATGAATCACAGACCTGTACCTCTGAAACAAGTAATACATTATATGTTTAAAAAAAAAAAGAAGATAGTAGGAAGGGAAAAATGAAGGGGGGGAAATTGGAGGGGGAGATGAACCATGAGAGACTATGGACTCTGAGAAACAAACTGAGGGTTCTAGAGGGGAGGGGGGTGGGGGGATGGGTTAGCCTGGTGATGGGTATTAAAGAGGGCACGTATTGAATGGAGCACTGGGTGTTATATGCAAACAATGAATCATGGAAGACTACATCAAAAACTAATGATGTAATGTATGGTGGTTAACATTATAAAATAAAATTAAAAAAAAATCTATGCATCTTATACATCTTATGTATCAAAAAGCTATAATATGAAAACGGAAAAGCTGGGTATTTTTTTAGTTCTCTAATATGCTATGATTAACCTCTTAATATGGTGATTTGCTTATTTATGTAGTCGCGCTCAAGTATTCATGCCAATACAGTCAGAAATCAGTGGTCTATAATGTAAAGGTTATCAGAATGGCAGATGATCACCCACAACTGAGGTCAAGGCTGTGAAAAAAAATTTTTTTTAACAAATCTCCTAAAATAGCTATTATTAATGTAAAACACCTTATATGTTTCTTTTCTTTTTCCACTATTGAAACTACCTTATTATTTAAGGCAACATTTACCAAACTTTTGGCATCACAGCCTTAATGGGTATTCAAACGTGTATTTTATATGAGATTCATCACATCTTAATCACATCTTAATTTCTTAAATTGACAGATGGATTAAAGACTTCAATGTAAAGAGCAAAACTTCAACAATTTTAGAATATAAAACAATACCTTTATGAACTTCAGGATATTTCTTAAGCACGATTCTCAAAGCACACACTATAAAGGACTGATGAATTAAAATTAAGAACTTCTGTTCAAGAGACACTATACACTGAGTGAAAAGACAGCTACAAACTAGAAGATCCATTAAAACATATATTATTGGGGCACCTGAGTGGCTCAGTCAGTTGGGCGTATGCCTTTGGCTCGGGTCATGATCCCAGCATCCTGAGATGGAGCCCCGCATCGGGGGGGGGGGGGGGTCCATGCTCAGCAGGGAGCCTGCTTCTCCTCTCCCTCTGCCTGCCTGCTTGCCTGTCTGCCTACTTGTGATCTCTCTCTCTCTCTCTCTCTGTCAAATAAATAAATAAATAAATAATCTTTAAAAAAAAGTACTATTATATAGGTATATGTACATATATATTTATATATGTACGTATGTATAGATGCAATACATAAAGAATAAATATGTATAAGGAATCAAAGAGGCAAACAAACCAATGAAAACAAAGGACAATAAAGGGATTTTACACAGAAAAATATATATAAATAGCCAATAAAAACAACATATGAAAACATGTTCAACTTAAACAAAATAGAATTTAAGGCCACAGTATAGGGGTGCCTGGCTCAGTCAGTAGAGAATGTGACTCCTGATCTCAGGGTTGTGAATTCAAGCCCCCATGTTGAGAGTAGAGCCTACTTAAAAAAAAGTAAAAAAGAAAACCACAATTTACCATTTAACACCCATGTGTATAGAAAAAAACTAAGTATGGAGAACCAGAACTCTTATAAAGTACTGCTAGAAATACAAATTGATAGATAAATCACCCAAGATCTAGCAATTCCTATCGTAAGTATAAAATTGATATAAACTCTTTTATATGCAGCACTGTAAGACTTTCATACAAAAAATGGAGCAAAAACTTAAATCGAAAATCAAAAAGAAAATGGAAAACTGTAGACTAGTCACCAGTAGAGGATGACAGTGAAAACTGCAGCCAAATGCAGCCGTATTAACTGTACAAATACAGTATGTATTATATTCCAAATATAAACTTATGCTTTACTGTATTTTCTTGATATATTTTTTTGGTAATGAGTATGTATTTCTTTTATAATTAGACGAAAAGCTAAAATATAATTAGAAGTAAAAGCTAAAATTCTAATAGTGATAAAAAGGTTTTCATCTTTTACAGAGACATGATCTATATTCATCTCAGTAATGGATGACTTAGCAAAAGATCCAGTTCTAATCAAAGCAGTTTCTCACCTTACTCCTTATTTGCAAAAAGTTAAAAAATATCTCAACTCTCAGTTACACATCCCTAAGAACGGCACCAAGTATAATGGCTGTTAGATAGCTCTAGGTATTCAGATCAAATATAGACCCCAGGGGTGCCTGGGCGGCTCAGTCAGTTAAGCATCTGCCTTCAGCTCGGGTCATGATCCCAGAGTCCTGGGATCGAGTCCCACATTGGGGCTCCTTGCTCAGAGGGGAGCCTACTTCTCCCTCTGCCTGCCGCACTCCCTGCTTGGGCGCTCTCTCTGGCAAATAAATAAATAAAAAAAATCTTTAAAAAAACAAATATAGACCCCCAAAACAGTGGTAAGCCTCCTTACTGAGATACTGTGTTAGATACTTTTAATAAGATCTCTCTTAAAAGTTGGATAGAAATGCCAATCAAAACTACAATGAAATATTACTACACACCATTAGGATGGCTACTATCAAGGAAGCGAGGGAGGAAAGATGAGAAAATAACAAGTGTTGGCAAGGAAGTGGAGAAACTGGAATCTTTGTGCCCTGTTGATAGGAATGTAAAATGGTGCAGCCTCTATGAAAACACTATGGTGGCTCCTCAAAAAATTAAAAGTAGAATTACCATGTTTGATCCAGCAATCCTACTTCTGAGTACTTATCTAAAAGAATTAAAAGCAGGACCTCAAAGAGATATTTGTACACCCTTGTTCACAGCAAAAATACGCACAATAGCCAAGAGATGGAAGCAATGCAAATGTCCATCAGTGGATGATAAACAAAATGTGGTCTACACATATCATAGAATATTATTCAGCCTTTAAAAGGAAGGAAATCCTGTCATATGCTACAACATAGATGAACCTTGAGGCCATCTGTCAAGTGAAATAACTCAATCACAACAAGACAAAATACTGGATGATTCCACTTATATGAGGTATCTAAAGTAGTCAGATTCATAGAAATAGAAAACAGAATGGTGGTTACCAGAAGCTGTCAAAAGGAAGAAATAGAGAGTTGTTGTTTAATAGGTATAGACTTTGTTTCACAGTATGAAAAAGTTCTGAAGATCCAATGCACAACAATGTGAATACACTTAACACTACCAAATAATACACTTTAAAAAATGTGTTAAAATGGTAAATTTTGTTATGTTCATAGTTTAGTCCCTTAAATTCTGATAGTGTATCCTTAACATAAAAAAACAAAACAAAACTGTGATAGGTTCAAGCTATTCAACATGCCAAATACATTTCTGATAGGACTCCTGAGAAAGACACTTAGAATCACAAAAATAATCATACTAGATTTACCACAGTCATGAAATAAATTTATCTTACATTTCATTTCAAAAATCAAGTAATTCTCCCCTATGGCTAGCACACTGCATGGCAGAAAAATAATCTTTTATACAATGTGCATCAGCAATGTAAAGACATATGCTCACTATCTATGCTTTGTGTTAGATTCATAATTTTCACTACTTTGAACACCAGTGAATCAAAATCTGGAAGCATACAGTTAACAAATAAGTATTTCCTTAATAAATTTGTAGCTATTCTCAATCAGAACTGATTTCAATGCAAATTTTCCAGTTCATGTTACAAAGTGATTATCAGCTAATACTTAGTAACAACTAACATACTTAGTTATCAACTGACATCTAATACTTAGTGATTACCATGTACCAGGCATATTTCTAAGTGCTTTATGTAAATTAACTCATTTAACCCTCATGATCACCGCATGAAGTCAGCACTGTGATTCTTCTATTTTTACAGATGGGGAAACACAGGTACAAGGAGATAAGTAACTTGCCCAAGGTCTCAGAATGAGGCATTAAGGAGCAGTTTGACTCCAGACTCCTTGCTCTTAATCATGACACCTACCTGCCTCTAAATCAAAGCCTGGCAAACTTTTTCTGTTTAAAGCCAAACAAAAAATATTTCATGCTTTACAGGTCATAGGATCTGTTGCAACTAAATCCTGCTGGTAGCAGTGTGAAAGCAGCCCTAGACAATACAGACAATATATGAACACACAAGCATGGTGCTTCCCATAAATAAAACTATTTATGGACACTGAAATTTCAATTTCCTATAATTTTCACATAGCATAAAATATTACTCTTCTTTTGATTTTTTCCAATCACTAAAATGTTAAAAAAAAAAAAGGGGGGGGAGCACCTGGGTGGGTCAGTCATTAAGCATCTGCCTTCGGCTCAGGTCATGATCCCAGGGTCCTGGGATCGAGCCCCACATCAGGTTTCCTGCTCTGCAGGAAGCCTGCTTCTGCTCTCCCGCTCTCCCTGCTTGTGTTCCCTCTCCCGCTGTGTCTCTGTCAAATTAATAAATAAAATCTTTAAAAAAAAAAAAAAAAAAAAGGAGGGGGCACCTGTGTGGTGCAGTCAGTTAAGCGACCAACTATTGGTTTCGGCTCAGGTCATGACCTTAGGGTCATGAGATTGAGCCCCACGTCAGGCTCCATGCTCAGCACAGAGTCTCCTTGGGACACTCTCTCTCTCTCCCTCTGCCCCTCCCCCCCATGCTCTCATTCCCACTCTCTTTAAAATAAAGAAATCTGAAACCAAAATAACAAAAAACAAAAACAGGGGGACACACCTCTGCTTACCCTGATGGAAAATCCCTTTTGGCTTATTCACAAAAAGAATATAAATGGATAAGCTAATTCCTACCATGTGCAGAACAGTTCCCTATCTATACCACTTTTCGTTTCTGGCAAACAGAGAATGCTGAGGGAAAAGGGAGGAAGAAGGATGGGCGTAGTAGAAAATAAGTGTCAGGGGCACCTGGGTGGCTCAGTTGGTTAAGGGACTGCCTTCGGCTCAGGTCATGATCCCGGGGCCCTGGGATCGAGCCCCACATGGGACTCCCTGCTCCGTGGGGAGTCTGCTTCTCCCTCTCCCTCTGCCACTCCCCTTGCTTATGTTCTCCTGCTCTCTGTGTGTCAAATAAATAAATTTTTAAAAATCTTAAAAAAGGAAGGAAGGAAGGAAGCAAGCAAGCAAGCAAGCAAGCCAGTCAGTCAATTAGGGGTAAGGAAAGAGGTTAGATCAGAAAGGAAATAAATTAAGCCTTACAGTTTTCACATACAGGCTGATCCCAAAGAACTTTAAAAAGGCCTTCATATCATAATTATGGCTCTAGGAATTCAGGCCTCTTTCCACAGTCTTCTTTGGGGGTGGAGGTAAAGCATTTCAGGTAGGTATTTCGTTTCAGAAGACAAGGTTGCAAGGGAAAGGGAAAATTTCTCCCAATGTTGAGATGCATGCACACTTTCCCATAGAAAAAAAAAAACACACACACAAAAATATAATTTTCTGTAAATCCAACTACACAATATTGATTTCAGAGGGCCAATTGGAAACCTCTGTAACAAACTCAGAATACATCTTCCCCAAAGGCAACTGATTTACAAGTGAACCATTAGAACTTGAGCCTACCCATATTTCTGCAGAAGTCTGAATTTTAGCTATGATATTTTAATATGAATAGAATCATGAAAAATACTAGATACTATCTTTTAGATCTGTTTATATTTGCATTTTACATTTATGTCACTCTATAGTACATATGTGCATTTACACTTTTAGCTACAGTTGAATGCTCTTCTTAGGGAAGTAACATTTAAAATTACATATTAACCCAGATGAAAAGAGAGCAAAATAATATAGTACATACAACTCATCATCAACATATATGTACTAGGAGCTAGAGATGGGCAGTTTAAAATATATACGAGAAGACAGCACGGATATGAAAAGCAAGGAGAAAAAAAACCCTAACAAATAAAAGGATACATACTGATGGACTAAAATAATCATATATACCTTATAGGATTTTTCCCATACTTTTATTTTTTCCAGTAAAAAAATATTTATGGGGGCGCCTGGGTGGCTCAGTCGTTAAGCGTCTGCCTTCGGCTCGGGTCATGGTCCCAGGGTCCTGGGATCGAGCCTCGCATTGGGCTCCCTTCTCTGCGAGATTCTCCCTCTCCCACTCCCCCTGCTTGTGTTCCCTCTCTTCCTGTGTCTCTGTCAAATAAATAAATAAAATCTTAAAAAAAAAAATTATGTATAAATATAATAAACATATTGAGATATACTATTTCAAAATATATATTCCCAAATACAATTAGCCAATAATGTAAATGATATAGATGGAATTAGTGATTCACAGAAATCCCTTCCAAAACTAATCCATCCTCTCCTATGTGTTGAAATGGCTTTCTAAGGAGATTAAGATACCTATTCCCAAGCTAACAAGCAGAAGCCAACCTAAAGTTCAATAAAAAATAACTAATTCATCTGGAAATTTTAACTGGTTATTAAACTGTCAGAACAGCAAATAAAAATGGAAAGGTAGAGATATTTATGCATCTAAATTAAAGACTCATACAGGTTTATCTTTCAACATTACCCAGATGGTATTATCTAGAAACTGAACTCCATTCTTTACCAAAAAATTCCCCAAATGAAATCTGAAAGAATTATTATCTAAGAACATAACTTTAGAAGTACCAATGTTTTGATTTACAAATGTTTTTCTGAGTAAACCAAATCACCCTAGAAAGAGAATGGGGTATCCTATGCTAAGAACGATCTTGATTCATATTTCTTTTCGTAAATTAGTAACTTGACATTGTGGTGTACAAATAATTCTTTTATTAATCAATCTAAATAAATCCTTGACTAATTTGATAAAAACGATTCAGTAAATTGATAAAAGTAATTCATTTAAGTAGTAAATATGAGGACCAGAAGCTGTCTCACAAAGTTCAACTTTAAATAGCTTGACCTATTCCTTTATTCCATTTGTTTCTGATATATTCTACTGAAACAATTTTTCCAGGATTCATAGTAAGTGAAAATAAGAATTCATTAACAAGGTCTGTCAACATGACTTTGCAATTTTGAAAAATAGCAGCTAAGTTATTACCTCACAAAATGTCAGCTGTGGATATATCCAATAGGATTATCTTTAGGCCAATACACATAAAATAATGGATTTTTGGGGACCCCCCCCAGGTGGCTCGGTCAGTTAAGTGTCCAACTCTTGATTTCGGCTCAGGTCATGATCTCAGGGTCATGAGATCAAGCCCCGCATGGGACTCCCCACTGGGCATGAAGTCTGCTTAAGATTCTCTCTCTTCCTCTCCCCCTCTGCCTCTTCCCCCGACCCAAGCTCACGCTCTCTCTCTAAAAAAAAAAGAGAATGTAAATCAATAAGATGTATAAATTAAGTGCATACTCTTAAGAATATTAACAGAACCCATATATCATTTTGGCCAAAGCTCATTGAATGTGCTTGAAACAGAAAGATGGTATTTATTGCATGCTATATAATCCATCTCTATCTTTAAAAGTAAATGCTAGGGATGCCTGGGTGGCTCAGTCGGTTAAGCACCAGACTCTTGATTTCAGCTCAGGTCATGATCTCAGGGTGGTGAGATCAAGCCACCCCCCACCCCCACAACCCAGTCGGGCTCGCCCTGGGTATGGAGCCTGCTTAAGATTCTCTCTCTCCCTTTGCCCTCTGCCCCTCCTCCCCCTACTCATGCACACATGCTTTCTCTATTTAAAAAAAAAAAAAAGTAAATGCTAAAATCAGGTAAGGTATGATACACACTAGATTTAAGATGAGGTAATTATGCTTAACAGAAAAAATGATTTAAAGAGTGAATATAGCATATTTAATACCACCATTTACTCATTTTCCATAAAGGCAACTCTGACACACTTAACTCCGTGAATATGAGCTTTAACATTTATTAACATATATTTACTAAATGCCTATTAAGTCCCAGATACTCCTTGAAAAGAATGTTAATACTGCAGGGTGCCTGGGTGGCTCAGTCGGTTGAACGTCTGCCTTTGGCTCAGGTCATGGTCCCAGGGTCCCGGGGTCCCGGGATCGAGCCCTGCATCGAGCTCTCTGCTCAGCAGGGAGCCTGCTTCTCCCTCTCCCTCTGCTTGTGCTCTCTCCCTCTCGCTCTGTCAAATAAATAAGACTTTTTAAAAAAATGGTAATACTGCAATAAACAAGATCCTTACTCTTCCTGAGCTGAAGAATGACTAATTCAGTGTTCTACCCAGCACCAGGTACTTTAAGTGGATTATCTCACAACAATGCTTTGAATAAAGTACTATTATTACCTCTATTTTATGGATAAGAAAACTTGAGGCTATGAAGTCATTTGCCCACAGCTGGTAAGTGGTAAAAATAGTCTAACTCCAGCGGTTAAGAATCTGAGTTTTGTGGGGGTTTATTTATTTAGTAATCTCTATATCCAACAGGGGGCCTGAATTCACAACCCCAAGATCAAGAGTTGTAGGCTCTTCTGAGTGAGCCAGTCAGGTGCCCCAAGAATCTGAGTTTTTAACCACTACACTTGGCAGTCTTCCCTCCAAGGCAGTGTTCCACAACCTTTTTTTTTTTTTCATTATCACCCTAAGGAGCCTTTTTAGACATTTTTTCCTCATCACTCCCATGAAATAACTGAAATTATATATATATATATTGGTTTCTGCCCCTGGTTCCTGGCACAGAGCTCCTAAAACCCTTGGAATTCCCAAGTGAGAAGAGCCCTAGGAGCATCTTTTGTTCTAATATTGGTCTTTGACTCGGGTTACTGACATCTAAGTCCCTTGGAATCTTCTGGGTGATAGGAATGTCTCTGTTCTAATGAGGTAGATGTTGGTGGGCTCCTGGATGGGGGCTGGTCACCAGAAAGACCAAGCCATAATTAGAAGCTTGGGATTTCAGAGAAGGAGAGGGGCTAGAAATGGAATTAATAATTGATGACACCTGCATGATGAAGCCTTCACAAAATCCCAGTAGTATGGGGTTTGGAGAGCTTCCAGGTTGGTGAACATGTGGAGGTGCTGGAGAATGGTGCACCCAGAGAGGACATGAAAACTCTGCACCCCTTCCCACATACCCTGCCCTACGATCCTTTCCAGCTGGATGTTCATCTGTATGCTTTATCACATCCTTTTGTAATAAAGTGGTAAACAGTAGGTAAACTGTTTTCCTGAGTACTGTGAGCCACTCTAGCAAATTAACTGAATCTGAGAATGGGATCACAGGAACCTCCAATTTATAGGCAATGGGTCAGAAGCACAGGTGACAACCTAGCCTTGTTACTGGCACCTGAACTGGGGGGAAGGAAACCTTCTTGTGGGACTGAGTCCTTAACCTGTGGGATCTGATGCTCTCTCCAGGTAGGGTCAGAATTGAACTAAACTGTAGGACACTCAGATGGTTACTCAGAGAATTGCTTGGTATGGGAAAACCCCCACACATCAGAAATGTTTTAAATGTGGTAGCAGCATAAGATTAAAAGAAAAACACATGGAAAAACACATGGAAGCGTAGGTTTTCAAAACACTCCCCCTCATGAAATTTTATCACCAGATACACTAACGCTGTATGTAGGGTATGTACATGTGTACTTTATACATAGAACGATTTCTTCACCACCCACCCTCCCCCATCAAGTAACTAATTTTCACCCCTTGAAGGCAACATCATATCAATTGAGAAAGTATGCTTTAGAGCAAGTTTCTTAACCTCAGCAATACTGGCATTTGGGGCCAGGTAATCCTACATTATGGGTGCTGCCCTATGCATTAAAGGATGTTTAGCACCGTCCCTGGCCTCCACCAACTAGAAACCAAGTGGGAACTACAGCAAAGTTCGGTTAAAATCCCCCAGCCCTAGAAACATGCAGATAAGTAGCAGCAATTGCTTCTCTTGCTGCCCTTTACACGGTCATATGAACTACAGTTCCTGATTTTGTCCACAAAAAAACTGGAATGGACGGGATATAAGCAGACTGCAAATGCTGTATCTCTGCAGCTGGTGTGAAGGAGCACATGCAATAGCAGCAGCAAGAAGGAAATAGTATTTTATATAAACATAGCAGGGAAAGAACCCCACATTAGACCAGTAAGTGAAAGGACATTAAATTTTAATAAAATCCATTTATAATACATGCCATAGAATAAGGCTAAGTAACTCCTCCCTCCAAAATGATGAGTGAGACCAATTATCTCACTTTAAGTATAGATGAGAACCATAACAAAATCCCTGGGAGAACATTGTGTTTTATAATGGGCTTCCATTGTATTCACACAATATGCAGTCAAGAGGAGCCAAGATTAGGATATAATTAGACAGTGATGGGAAGGGCAGCTCTGAGAGTTCCAGATTCAGAATACATATCAAAAAAGATCAGGGGACACTAAATTCATCTCAAATCCATTACAGGTAGGCTTTCAGGAGATTAATCAGAAAAGCATCTTGTGCATCTGTGTGGAGGAGGATGGCGAAGAGTGATGTGCTGGTGGTCCTGTCAAAGCGGAAAAGTGGCAGGGCGAGGTGCATGACCCTGAGCCAGTTTCTTCAACTGTCAAACGGGATAACAGCATCTTCATTTCACACGGCTACGGAGACGATTAGAGGAGAAAATGTGAAAGTGGATGATGCATGGGCATGTAATAATGGCACAATAACCATGTTTTCAATCACGTTTAAGCAATGTAGTGGCAAAAAAAAAAAAAAACTAAGATAAGCAAACAGAAAGACCTCCAAATAGAAATGGCTCAGAGGAACCAAAGATGAGCTACAAAAAAAGATGAGCTAGGTAAGACTTGTGAGACCTCAGAATACCCGAAGGTAAATATTTTGTGTCTGACAGTGCACAACTGAAGTCATTAAAAAATAGAGACATGTTTCTATAACATGGTAAAGAAAAGGAATCTATACTTCAAATAAAAATATATTATGCTTAATAATAAAACACTAGCATTCCCATTAAAGTTGGGAACCAGGTAAGGCTGTCCGTATTTTCAACATTATTTAATACAAATATATGAAGTACTATGCAGGGCAATTACACAACAGAAAAAAGTATAAATATTGGAAAGAACTTCAAATTATTTTTTTACAAACATAACTGCATATCTGAAAATCCTTTTAAAATAAGCAGAAATTATTAGAAAAAAATAAGCTAATTTAATAAAGTGTCTGATTGCAAAATCAATAAATTAAAATCAATTGTTTTAGATGGGATCCTGAAACAGAAAAAGGACATTAGGTAAAAACTAAAGAAATCTGAATAAAATATGGACTTTTAAATTAATAATGATTTATCAAATATTGGTTCATTGGTTGTGATAAATGTACCACAGTAATCCAAGATGTAATCAACAGGAAGAAATTAGTGCAGGATATACGGGATTTCTTGTACCACCTTTGCAACTTTTCTGTAAGTCTACAGCTATTCTAAAATAAGTTATTTTGGGGGCGCATGGGTGGCTCAGCCGGTTAAGCGTCTGCCTTTGGCTCAGGTTGTAATCCCAGAATTCTGGGACCAAGTCCCTAGTCAGGCTCCCTGCTCAGTGGGGAGCCTGCTTCTCCCTCCCCCTCTGCCACTCTCCCTGCTTATGCTCTCTTGCTCGGTCTCCCTCTCCCTCAAATAAATAAAATCTTAAAAACAAAACAAGTTTTTTTAAAAAAAATCAATAGTTTTCTTATACACAAGCAATGACCAGTTAGAAACAGTAAAAAAAAATGGTTCTATTTACACTATGTTAAAAATTAAAATATAATACTACTACTACTAAGGGAAAATGTACAAGGTTAACAGAAAAAAAACTTAAAAAGAAAATTCTCTTTAGGAACATAAAAGAAAGGAAGAGATCACCTTAACTCAGTATTATAAAGACATCAAATTTCCCTCCCTGAAGTAATCTACAAATTCAATGCCTTCCAATCACAAATTCCACAGCATGCCTGGGAAACTGAACAAAATGGATAAACATGCAAGAATAGCAAAAAACAAAACAAAAACCAACAACAAAACAAAACAAAAAACCTAGTAAGATTAACAACACTCCTACTGTGAAAAATATTTACATATATAAAACAAGGGTTACCAAAAAAATATGGTATTCATGTAAGAGCTGATAAAACAGAAACCAAATACCCCAGTGGGAACTTAGATTATGAAAAGGATGGCATTTAAACTATTAAGAAAAATATGAGATGGTTTAATAAATTAGGTTGATTCGGACAACGGCCTATCAAAAATTTTTTTTTAACTAGACAATTACACATTGCTTACAGCAAAATAAATTCCAAATGGGCTAGACTATAAAATTATTAGATGTTTGCAATTATATTACAAAGGACTAATCTCCTTAATACGTAGCAGTGCTCAGATATAAGAAACAAGCTAAGAGAAAATAGATAAAGCACATGAACTCTTCACAGAGAAATAAAAAAAAAAAACTCTTAAGCATATGAAAAGCTGCTCAACCCCAATCAAAGTAAGAGATATGCAAATCAAACCACTCTAAGATACTATTTCTTACCTATGAAAATAGCAAAACTATGTGAGACTGTGGCACATGTGAGCACAAACATACTCTCATGTATTGCTTCCAAGCATGCTAAGTGAGTGATACAACCCCTCTGAAGGGCAATTTGGCAATATCTTTCAAAATTACAAAAGCATTTATCCTCTGAACAAGCAATCTCATTTCTAGGAATTTATCTTAATACTATACCTGGACACAGCTAAGATGACATTTATACAAATTATTTACCCCAGTATGGTTTGTGTTAACAGAAATTGGCAAACAAATTAAATGTCTATATATACAATATATATGCATATAACATATAAGATAGATAATATATTATATATTAATGTATATATTAATATACTATATACACATCATATATAATAAATATATGTATATATATAAGTAATATATCCATACAATGGAATTCTTTGCAACTATTTAAAAAAAAAAACTGAACCCAACAAACAAAAATTCAGGGCCAGACAGCTTCACTGGTGAATTCTACCATTTAAAGAATACCAATCCTTCTCAAACTCTTCCAAAAAAGAGAAAAGGAAGGAACAGTTCCAAACTCATTTTATGAGGCCAGCATTACCCCGATGCCAAAACCAGACAAGGACACCACAAGAAAATTACAGGCCTATATCCCAGATGAACACAGATGCAAAAATCCTCAAGAAAATATTAACAAACCAAACTCAATAATACGTTAAAAGAATCCTACACAACATGATCAAGTGAGATTTATTCCAGAGATGCAAGAATGGTTTTTCACAGCGGCGCCTGGGTGGCTCAGTCGTTAAGTGTCTGCCTTCGGCTCAGGTCATGATCCCAGGGTCCTGGGATGGAGCCCCGAATTGGGCTCCCTGCTCTGTGGGAAGCCTGCTTCTCCCTCTCCCACTCCCGCTGCTTGTGTTCCCTCTCTCGCTGTCTCTGTCAAATAAATAAATAAAATCTTAAAAAAAAAGAATGGTTTCACATCTGCAAATCAGGGGCGCCTGGGTGGTTCAGACAGTTAAGCATCTGCCTTCAGCTCAGGTCATGATCCCAGGGTCCTGGGATAGAGACTACCCCGCCCTGCGCCCCCCCCCCCCAACTGCAGTCAGGCTCTCTGCTCAGCAGGAAGCCTGCTTCTCCTTCTCCCTCTGCCTACCGCTCCCCCTGCTTGTGCTCTCTGTCAAATGAATAAATAAAATCTGAAAAAGAAAAAAAAAATTTGCAAATCAATGTGATAGACCACATTAACAAAATGAAGGATAAAAATCATATAATCAGCTCAATAGATGCAGAAAAAGCATTTGACAAAAGTCAACATCCATTTATAAAATCCTCAACAAAGTGGGTATAGAAGGAACATACCTCAACATAAAGGCCTTATATAATAAGCCCACAGTTAATATTAGACTTAACAGTGAAAAGCTGAAAGCTTCTCTTCTAAGATCAGGAAAAAGACAGGATGCCCACTCTTACTACTTTTATTCAACATAGTATTAGGAGTCCTAGCCAGAGCAATTAGGTAAGAAAAAGAAATAAAAGGCATCCAAATTGGAAAGGAAGGAATAAAACTCACTATTTGCAGCTGACATATTATATTTAGAAAAACTCAAAGACTGTTTAAACCAAAATACCAAGAAAAACTATTAGAATAAATAAATGAATTCAATAAAGTTGAGGATTTAAAATCAATATACCAAAATGTGTTGTTTCTTTTTTTTAAAGATTTATTTTTTGAGGAGGGGAAGGGAGCACACACAGAGGGGTAGAGGGAGAGAATCTTCAAGCAGACTCCCCACTGAGCACTGAGCCCAACAGGGGGCTTGACCCCATGACCTGTGAGATTATGACCTGAGCTGAAACCAAGAGTCAGCCTCTCAACCAACTGAGGCACCCTTGTTATGTTTTTGTTTTTGTTTTTTTTTTAAAGATTTTCTTTATTTATTTGACAGAGAGAGACACAGTGAGAGAGGGAACACAAGCAGGGGGAGTGGGAGAGGGAGAAGCAGGCTTCCCGCTGAGCAGGGAGCCTGATGCGGGGCTCGATCCCAGGACTCTGGGATCATGACCTGAGCCGAAGGCAGACGCTTAACGACTGAGCCACCCAGGCGCCCCCCCTTGTTATGTTTTTATACACTAATAACAAGCTATCAGAGAAATTAACAATCCCATTTACAACTGATCAAAAAAAATAAAATACCTACGAATAAATTTAACCAAGGAGGTAAAAGACCTGTACACTGAAAACTGTTAGACACTGATGAAAGAAACTGAAAGCAAACAACAAATAAATGAATATTCTATGCTCATGGATTGAAACAATTAATATTGCTAAAATGTCCAGGGATGCCTGGGTGGTGTAGTCAGTTAAGCATCTCACTCTTGGTTTCAGCTCAGGTTGTGATCTCAGGGTCGTGAAATCGAGCCCCAAGTTGGGAGACTCTCTCTCCCTCTCCCTTTGCCCCTCCCCCCCAATAAATCTTTTTTAAAAATTGCTAAAATGTCCATACTACCCAAAGCAATTAGACTCAATGCAATCCCTAACAAAATTCCAATGTCATTTTCCAAAGAAATAGAAGAAACAATCCTAAAATTTGTATGGGACCACAAAAGACTCAAAGGAGCCAAAGCAATCTTGAAAAAGAACAAAGTTGGAGGCATCACACTCCCTGATTTCAAACTACATTACAAAGCTGCCATAATTAAAACAGTACGGTATTGGCACAAAAACAGACACACAGATCAGTAGAACAGAATAAAGAGCCCAGAAATACAACCACACATATATGGTCAGTTAATTTACAATAAAGGAACCAAAACATACAATGGAGAAAGGACAGTCTCTTCAATAAATGGTTTTGGGAAAACTGGACAATCATGTGCAAAAGAATGAAACTGGACCACTATCTTACACCATACATCAAAATGGATTTAGACTTAGAAACCTAAGACCTGAAACCATAAAACTCGTAGAAGAAAACACAGGAAGTAAGCTCCTTAACATTAGTCCTGGCAAGGTTTTTTGGGGGGTTGACACCTTAAGCAAAAGCAACAAAAGCAAAAATAAACAAGTGGAACTACACCAAACTAAAAAGCTCTGCACAGCAAAGGAAACCATCAACAAAATGAAAAGGCAACCTGCTGAATGGGAGAAAATACTTGCAAATCCTATATATGATAAAGGGCTAATATCCAAAATACATAGAGAACTCCTATAACTCAACAGCAAAACACCAACCAGATTAAAACATGGGTGGAGGATCTGAATAGACTTTTTCCAAAGACATAAAGATGACCAACAGTACATGAAAAGGTGCTCAACATTACTACCAGGGAAATGCAAATCAAATCCACAATATCACCACACACTTGTTAGAATGGCTATTATCAAAAGGCAGGAAATAACAAGTGTTGGCAAGGATGTGGAGAAAAGGGAACTTTTGTGTACCACTGATGGGAATGTAAATTGGTACTATGGAAAAGAGTATTGAGGTTCCTCAAAAAGTTAAAAGTAGAATTAACATATAATGCAGCAATTCTACTTCTGGGTATTTAGCCAAAGGAAACAAAACACTATCCTGAAAAAATATATGCACCCCTTCATTCACTGGAGCATTATTTACAAAAGCCAAGACACAGAAACAACCTAAGTGTCCATCAATGGATAAATGGATAAAGAAATTGTGGTATATATACACAATTGAATGTTATTGAACCATAAAAGAGAAGGAAATATTGCTATATGCCACAACATGGATTGACCTTGAGGGCACTATGTTAAGTGAATTAAGTCAGACAGAGGGGGAAAAAATAAACATGATCTCCCGTATACATGGAATCTAAAAACGAAACTAAAACAACTGAGGTCATCGATACAGAGAACAGACTGGTAGTGATTACCAGAGGTGGGGGTGGGGGGGCGGCGGTAATAGACAAAATGGGTGAAGGAGGTCAAACGGTAAAAACTTCCAGTTCTAAAATAAGTCATGGGGATAAAATGTATAGTTAATAATATTGTATCGCAGGGGCACCTGGGTGGCTCAGTCGTTAAGCATCTGCCTTCGGCTCAGGTCATGATCCCAGGGTCCTGGGATCGAGCCCGGCATTGGGCTCCCTGCTCGGCGGGAAGCCTGCTTCTCCCTCTCCCACTCCCCCTGCTTGTGTTCCCTCTCCTGCTGTGTCTCTGTCAAATAAATAAAACCTTAAAAATATATATATATATTGTATTGCGTATCTGGAAGTTGCTAAGAGAATAAATCTTAAAAGATCTCATCACAAAAAATTGTAACGATGCATGGTGACAGATGTTAACTACACTTATTGTGATCATTTCACAATATATACAAATATCGAATTATGTTGTATACCAGAAACTAACATAATGCTATACATCAAGTGTATCTCAAAAAAAGAAAAAAAAACACAAAGAAACCCTTTTGGTACTGATGCATATATGTTTAAGATATATTAAGTGTGGCGGGAACAATATACAGAATACTGTAGGTGGGGGAATTTGAATCTGTAGGTTGTGGTGAGATTCACAGTGGTTTCTGATGGGAGATAGTACAAGTGGAGAACTGGGAAGATGGCGGGCAGGTATAAAAGGGCAAATTTTTACCACCTTTAGAGTAATATGTGTGTGTTTTAATCTAACCATGCAAATTTATTCCCAAATTTAAAAAATTAGATGAAAACATGGATTTTTTAAAATAAACTTTTAATAGGGAAGGGCTTCAAAAGCATGAAGAAAACTAGTAAATGTGGCTACTAAAAATGTTAAATTTGTATGTTCAAAAAACCCAATCATAAAGTTAAAAGACAAAGTAGGGAGAAAATTTAATATATGACAAAGAGCTGATTTTTATACATAAAAGGGCTCTCAAAAATCACTGAGCACAACAGGGGCGCGTGGGTGGCTCAATCCTTAAGCATCCGCCTTCGGCTCAGGCCATGATCCCAGGGTCCTGGGATGGAGCCCCGCATCGGGCTCCCTGCTCCGCGGGAAGCCTGCTTCTCCCTCTCTCACTCCCTCTGCTTGTGTTCCCTCTCTTGCTGTGTCTCTCTGTGAAATAAATAAAATCTTAAAAAAAAAAAATCACTTAGCATAACATGATTTTCAAAAAAAGATAAAGGATACAGAAAGCAACTTAAAAAATATAAATGTCTACTAAGCATATGAAGATACTTGAACTTATTATTAGAGAAACAAATTAAAACAAGATGCCATTTTACACTATCACACTGCAAAAAATTTGTAATAACCAGTGTTGGTGAGAACAAAGGGAAACAGGTCCTTTCACATCGATGAAAATATAAATTGGTATAGGTTTTTTTGAGGTGTAATTTGGCAACATCTAGGTGAATTTAAATATGCATACTCTTTGACGTAGCAATTTCTTTTCTAGAAACTTATGCTGTATACTCCCACAAGCAAGATCTTCTATACACAAATGTGCACCACAGCACAGTTGATTCTTACTTTGGTCTTCTGCTTTGGACTATACCTTTTTTTTTTTTTTTTAAAGATTTTTATTTATTTATGGAGAGAGAGAGAGAGAGCATGAGAGGGAGGAGGGTCAGAGAGAGAAGCAGACCCCCTGCTGAGCAGGGAGCCCGATGCGGGACTTGATCCTGGGACTCCAGGACCATGACCTGAGCCAAAGGCAGTCGCTTAACCAACTGAGCCACCCAGGCGCCCTGGACTATACCTTTATTAGGGACTGTATATACTCATACAGTTTCCACAGATAGTACTGTTTTCATGATAATACCTAATAGTGGTTTTTTTACCTGGAAAGTGAAATGCTCAAGAAATATTAAAAAGCACCATGTAAGCACCACCATTATCAGTACAAGTACTGATACTGATAATTCAGGCTACAGCCTGAATTAAAGTTATTCAGTAATTTATTCACTGCTGAAAAATGCAGAGACCTAAACGGACAACCTAACCAGGAAACAATAAGGTATTTTCAGACATTCACAAATAAGAGACCAAGACCTCCCAGGCTAGTAACTATTAACTTGAGGTATCTACCAGAGTCACCAATGGGCTTTTTCTGTTGGTACATTTGGGGTTGTTGTTTTTCAAAATACACATGTCCAGAATCTCCTCTCAGGTACAGATTTATTGGAATGAAGCAAAATAAAACCTCAGGCAAGTTAATTCCCAATTATTAGATGATGGGTTTGGGATTCTTTTTTTAAGAAAGGTAATGACAGCTCTGTCCCATGTATCACCTGTGAAGAAGCCTGTGTCCCGTGCTATATGCCAGCAATTCTCAAGTAGAGCATCATGACAGACACTAGTAAGGAACATAAAAAGAATTTCCAATAATCTTCCAAAGCTGCTCAGTAACTTCCTTTAAAAATTAATGAAAGGCAGACTCAGGATTATCTCTACAATAGCCTCACTCTAGCCTGTGCTGTGATACAACTTTTGCTGCAAGAGAAGGAAAAGAGATGAACAGTGACTCAGAGTGAGCAGAGAAGTGTGGGGCATAGTTTGAAACCATCCCATGGAGAATTCTAATTCTCCTCAACCTATTAACAAGCAAAAAAAAATATAAAGTTATAATTAGTTGAAAGCCACACGCCAATGCCTACAATAGTGGGAAGAGCTATGTGGTGCATTCTGTGATTTTACAATTACTTTGACTTTCCTTATTTTATGTACCAATACATTTTTAATAAGCCAAAATAGACACATAATGAAAGCTTGAGTAACAGTGACACTGCATAATGATATGAACAAAAATGATGCCAGTAAAATCTGTCAGTAAATACGTAAGATTACCAAATCAAAGGCAAAGCAACAATGAAAGGGAAATCTGCAATACAACACTAATCATGTTAAATATCATGTTAAAATATGTGAATTCTAGAAACTATAACTTTGGACAATAAAATAAAGTTTACGTTTACAGGAACTACAGAGAATAGAGAGGAAACAAATGACATTACAATTAGACAAATCCATAATGTAGAACATTCTATAAGATAATTAGCCTTGGGGCGCCTGGGTGGCTCAGTCGGTTAAGCATCTGCCTTAGGCTCAGGTCGTGATCCCGGGGGTCCTGGGATCAAGCCCTTCATCGGCCTGGGCTCCCTGCTCAGCAGGGAGTCTGCTTCTCCCTCTGTCCTTCTCCTCGCTCATGCTCTCTCTCTCAAGGAAATAAAATCTTAAAAAAAAAAAAAAAGATAATTAGCCTTGACTAATTAAAACGTCAGTTGGATGGGGGAGAAATGATTAAACACTAACTGCATCTCTGGTTTGGAAAAACTAGCTATAAATGACATTTTGGGGAATAACTGGGGAAGTCTGAATATAAACTAGATGTTAGGTATAAGAGAATTATTTTATCTTCAATATGATAAAAGTGTTATGAAGATGAAGCCTGGAGCATTTAGTGGTAAAGAGTCATGATGTATCAGATGTATACATGTGTAAGAATGTGTATACAGCTGTATGTACTGATATATATCATACATCAGTATATAGTTGAAGCAAATGTGATTTTTTTAAGGTTTTATTTATTTGAGAGATAGCACGCACACATGCGCTAGCAGGGTGGGAGTGGAGGGGGAGGGGTAAGGGACAAGTGGGCTCTGTGCTGACTGCTCAGCACAGAGCCCGCAGCGGGGCTCAATCTCATGACCCTGAGATTATTACCTGAGCCGAAATCAAGAGTCAGCCTCTTAACCAACTGAGCCGCCCAGGCCCCATAAATATGATTTTTTAAAAGGTTCATAATTGCTGAATCTAGGCAGAGATATGGATGAACATGTGTTATTCTTTCAACTTTCTTGTTCATATGAAAATTCATATTAAGAAACTGAAAAAAAAGTACTCTAAGCCTATTCTTCAATAGCACATACTGCATATTTTAATATTCCTGTGGCATAAAGGACTGAAAAAGGTAAGATTTTTTGATAATACAGTATAATTTTTTTAGGTCAACTAAATTTCTTACCTTTAAAAAACCTTTAAATTGAGGATTTCCTTACTAAAATGCCCCGAAAGCCCTCTTTACTCCCTTGCAAAGTTCACTTGGATTCTGTCTTAAGGGTCTGTGATGCTTGTGGAAATGATGTGCAATGCTTCATCTGTGGCGTATGTTGTAGCATAAATAAGATAGTGCAAATGATAATCGGTTTTTCTGGGTTCTTTTTAACTATTTGTTTTTGTATCCTTTCCTTTAACCATTCCAGATACTTATTCAGAGACAGTAATATTATGGGTATAAATGATATTGTGTGAAGTTAAAAAAATAATTCACTGAGGAAGACTTAACATGTTGGATATATTACAAAAAATACTTGATAGCAGAGCAAATCACTACACCTCAGAACATATTTTCTTTTAATAAACAATCTTTCCTCCAGAACAAAGATTCATTTCCCTGGTGGGAAGATTATGGGAAACACTGCTCCAACTCAAGTAACAAACCTCATAAAGGTCCCCCCACCTCAAGGCCTACCACGGTGCCCAGCATATAGTAAATGTTTTCAATGTAGAATTATCCTTTGCATAAAGCCTTCTAGGAAATATTTGCATCCTCCTTCCAATTCCTGAACACTGTATGACACATAAGGAATTAGTCATATTCTACCCTGTAATATGGTTGTATATTTGTCTCATGGCCTCTACTTTATAAATTGGGAAGAACAGCATTACACAGGAAGCTAAGACACTGCTGTCCATTTTGCGTGAATGATGTCTAAAGTCATTTTCATCTTTAGGATTATTTCATTTCATACAATTTCTCATATGTGAAATATCTCAATTTTAAAATAGCATAACATAGGTTAATGGGCAATGCAGGATTAAAAAATCATTCAGAATACACTCCTCGTGTCCATCTCAAATGTATCGATCCCAGACATAAAACCTTTCATTAATTTTTCTTATAATATGCAATTTGATAAGCAGTTGTAAATTGTAAAATTCCTTAAAAAAAATAGAATCCAAACATGGTAAAGGAAAGCAATAAGAAAACCGTATTAACGGGCGCCTGGGTGGCTCAGTTGGTTGAGCGACTGCCTTCGGCTCAGGTCATGATCCTGGAGTCCCAGGATCGAGTCCCGCATCGGGCTCCCTGCTCAGCGGGGAGTCTGCTTCTCCCTCTGGCCCTCCCCCTCTCATGTGCTCTCTCTCTCTCTCTCTCAAATAAATAAATAAAATCTTTAAAAAAAAAAGAAAACCGTATTAACAATGAGGATACTAAATGCAATTAAGTTCCCAGATTGTATCCTAAAACAGAAAGAGGATATTAGTGAGAAAACTAGTGGAATCCTCATAGTCTATAGTTTAACAGTTCTGTACCAATGTTAATTTCTTCATTTTAATAAATGTACCATGGTTATGTAAGATTTTAATATTAGAGAAAGCTGGGCAAAGGGTATACAAAAACTATACTATTTTTGTAACTTTTTTGTAAATCTAAAATTATTTCAAAATATAAAGTTTTAAAGATAACTTTAGTGGTTAAATCTGTTTAGTTTATGTCTAGACAACACTCAGGGAGTAAGGAAGGGTAGGAAAAGGAAAACACCCAGATACATAATTCAAGCTTCTCAAATCTGTGACTAATCTTCCTGCCTATTCTCAGCACAGTTGGCACTCAGGGTTCTATTTGGTCTGTACAAACCTCTACAGAATAGAACTTTTTTTTTTCCCCTAAAAACCTCAAAAGGAAATGGCTTGCCTTTCCCTAGGTTTTTTCTTTCTTATCATAACACAAAGCAACAGAGACTAGCACCAGCAGTGCAAGTTTAAAAAGATACAACCCCCCCCCAAAAAAAAAAAAAAAAAAAAAGATACAACCCCTCTGGTTCTAATGATAAGAGAAGAGAAAGAAATTCTGAACTATTTTACAATTCTACCAAAGAAAGCATTTAACCAACTTTTTCAGGAAATAAGCAAAGCAATCAGAATCAGTAGCTACTAATTTTACTGTGATTTGGTAAAATGCACCTATATATATTAAAGAAGACAACAGTAGGAAAATATTTGTTGCAATATGCCCTTTTCCATACCATTAGTCAATGCTATTTTTGTGTTACTATTTCTGGGTATCTTGGGTGTCCCAGCCCACCTACAAAATAACTCTCCACCCTCCCCAGCTATGCAGAGACACAGGAAAACCATCTGATTTACCTCAAATTATAGATAACAGAAAGAAACAATCAACCTCTTCTCAAAAGAAACATTCTGCTTATTTATCAGTTGCCTGCTATGAAAATTATCCGACTACAGAATATAGAAAAAAGATCAAAGATTAAGTTATGTGATATACGTTAGTGCCATAAAATCTTTAATTTTTACAAGTTTGAATTAAAAGGTACTTCTAGAGAAACTTTTGTCAAAAACAGAATATTACTGAAATGGTTTTATTTAACATTCCATTGAATAAGAAATTTACAACAATAACACCCTGTTTGGGAAAGTGTTGAGTGGAGGTGGGAAGTACTCTCAACACTGTTGATGAAAATTTAAATTACGACAGCCTTTTCAGAGGGCAAGTTGGTTTTTGTTGTTGTTGTTGTTGTTTTTACCATTTTCTTCTTTTCAAAATACTCTCTTTCGATGGCTTCTGTAACAGGTTCCTCTCTTCATTTTCCTCTTGCCTTTCTTGTCTCCTTTGCTAATTTTTAACTGCTGATTTTTAGGCCTTGGAGTTCTGTCTGACCCATTTTCTTTTTAATGAATTATCCCCAGATCTTATCTACTTGTGGCTTGGAATTAACCCCTATCGGTGACAACTATACAGAGGTGATAATTTGTGAGTAAATTTTACCCCAAATTTCTCTCCTGAACATTCCTCTTCAACAGTCCGAACTCATGTTCTTCAAAGGTATGCTCAAAATTGCCCAGCAACCCTACCATCCCTTGCTGGTGAGTTCACTTTCCCAATCTCCAAAAATTAGGATAGCATTTCACCTTCTGGAAATCCTCCTCAAAACCTGAATATCCTCCTCACCTCCCCCCTCACTCTCAACAGAAAACACTCTGTACTTCAAAGAGGCTATCAAAATTAAAAAAGACCTCCCTCAACTTTCACCAAAAACCGTTCATCCCTTCTTCCACCAGCATTCCTCCTGAGGATGATCCCTTACTACCTGCGCTCTCTGGACCACAAACCTCTCTTGCCTTCTCAGGAACCTTGCATTATTATCCATCATTCTCTCATTCATGTTCTCTCTCAATATAAAGAAAGACTCACTCATTGTAAACTGAATGATTATCAAACACAAGTATGCATATCCCTTAATCCAACAAGTCTACTTCTAGGAATTTATACAAAAGACTAATACAAAGATTTAACTGTGAGAATATTCACCCTAGTATTTTCTAAATAGCTAAAAATTACAACTTATAAAATAATGGAAAATGATTCAATACACTGTAACACATCTATACTATGACCTACTACAAAGCTATTAAAACTGTTACTTTTTTTCCCCCCACATGGAAACATTCACAATTTATAGTCAAGCAAAAATAGGCTTCAAAACAGTACAAATTTTATAAGCCCATTTTTGTAAGAAAGAAGCATAATACATATTTATAAGCTCCAAATACACTCTGCTTACTAAAATGTTCAACCGACTGGGTGAATGGGATCACAAGTGGTTTTTTTTTCTTTTTACTTACCTATAATTTCGGATTTAGCAAAAAACCCCACAAATATATATATAATATAATAATACATACACACACACACACATATATATATTGAACAAAGATTTTACTACACTGACAGAAAAAATCTAAATACTGAGCAAAGAGAAGTGCAGTATTAAGGAGTACAAAAATTGAAAATGAGAGGATAAAGTATGCAATTATCATTAATTTTAAATTAAAACATGTTCTTATTTGGGGAGAGAAAATGTTTTTGATATTTAATAAAGTTTTCCAATTTCTTTTGAATCCTGATAAAACCTACCCTCATGTTGGGGTGACACCTTTTACATAAAGCCAAAAAGTGAAATAAGGTCCTCTCTACAGGAGACTAGATAAAGATGAACTAACTATAATATATTCATACAAAAGAATACTGCTCACCAATAAAGAGGAACAAGTTACTGATATATACAACATGGATAAATCTCAAAAACATTATGCTGAATGAAAAAGGCTTAACACAAAGGTAACTACATGACTCCATCTAAATGAAGTTCTAGAACAGGATAATCTAATCTACAATGGGGGAAAAAATTCAGAGTAAGGGTGAGAGAGTTGACTGGGAAGGGCAAGCAGGAAGTCTCTGGGGTGACATTAATGGTCAACAACATGATGGGGTTGCACTACACAAGTGCATGTATTTATCAAAATTCAAAACTCATCCAATGGTTCGCTAGGATTTGTGCCTATTAGAACTCTAGCTGATGATATGCATGCTGAAATGTTTAGGGTAATCTAGGTTGATGTCTGCAACTTACTGCACAAGCATCCCCCTTTAAAAAAAGGTCTTAAGGGTCGCCTGGGTGGCTCAGTCGTTAAGCGTCTGCCTTCGGCTCAAGTCATGATCCCAGGGTCCTGGGATCAAGCCCCACATCGGGCTCCCTGCTTGGCGGAAAGCCTGCTTCTCCCTCTCCCTGCTTGTGTTCCCATCTCGCTATCACTCTCTGTCAAATAAATAAATTGAAATCTTAAAAAAAAAAAAGGTCTTAATAGATAGAGGGGTACACAGACACACGACATGTAATTTAAAAAATTATAGAAGCTAGGTGGTGGGTATAATTCTCTCAACTTTTCTCTATGTCTGAAAATTCTCATAATAAAATGTTGGAAAAATTTAACTTTCAGTAAAGCCAGCTAGCAAAGGCAAACTACGCGGTTAAATATATGTATTTGAAGGTAGGAAAAGGAATAGAAACCTTCCTAGTTTTTCAATTACCAAATGATTTAACAACTGGAGTAATTTCTCAAATGGTAGAAAATATTCCATCTTTAACAAAAGACACTAAAAGATCTTAGCAATCAATAGCTATTTTTGTAAATTCACAAGCATTTCTAGAAGTTGACAAATATGGCTGCTTTCTTGGGAACTTCATTTGTAAACCATCTTAATGTATCCTTAATTTATTATAGGTGACATAATAAAGAGACAAGAACTATATCTATGTCATAGCCAATTATGGAAACAATTACATACACCTTGATACTTACTATTGAAAATACTGGTATGAAAAGGCACAGGATATAGGTCAAAACAAACCACCAACTATTCATCAAACTTTTCCTAAAGTACACAGAAGAGGGGCACCCGGGTGGCTCAGTTGGTTAAGCGACTGCCTTCAGCTCAGGTCATGATCCTGGAGTTCGGGGATCAAGTCCCGCATCGCACTGGGCTCCATGCTCAGCAGGGAGTCTGTTTCTCCCTCTGACCCTCCCCCCTCTCATATGCTCTCTCATTCTCTCTCTCAAATAAATAAATAAAATCTTTAAAAAAAAAAAAAGGACACAGAAGATACTAATAAGATACTAATAATCACATTTAATTGCTAACTTATAATACAATAACTTCCCTAATTAAAAACTTTTTAGGACACAAACTGTTCTAGTCCTACAGTCATCATATCAAAATATTGTTTACATCTTTAAAATATTTTTAAATCTTTGCAAAAGAAAATGACATGGCGGCCTCAGAGAAATCCTTACTAATAAAGGGTTTTTATCATTCTGTAGATGATAAACATCAGCTACAGAAAGTACAATAAAATAACCTGGAAGAAAAAATGGAAACCTTCATAAATTTGATATGGATAATTTCGTTTCTGAATATAATCTCTCCATAGATTTATATAGTATATATTACTATACGTATGTGTGAATATATGTTTATGAAGTTGCATATACAAAAAACCTATATATGCTACACTTTGAGTAAATTAAGTAATTCCAGAGGTATTCTACATTTGATTTTTCAATAATTCTATATTTGATTTTTGTCATGCACACGGATACTGAACCTAACCCCCAGGTAAGATGTAACTCCACCATACAATACAGCCTACCACAGTAATTCCCCACTCCTAAATATTCTCTATCAGTTATGTTGATAAGTCTAAAGAAGGTTCACATATATTATAAAAAGTTCTTTCAACAAGTATTTAGTCAAAGCTTGTATCAGCCAAGCATGACAACAGACACTGGATATACAATGCCAACTAAATCACATGATCCCAGCCCTCACAGAATGTACAAGGTATTGGTGGCAGACAGGTATCAGAGACAGCAAATAAGTAAACAAAGATACGTGTTTATGGTTAGAACCATAAAAGAAAATTACAGGGTGGAATGCTGGAAAAAAGAGAGAGAACCTGCCTATGGCTATCAGGTCAGACCTCTCTGAGATGATATTTAAGCCCAGCCCTAACAACCAAGCAGCAGCCAGCTTTGCAAAGAGCAGTGGGAAGAATATCCTGTCAGAAGTCACAGCATGTGCAAAGGCCCTGAAGGAAGACAAGCTCAGCAGGTTGAAGTAACTGAAAGCCCAGTGGTGTAACTGTGGCACAAATTTCAGACAAAGGTAGAATTAGTTTAACTGAGGCCTTAGTAAGAATTTTGGATTTTATTCTAAGTGTAAAAGAAAATCACTGAAGGATATTAAAAAGGGAGAATGACATGAATAGATGGATGTCTTCTACTTTGCGGAGAAAGAGTTGTAAAAGGCAAGAATAGAAGCTAAAGTAGTAATACAGATGAAAAAGAAAAACAGTGTGAACTAGAAAGTAGAAAGGAAGGTCTGAGATACTCTGACAGAACTGGTAAGATATGCTCATAAGGCAAGGGGGAGGAAGACAGTATGAGCAACTACATACATGATGGTGCCATTAACTATAGTGACAAAGAGTAAGAAAACAAGTTTGGTCGTGGTGGTGTGGGGAAGGGTTAGCAGGGAATCATGAACAGTTTAGACATGATACCTTTGAGATGCCTGTGGGACAGCCAAGAGGATATGATGAGTAGGCAGCTGGATTTAGGTCAGAGGATGGGACTTAGGGGCATATTGATCAGGTTTTTTAAGCTGACCTGGATGTCTATAAAATACAAACAAATGGGCCATCCTCCAGATATTCTGCATCAGAATGACCACACGCACATGCACATTTTTAACACAAAGTCAAGTGATTCTGACATCAAATGGAGTCCGAAACCATTTATGTAAATTGATTTTAATGTTATATAGTTCATCACCTAGGGGGCACCTGGGTGGCTCAGTCCTTAAGCGTCTGCTTTTGGCTCAGGTCATGATCCCAGGATCCTGGGATCGAGCCCTGCATCGGGCTCCCTGCTCAGCGGGAAGCCTGCTTCTCCCTCCCCCATCCCCCCTGCTTGTGTTCCCTCTCTCGCTGTCAAAATAAATAAAATCTTTAGAAAAAAAAAAAAAAAAAATATATATATATATATATATTTCATCACCTAGGGATATAACTCTTTGGAGAAGAAAACAATAATCAACAAGATAACGGTTTGACTAATAAATCGAGAGTTATCTAATCTCCTCTAGTCATACAGTATTACAGAGGAAAACACTGTTCTAATTGGCCATTCTTCCAAATGACATTTACTAAAGGCCAATCTGAAGGCGAATAATTTATTTCATAAATATTTGCTTACAAAATACACATGAAGTATCTCACAAATGAGTAAATCAAGGTTCAGAAAGGCAGAGTCTTGCCCAAAGGCCTCACAATCAATAAGAGCCAAAATTCACAAATCAAGACAACAGCAATTCCAATCTGCTTTCCACAACACAAAAATGCCACAAAGCTCATGACTACAAAGCTCACCATCTGTCACATGTCATGTGCAAAAATGATTACAGTTGACCCTTTAACAACACAGATTTTTCTTAATACAGCATAGTACTATAAATGTATTTTCTCTTATGATTTTCTTAACACTCTTTTCTCTAGCTTACCTTATTATAACACAGCATATAATACATATAACATACAAAATATGTGTTACTTGACGGTTTGTGTAACCAGTAAGGCTGAGGGTCAACGGTAGGCTGTTAGTAGCCAAGTTTTGGTGGGGGGGAGGGGGAAGTCAAAAGTTATACTGAGTGGGGGTTGGTGCCCCTAATCCCCATGTTGTTCAAGGTCAACTGTATAGAAAGAGAAAATGGGGTGAGTGTCTTAAGAGAAACAGAAAGGACAGTGAAAGAAGGAAAAAATTACTTCTTCATTTTCACTACTTAAATGATTTATAATTGCAGAAACTATAAATTCTACCTTTCAAAGTATCCACAAAAGCTACTAATAGCAAAAGTGTTTTACTCCTATACAAAAAGCCCTGAAACTCTACCTAATGTAACATACTACCTCTTCATAGACTTTGGGTCTTTAATTTAAAAAAACAAACGGGGGGAGGGGCCCTGGGTGGCTCAGTCATTGGGCGTCTGCCTTCGGCTCAGGTCATGATCCCGGGGTCCTGGAATGGAGCCCCAAATAGGGCTCCTTGCTCAGCAGGAAGCCTGCTTTTCCCTCTCCCTCTGCCCCACCCCCACCCTGGCCCCCGGGGCTTGTGCTCTTTCATGCACATGCTCGAACTCTAAGTCTTTAAAAATAAAAAATAAAAATAAAAATAAACAAACAAAAACTACCTATACAATGGCTACAAAAGCCCTTATAAATCCCAGCTCTTTATCTGCCTAAGGTCACAAAACAAGTCATCTGAGGCTGACCTCAGGTGTCCTCATCAGTAAAATGAGAACACAGCGTTTGGGATAAAGAACCTATTCGCTTCATAGTCACTATCCTTGATAGTTATTATTGGAAGAATATACAAATAATAATCTATAACTGTCAGAGCTCTTATTTTTACATGGAATGTTGGATTTTGCTTCAAGTGTATACTTCCAACTATCTGCCTCAACACTGTAGAACTAGTAATGTTTCTGAAAACGTTGACAAATCAGGGCACGTGGGTGGCTCAGTTGGTTAAGCCTCTGCCTTCGGCTCAGGTCGTGATCCTGGTCCTGGGATCAAGCCCTATGTCCAGCTCCCTGCTCAGCAGAAGTCGGCTTCTCCCTCTGTCCCTCCCCACCCCCTCGGGTGCACACCCTCTCTCTCTCTCAGATGTATAAATAAAATCTTTAAAAAATAAAATAAAATAGGGGCTCCTGGGTGGCTCAGTCAGTTAAGCGGCTGCCTTCGGCTCAGGCCATGATCCCAGAGTCCTGGGATCAAGCCCCTATGGGGCTCTCTGCTCAGCGGGAAGCCTGCTTCTCCCTCTCCCACTCCCCCTGCTTGTGTCCCTCTCTCGCTGTCTCTGTCAAATAAATAAAATCTTTAAAAAATAAAATAAAATAAAAATAAATGAAAATGTTGACAAATCGTCTTTGCTGATTGCCCCTAGACTAGAATCAATCCTGACTATAAACTCAGGGTCACTCTGTACTTACCTTTTCACAACAGTTCTAATGCTTGTAAATTGTTCCTTACCCCCAAGCTAGATTTTAAGTTCCTTGAAGGCAGAAGCTGTGTCTTGTACATTTCTAATCATTCAATATCTGAGTGGTTACTATGTGTCTGGCACTGATCTAGGTCGTGACAACACAGCAGTGAGCAAAATAAAAGTCTCTGCCCTCCTCAGAGCTAATACTCCAATGAAACAGAAGATACTAATATATATCAATTAGTGATAAGGGATATTAAAAAAAAAGGAGGGACGGAGGGCTAGAAAATACTGTAGGAGCCGGAGTTGCTATGTTACATAGGATTATCAGGGAGAGCTTCACATATAACTGAAATCTGAGTAAGCGAAGCAAGTCACAGATATCTGGAGGGGAGGAGTCATGGGGGCTGGGGGGGGAAGCAAGCGTGAAAGCCCTGAGGCAGGAACATTAGTTATTATGTGGGAAAAATTCTAAGAAGGCAAAAGGGTGGGGCATAATAGAGACACATGGGAGGGCAGGCTCTGAGAGCAGAAGAGTGCCATGATCTGTTTTAAAGAATCACCAGACTTCCGTAACAAGAATAGAGATTAAAAAATAAAAGCAGTGAACCTCATTAAAATCCTGCAATAATCCAGGGGAGCCATAATGATAGCTTGAACCAACTGAATGATGATGATGATTAACTGGATTTTAGTTAGGGTTTGAAAAGAGAACCCACAAGATTTGATGAACTGGATGTGAAAAGGGAGAAAGATGAATCAAGGAGATATTTTAAAAGATTAGGAAGAGTAGACTTGCTGTTAACTGAGACAAGAAAGTCAGTGAAGCAATTTTCCCAGAATCTAGCAAACTGCCCAGTACATAGTAGACACTCAAATGTTTGTAAATTAAACTTAACTGAATAAACTCCCAAAATGAAACAGTAAACTCAATGTATTGCTTTCTATTTGCTCTAATTTCCTTTAGTAATGTTTGCTAATTACACAAAGACTTAGCCACTAACACAGTTCACGTGCTTACAAGGAAACATTACACAGCGACACAGCAACTAATCCTTACATCTCAAGTACCAGTTTCAGTCTTAAATTTACAATTCTCCTGGATATAAGAGAAATCTGCTATGAAAGCTCTGTGACAGCCTGAGGATTCTTACACCCGAAGTAATTAACCTGTTCCTTAATGATGTCATATTCCTGGAAGGTAGAGCAGTGCAAACAGAACCCCCTAAGCCAGAATTAATTGAAAATTGTAACACTTCATGATACATTTTCAGAATGGGACAAGACTGAACAAGTCCCCTAAAAAAATAAGTCATCAGTCATCAACATTTAAAAAAAAAAAAATTTTTTTTTTTTACCTCCAGCAGTAAGTCCCTTCAAAACAAGTTTAATGAAAAACTAAACTGCTTGAGAATGTGAAATTTCGCACATCTTCCCCCAAGCTGGCACTTTTCCTACCAATCAGTGAAAAGGAGCCTCACTTAGGAAAGAATGGGGTATCCTCACTTTAGCACTTCTTAGGCGTACTCCCAGACTTTCTAATCCAGCACCCTTACTATATAGCTCCATGAAAAGCCACAAAGTTAACAGAAATATATTAAAAGGAATTCTCCTAAAATAAAAAGTTTTCATCCTTTCCTGCCTTCCGGTTACTTTAAAAACTTCACTAAACCTTAAAAAAAAACCCTGAAGTTTAAGTATCATCTCGCTTCCACATTAGTTTCCCTAATGCCCCACCCTAACCTAATGTGTTAAAAAAAAAAAAAAAAATGTGCGTACAACTTCCAGTGAAAATACAGCGTAAAGACCTAGATCATTCGGAGAAGCTGATCGTACTGAATTCAGCAACAGGCAGTACTTCCTTTTTCCTATCAGTAAACGGCCTTGAACCAATCCAAACAAATCTGAAATGCCAGCCAGATTCCCCGTATCTCCCCCGCTCCCTCCCCGCAAAGCTGGCCTGAAAACACAGCAGCCACTGACCACAGAGCTGAACAGAAAAGAATCAGTGGTAAGCAAAAACAATGATTTTTTAGAGGCAGGAAGGTGAGGAGCCAGGTTTTCAACCACCACCTATTCTCAAGTAAAAGGCCGGCCGCCCCACAATCATGTTCCCAACAGAGCCGCACGCATTCTTCCCCCGCTCCGAGGGCCCCCGCACGCGGACCAGAGGCGAGCTGGAGAGAGGAGAGCGCACCGCCTCGCGTGAAGGGAGTGCCCAAGGGGTGCCCGGGCCCGGGGAACGGAGCGCAAATAAGCACGCGTGCCAAGGATGAATGCGGCGTCCCTTAGGAGCAGAGTGCTCAGCGCCTGCCACAAAACGTGGAGAGCAGGGAGCCCTAATTGGGCTTTCCTCCCGGGTGGACAGGCTGGAGGGGCTACAGGTTCAGGACCCCCTAAGCCGGGGCCCAGGAGGCTACTATTTCCCCGTAAAAGGGTGGGGCACAAGGGGGCGCCAGGTGGGGGCTGCTGCTGCTGCTTCGTCCCTCCTGTCATCATCGCCATAAGGGACACCCTAAAGAGAAGAGAGTGGGGACTCGGTGGGGGAGGGGAGCACTACAGCCAGTGGGACAGTGGGCCCCGAGGGGGCAGCGGGCGCGCGCCGGGGAGAGGAGAGGGCGCGACCCCGGCCCGGAGCCCGGGAGGCGCGAGCACCCGCCGGACTCTGGAACGCCAGCGCTTCCCGGCCAGCGACAAGGGGAAGCGGGAAGGGGCCACCCTCCTCCCCGCCCCCACACTCACCATGTACAGGGTGAAGGGCAGGCCGAGCAGAAAGAGCCACAGGTAGAGGTGAAGAGCGTTCACGAAGGTGGCCTGGTGCGGGTCGTAGTACCAGCCCCCGCTGAGCGCGGCCCACACCCCCTGCCGGAGGATCTGCAGCGTCTGCGACCCCATCCCCACCCGGCGCCGCCGCCGCCGCCGCCGCCGTCGCCGCCGTCCCCGCCCCGGCCCCAGCTCGGCCTCGGTCGGTCGCCGGAGCCCGCGGCTGCCCCGTCTATCCCCCTCCGGAGCTCCGGGAGAGCGGGCCGGCGCTCCGGCGGTCGCTAGGGCTGCTGCAGGAGGAGGAGGAGGCAGCTAACGAGGAGGAGGAGACCGAGGAGGCGGCGAGCGGCGGGGCGGAGGAGAGCGGAGGAGAGGAGGAGACCAGCCTCCACAGCGCCGCCGCCATCTTGTCTCCTAACACCCGGAGCCGGAGCCAGGCCCCCAGGCCCGCGGCCCGCCAGCGCCGCCGCCGCCGCCACCGCCGCGACCCCCGCCGGCCACCAGCCTTGGGCCTGGCGGAGAGGGAGGCCCGGCGCCCGGGAGGGACGGGGAGCAAGCCGCGCCCCCTCCAGCCCCTCCTCTCCGCCCCCCCAGGCCAGCTCCCCGCGGGTGCACGCAGCGCCTCGGCTACGGCGGGCGCCTCCTGCCGGCGCCCGGGAGAAGCGCGCGCGGACGCGGACGGGGCCCCGGGGGGCGGGGCTCTGGGACACCCCTTTCTGCGCCGGGTAAACCACCCTGCCAGGTGCATTGACCGGCCCCAACGCGAGCCTTCACTGTCCCAAACCCTGTCTTTAGAACCTTGTCAGCATCCTGGCTGACGTTTTATGATGCTTATGGAACACCTGGGAACAGTGAGGCTATTATCTGCGATGCTTATTAAAGGCCCGGGAGAATTCGATACAGCTGGTGACTAATGAAAAGTCACAAATGCGCCCTCGGGTGAGAAAAATATCCACACCAGGATTGGAAGGATTTACTACTTCCAAAGACAGATAAATTAATAGAAATTTCAAGAGATGTAACAAGATGGGGTAGACAGATTTATCACTTTACACGGTGATTTTATATTTTAACGTGCTGTAACGTAGCCATTTTTATAAATGGACCAATCTAAACAGCGTTGAAAGATTAACTGTGACTCCACCCCAAGTCACGATGGGGTCTCCCATTTCTCTTCTGTACTGCTGTGAAGACTGGGAATCATTCCTGGCTCTTTGTAGTGTTTATAAGGCATGTCTGATCTCATTGAATGAACTTTTTTTCCTAAGTTTGAGTTTATTATAGCAATAAAAGTATTTTATATTCCTGGATTAAAGCGGCTATAATTAATTAAAAAGCAAGAAAGCCAGAAGAAACTGGTGCTGTTTTTAGAAGAGTATTGAAAAACCATTGCAATACCTCCTGGTGCCATCCCACTCTACAGTCAAACATTTTCATGCCATTTCATTTGACCTGCACAACACTCAGGTAGGGGCAGCGTAGAGGCTATTCTTATTTTATGGACGTGGAAACGGAAGTGCAAAGAAAGTAAATGCCCATGTTCTCCTAAGTGATAGTGGTTGAGAAGACCTCTGAAACCAGCAATCATTCTAACTGGACCGACTGGAATTAGAAGTTTATTTCTCAGCACCCTCCACCTTATCCATTCAGACAAGAATTTGAATTGATCAACACTGCTTAGCAGCTTTTGGTTACCTGTGGCCAGTTTAAACGTTATGACCAGTTGTTCTCAAAGTGTAATCCCAGGAGCAATTGTGTCAACACCTTCTGAGAACTTTGTTAGAAATGCAAATTCTCAGGCACCACTCCAGAGAAACTCTGGGTGTGGGACCTAGCAATGTTTTAACAAGCCCTTCAAAAGATTCCAATGTACCTTAAAGGTTGAAACTACCATTGTAGAACACTGTCCCCCAACCTTGGTTAGTTCATTTCCTTATAACCACAAAGCCATCAAGTTCCAAGTACCTTCAAATTGTGAGACACAAATGAACACTGGCCAAAATATACTTTAAAATATATGAGTATGTCTGAAAGCACGATCAAGTTTAAATAATACAATTTTACAATTAAAATAGTGGCCTTGAGGCTTGGTCTTAAACGCAAGGTATCGTCAAGTGTTCATTTGTTTCTCCTAAAAGAGACAGGAAAGCTCTCTGAGCCGGTTTTGGAAGTGATCCCAAGCTCTCCCAACACAAAGACATAAACAAGGATAAAATTCCAATACCACATCAGTTTCCACACCAGCAAATATCTGCTTTCGTTTAATGTAAAAGGATTAACTGTAATAAGGGTGAGGTAGACTGGAAGAAGTGGAGACCAGACCTAGATACATCATGGAATCGGAAGCAGACCCAGCTGGCGTGATGAGCAAGCAGTCAGAAGACAGTATCTGGAGGGTGTGGAATGGGCAGTCACCAGGAAGGCAGCCGGCAGGAGGCTGGTTTAACACAGAGAATGCAAGTGTTGTAAGTCAGTGGGCAGCTGGAACACAACCTGGGGAAGTCCAAGAGCAGACAAAAATTGGGAATTCATGGCAAGCATTAAGAAAATGTGCTGCTTATAGCAGAGCCCCAGCTTCAGTGCTTTCTTCCAGGTCTGGATTCCTCTCCCTATAAGGAATTGATGAAAGAATTCAGGTCCTTGAGACAATGTGCTGGGCAAGTTTGCAGGGCAAGAACTTGGACTCGGGGCTACAAGACAAGTATCCAAAGGCCAGATTTGACAGACAGAGGGAGACTTAGAAACAAAGAAGGAACTTAATGCCTAGAACTGAGACCAAATTTCACATTGATCACAGTTGCCTTGTGTTGAGGTCCCAGAGAGTTAATACAGAACTCAAATTCCCTTTCTAATATCGGCTGGGATAGATCCAGGAGCCTAGAGATGAGAGTCCAATGACACCAGCCACTGAGTAAAAGGGGTTAGCAAAATAAGCAGGCCCAGGGGCACCTGGGTGGCTCAGTTGGGTCAGCTCAGGTCATGATCCCGAGGTCCTGGGATCGAGCCCCGCATCGGGCTCCCTGCTCAGCCGGAAGACTGCTTCTCCCTCTCCCACTCCCCCTGCTTGTGTTCCCTCTCACGCTGTCTCTCTCTCTCTCTCTCTCTCTGTCAATTAAATAAATAAATAAAATCTTAAAAAAAAAAAAAAAAAAAACAGGCCCAGCAGGTAGAAAAAGCAGTTATAGACTACATTTTTCAGCTCTGGACTGGTAAATGCATTTTAGAAAAATGCTAATTAACTAAGTTAGCAATTGAAAGAACTCAACAAAATGGACGACCTTTTTGAAAGACTGACTCGGTCTTTGGAGTGGGGGTGAAAGGGGAGAACCCTACAATGCTTTTTATCTGTATCTTTTGAAATGTTTATGAATGCTGCCACATAAGATTTCTATTTTATAGATAGGAAGCCAAGGCACAGAGAGGTTAAATGGTTTGCCCAAAGTAATATACCTTAAAATATAAGAGCAGTGCAAAAACTAAGGAATCTAATTTGCTAAGTGTTAGTCCTCTGAGCCCTGCATAAAAGCTATTAATAATGTTACACTTAGCATGTCGAAGTTAGCAGCAATGACATAGTACCAAACTACGACCTGACATTTGCTCATCTTTCAGCTAATTCTATTAAAATTATACTTCCTGACTACTTCGTGGACCCCTTGAGGACTGGGAATGCTCTGACAGCAGGTACTCCCCTCCTGCCTGAAAGGAACAAAGCTGAGTATGCAAAGCCTTCCTTTTTTTTTTTTTAAGTTTTTTTTTTTAATTTATTTGAGGGAGAGAGCACGAGCAGGGGGAGGGGCAAAGGGAGAGGGAGAAGCAGACTCCCCACTGAGCAGGGAGCCTAACAGGACTGGGGAGGAGAGGGGGTTGTTTGATCCCAGGCCCCTGGGATCATGACCTGAGCTGAAGGCAGACTCTTAACCAATGGAGGCACCGAGGTGCCCCTATGCAAACCTTTCTAATAACCCCCACCCAAGCCATCTTGGAGCAGAGGTGAACAAACTGCAGCTTTAGTCAATATATGCAGCAACTATTATGTACTTTGGACATTACAGCCCACATGTCCTGCCAACAACCTAAATGTAGCAGGTACCCATTTTTTTTTCCTCAACCCAAACCAGCCCTTCTTATTTATTTCTCTTAGTGAAACCAATATTTTCCAACTAGCTCAGACTTGAAAGCTCGTATACCCTCCCCCATGGTCTAGTTTCCTGTGGTTTTTGTCCTACATAATCCTGCCTTCACAATGCCGGATCAGCCATCCTGGTGGATACCCTCATCCACTCATACCAAATAGCCTCTATTGCCACCCGTTCAAAAACCATTCTACATTCCACCAACAAATTAATCCCCCTAATCCACTTTTTCTGTGCCCCTCCTTTTCTCAGAAGCTTTCAATTCCCTTGCGGTGCCTACAGTATTAAAGGCATACTTGGTAACCAGGCATTCAAGGTCCCCAACGACAGAATCACACTATCTTCTCTAGTTTACCTCCCGCTACTCCCAAGCAGAAACCATTTTTACGGGCGCCTGGGTGGCTCAGTCGGTTAAGCGACTGCCTTCGGCTCAGGTCATGATCCTGGAGTCCCTGGATCGAGTCCCACATCGGGCTCCCTGCTCGGCAGGGAGTCTGCTTCTCCCTCTGACCCTCCCCCCTCTCATGTGCTCTCTCTCATTCTCTCTCTCTCAAATAAATAAATAAAATCTTTAAAAAAAAAAAAAAGAAACCATTTTTACTGGCAAATATCAGCATACCCATTTAATTTTATTTACCAGCCCATCCATTTGTTAATCTCTGCCTCTATGCGCCTACTGACACCATTTGCCTTACCTAGAAAAATTTACTCCTTCATCTGCCTACCAAAATCTGCCATGACTACTTCAAATCCATTCATCTATTTTTTGAATAGCCTAAAGCACTCATATGTTCCATTCATTTAGCACTTAAATGTGTGCTACTTTGTATCCCTCCAACCAAACTGTACATTCCTTGAGGGCAAGGCACTTCTCAGCCTGTCTCACAATGCCTAGCAGAAAGCTGTTAAGGTCAACTGACACTCAGTCCATGTAAGTTGAAAAAATAAAGCATTACAGAAAGCAATGACTTTTCAATTAAAGATTTTATCTGTTTTAGGTTTCACTTGGTAATTCTTCAACATTTGAAAACATTATCATCAGCTTAGAACAAATATGGAATAAAGATGAGGATCATTTGGAAGAGAAGGGAAGTGCCCTAGAGTCCTTCCCTGATTCTCTCTTTAGTTATTTGCTATATACCACTTTATATCACATCAGGAAAGTAAATGTCAAAGCAGAGGAGAGGAACTTCCTAAATCCTACATTATAGAATTATAAAATACCAATATGGATATGGAACTAAATAAGTAAAGCAGCTCATCCTTCTGGGAAATCTCAACTCAATCTACTGTTTGTTTGTTTTTTTACTTTTTTTAAAAGTTTTTATTTATTCATTTATTTAAGTAATCTCTACACCCAACATGGGGTTCAAACTCACCACCCTGAGATCAAGACTTGCATGATCTTCTGTCTGAGCCAGCCAGGTGCCCCTCTATTGGGGTTTTTAAATGTCAATTCCATGTGAGAAGTACTTTAGAAAATGTTTTACTTGACAGTAACTAGTTCAGTAATTCTCGCTATGGTTTTGGGTCATCTTGAGGGTATCTTCTGTTATATCTCAAAATCCCAATTCACTTTTCTTAAACTCATGCCCAACACTTTTGGGGCAGGAAGTATATAAGATATTGTGAAACTCCCCAAATGCTGGGAATCCCTGAATTAGAAACAATATGCACATGTATTACTTCCCATCTTTTCATATGAAAGGATTCTTCTGTCAGTGGATGTCTGATGTGTTTAGCTGTACCATATTAAAGAACTTACTTACCTTTCTGTTTCAGCCACAGTAGCGTCATTCTGGCAGGACCTATTGAGCCTACTGATCTACCTGGGGGATTCTCTGAAGAGCTCACCTTATTAGTAGCTACCAATTTCCTCTAGATCACCTGCCTGTAGTTATGCAGAAATGAGAGTTGTCACCTCTGGAAGCTAGATGTCTGGCCCTTCTGGCAAGGAGCACCAAGAACATTCCTTGATGGGAAGTGGTGTCTGGTAATGGAATATCATGAGGTCTGGAATCAACCTGTGTTTCAATCCAGAATTTTCTACTTTCTAAGTCTGTCCTAGCCCCAATTCAAGAAATCCAAACAGAATTGAAGAATCCTGGGAAATTCTATGTTGTGGACTTGTTGCATTTAGTTTCTATTGCTTTTTATTTATTATTATTATTATTATTTTAAGTAGGCCCCATGCCCAATGTGGGGTTTGAACTCATGACCCTGAGATCAAGAGTCACATGCTCTACCGACTGAGCCAGCCAGACACCCCTCAATTGCTTCTTCTAATGGCAAAGATAAACAATGATGTAATAAAAAGATCTTTCCCTTGGAGATTTTTCAAAGCTTTCTTTATGGAAAACTTGACAGCACATGGGAATGTGTTTCTTATGAGTTTTGTTTGTTCCTTTGGTTTTGGTTTTGGTTTTTGTTTTTATTTTTGTTTTTGCTTTGCCTTTTGGCACTGGGATTCGGCAGCTGTTAATATATAACGATTTCCTAATTATGCACAAATAGTATATTTTGTATGTATGTCCCAGGGAAGTGATATTTTCAGGATGAACTCTCCCAAATAAATCAGTAGAGATCATGATGCAAAGTAAAAGCTCCCAGTCCATCCAGTTTTCTCACTCTCTTTCTCAGTATTTCCATCTTTGAAACTCATTATGCTCTCAGATCCTGTGACAAGTGTTTTTCAATGGTAGTCCATGAATCCTCCCCACCCCCATCACAATCTATTAAGAATGTGGAATTCCAAATTCTGGTACATCTATACACAGGGTACTGAAAAACTCCTCCAGTGTTGGCAATCCCTGAAATAGAGAGTTAATATAAGCATCTATTGTTTTCCATCTTTTGCTATTAAAAGATGGAATTCCAAGCAGCCAATAGAACATTGAAGTTGTTTTTTTTTTTTAATATTTACTTATTTAAATAATCTCTACAGTCAACATGGGGCTCAAACCCACGGCCAAAGGATCAAGAGTCACATGCTCCACCCACTGAGCCAGCCAAGCACCCCTATACTGAATGAGCTTTGAACAGCTGACAGAGATTGATCTTTAAGATATATGGCTAAGTGGGAAAAAAAAAAAGTGTAGGACAGTATGTATAAGATGCTGTTGTTTGCATAAAGAAAAAAAAGCATATTTTGTATGGAATTCTGTATTGAATGTTCCTAACAGAACATCTGAGACAGTGGCAGCAGGGAGTTGCCACAGGGGTAAGAGAAAGACTTACTTTTTGTTGTGTATCTTTCATACTTTATGATTTTTATGTCATGTTCGTGTTACCCATTTTTTAAAAGTAATTAATAACTTGGAAAATAATGCAAATCCCTCGGTTCTGCTCAAGTCTTACTAAATTGAAATCTCTCACACGGGGCCAAAAATCTGCGTTTTTAAGCGCCCTATTCGGTAAACCAGGATTGAGAACCACTGTTCCTAACCTTTCCTTTTTTTTTTTTTTTAATTCCTTCCTTCTTTTCTTTCTCCTGACCCCTGTACCACAACCACCACCTCTCCTGCCCTCACTTTCTCAGCCAGTGTAGGTCTCAGGGTTTTACAATTCAATCATTCCAAGACTAGTGCTTTTTTCACTCCTTCCCCTGCCCCCCTTGCCATCCGCTAAAACCACAATCCAGGACGGATCTGCCTTTTCAACCTTCACCACACGGGCTAACTTCCTAGGTTCTCATCTCAGCTGCGACCGGGATTCTTCCTGACAATTCTTTGGTTCTTACTCAGTACCTCGTAATGACTTTTAAAAGCTCACCAATGTTCTCAAAACATCTATACCCCTCTCGCTCCCATAGTACAAAGAAAATAGAGGCTATCAGACTGGCATCTCTCAATTTCCTGCCCTCCTACTTTTATATTTATCTACACATGAATCCATCCTTCCTTCCCTTTTTTTTTTTTCCTACCTGCACTCTCTAGACCCCTCTCCTGCAGTCTCTGAACCATACTCAATTTGTTAACCTTGCCTTCTTGGGCGCCAAAAGCATTCTCTTTCTACTGATTCTTTCCTTCAGCCTACAAACAAGCACTCTCCTCCGCAAGCCTTCTGTGTGCTCCAGCATCCACCCTCTTTCTTCTCTCCTTCCCAGCCAAGTTTTTTAAGAGTGGAACGATGGGGACGGGGACGGGGGGGGGGGGGGGGGGGGGCGGGGCGCTTGGGGGGGAGGTGGGTAAGGATCTGACTCTTTTTTTTTTTTTTTTAATATTTTATTTATTCATTTGAGACACAGAGATACAGAGAGAGAGAAAGCATGAGCAGGGAGAGAGGCAGAGGGAGAGGGAGAAGCAGGCTCCTCACTGAGCCAGGAACCCGATGTGGGGCTCGATCCCAGGACCCTGGGATCATGACCTGAGCCGAAGGCAGACGCTTAACCATCTGAGCCACCCAGGCGCCCCAGCATCTGACTCTTGATTTCGGCTCAGGTCATGATCTCAGGGTTGTGAGATGGAGCCCCACATAAGGCTCTGTGCTCAGCGGGGAGGCTGCTTCTCTCTCTCTCCCTCTGCACCCCCTGCTCAAGCACTCTCTCTCAAACAAATAAATAAATCTTTAAAAAGAGAGAGAGAGAGAAAGAAAGAAAGAAAGGAAGAAAGAAAGAAAGAAGAAAGAAGAAAGAAAGAAAGAAAGAAAAGAAAGGAAGGAAGGAAGGAAGAAAGAAAAAGAAAGAAGAAAGAAAGAAAGAAAGAAAGAAAGAAAGAAGAAAGGAAGAAAGAAAGAAAGAGAGAAAGAAAGAAAGAAAGAAAGAATACCCTTCACCTGCCTTGAACTTAACTCTGGTCACTGCTCTTGCCCAAGTCACCAGTGATTTCCTAGTTGCCAAGTCCAGCAGGCACTTTTCAGTCCCTACTTTATTTAATTGTTTTGCTCCTGGGTCATCACTCTCTCTTCCTGGTTTCCTCTCACCTCCTTCCCTGGGTCCTCCTCTTCTACTCCCCAAAGGTTGTCAGTGGATTAAGAAGGGAAAAAACTTCCTATTGTCTACTTCTAGGAGATGCGAACACCTCCCAACCTGAGTCCTGTAGGGCCCTCAGCCTGTGGGAAGTGCCAGAAAGTGAAAACAAAGTCCATATGAGGAGCGATTAGAAACACCCCACCTCAAAAGTATTTGTGAAAATTAGTGTCTCAAGAGCAGAACAATGAGCTCTGCTGTATTACAGCCGTGATCTAAATTTGCTTTTGGGGTTTTGCTTGCTTTAAATCCCTTACTCCTAATAGCCTCAGGTCACTAGGAGTTCTTAAACTTCTTAATCTCTAATTTATGAAGAGGTTTTTTTTTTTTATAAGAATTTATTTATTTAGCCTTCAGGCTTGTATTTTGAAAACCTGACATTAACTTACTGGGATTTGCTTGGCCCAGCCTCTCTACCAATCTGCTTCCAAGTGGCCTTTTTGGCTGGTATTTAGTTTTTCATCATCAAAAAAAAAAATTCACATTTTTTATCAGAGAAAATATAGAAAAAGGCGCTAAAACTTACCCAGCAGGCCCTCTACCCAGTCACAACCACTGAAAATGTTGGTATCCTTTTCTGTCTCTCCACTCCATCCCCCTGACTACTTCTGTACCATATTCTAATCGGAGTTCAGAGCCTGATTGGGAAAGTTTTTATGTCAACACATGCCATGTGCCTTGGCAGTCTGCTAAGTCTGAGAAATTCAGGAGGCATTTTTTCCTTCTGACTTACCCATGTGTTTCACTTAGATTCTTGGAAACATTCCTCTGTACGACATGGGTGTTAGCCTACAGCCTCAAGTAACAGAAAATTCTATTCAAACTCACGTAAACAATAAGGAAAAGTATGGCTTCATAAAACTACGAGTCCAGGAGGTAGGGTGGCTTCAGGGGCAGTTTAATTTAGTGGCTCTGGATCTATTTCTCTGCAGTACCCTGAGATGACCTCCTTTATGGTTTGGCTTTCACCTAAGGCTGCTCCCTTCATGGGGGCAAAATGGCAGAGCAGTTACTGGTTTCACATAGAAATGCTATCCATCTGGGTGCAGGTCACCTAAGAGCAAGGAAGTTCTTTCCCGAGAGCCTCTAGCATTCTTGAGTCAAGCCTTGTTCTTGGGGCAAAGCCGCACACTGCCTTCAGCCAGGGTTCCTGAACCAGTTACTGGCCATGAGAACGGAGTTGCCTTCAGACCAGCCAGTCCCCGATGTGGACTGAGACACAGGGAGTATGTTGAGAGTGGTAGATCCCTAAATAAAACCTGGATTAGGTTAAGAATCAGAGAGAATGAATGCAGACTAAACAGACAGACAACCACACATGGGTTTAGAAACTTGGCCATTTAATTAATTATTTAATTTATTAATAAAATTAATTGTGTTTAATTAATTAATCAACACATTTTGGCTTGTTATTGTTTTGTATTTCATTTTTGAAGTTTGAATAGGTGATACCCTCACATAGTTCAATATTTAAGAAAAAACAAAAACCAAACAAAAAGTATATACAGTGAAACATCCTTTCTATTGCTGAGCCCCAGCCATACAGAGATATTTTATGTATATACGAGGAAAAAAATGAGAGCCTAAACATATAAGCTCTCTCTTTGTACACAAAAGTATAGCATGCTATACACACTGTAATGCACCTTGCTTTTTTTTTTTTTTTTGCTGAACAATATATATTGGAAATTACTGTATCAGCACCTAAAGAGCTTTGCCATTCTTTTTTTCACTGCACTGTATTATCCTGTATGAACATGCCAGAATTTATTTAATACCTATGGATGGACATTTAGGTGGCTAATAATGTTTTGCTGTTAAAATGTTGCTATAATGGATGATATCATATATATTTCATTGTGCATATTTGCGGAATATCTAAAGCATAAATTCCTAAAAGTGGAGTTCATGCCAAATTGCTCTAGCTATGACTGCACCTATTTATACTCCCACTGGCAGGGCATGAAAGTGCCTGTTTCAGAACACCCTTATCAACAGAGCATGTTATCAGACTTTGGGGTTCTTGCTAATCTGATCATTGAAAATTGTTATCTCAGTATAATTTTTTTAAAGATTTTATTTATTTGAGAGAGGGAGATAGAGACAGAGAGAGCATGAGCAGGGGGGAGGGGGGAGAGGGACAGAGAAGCAGACTCCCCACAGAGCAGGGAGCCTGACACAGCCTGGATCCCAGGAGCCAGAAATCATTGAAGGCAGACGCACTTAACTGACTGAGCCACCCAGGCGCCCCTGTTATCTCAGTATTTTAATTTAAACCTCTTCTATTATGAGTGAGGCTGAGCCACTTTCACGTGCCTCAGAGCCATTTCTTGCTCTTCCAGGACTGGCCTGTTCTTATTCTTTGCCCATGTTTGCATTGCACCATTGGTCTTTTGCTTTCTGATTTGTAGGAGCTCATATGTTAAGGGAAATTAGTCTTTGGTCTGTAATAGGGCTGCAAATATTTCCATCCAATTTGTCATTTGTCTTTTGACTTAGCTTATGGTTTTTTCCAGGCTGAAAATTTTAATGTTATGAGATTGAACATATCAATCTTTTACAGTTCTGGGTTTAATGTCATAAGTGAAAAAAGCCTTCCCCTATTCTTAGGTGAATAACTCTGTTTTAGTTTCTTCTAAAAGAGAAGATGGTTTCATTTTTATACATTTAAATATTATATCTGCTTGGAATTTATCCTGGTTAAGTATGAGGAATAAGTCCAGCTTTGATTTTTTTTCCCCATTTGATTGACTTTAGTTTTATGCTGTTTCATGATGATGCCCCTTCTTGTTTTATGACACTGAAGTTATTACCAGTATTCTCTGTAAATGTTTTAAAACATCTAAGCTTTCATTGACTTTAATTAGCAAAACAATAACTCAGAGAGTTTCTGTAACTTACCCCAGGCCATGATATATGTTGGAGGTTGGGGAGACAATGGGGTAAAAAGGTCATGAAATCACACAAGAAGTAATGTTTGCTGCATATTCATCATGATCGTTATTTGGAAATGTCCTTGTTCAGGAAATGCACTCACAACAGAAACAATTGAAAACAACAAAGTAGGGGCACCTGGGTGGCTCAGTTGGTTAAGCGTCTGCCTTCGGCTCAGGTCATGATCCCAGGGTCCTGAGATTGAGTCCCGCATGGGGCTGATTGCTCAGCCGGGAGCCTGCTTCTCCCTCTGCCTGCCGCTCCCCCTGCTTGTGCTCTCCCTCTCTTTCTCTCTCTGTCAAATAAATGGATAAAATATTTAAAAAAAAAGAAAAAAGAAAAAGAAAACAACAAAGTATAGCTTAAGTGATTTAAGTCACTTAAAACTGACAAGTGTAATGTTCTCTTTATTAATTTAGGCTCTTTTTAGACATGGCATGATTAATCTCCTGTAGGACTGGGCCAGGGAGCTTATTTCTGGGTGCATTCTAAGATGCTGCTGAGCCCCCAGAGTCTTAACCAAGAGGCAGCAGGGGTAGGAAGACCTCTCCAAAGATACCCAGGGAGAGGGGAGCCCAGCAGGAAAGACAGAATGGAGACACATCTCGGTTTCTTTCTTTCTTTTTTTTTTTTTTAAGATTTTTATTTATTTATTTGACAGACGGAGACACAGCGAGAGAGGGAACACAAGCAGGGGGAGCGGGAGAGGGAGAAGCAGTCTTCCCGCGGAGCAGGAAGCCCGAAGCGGGGCTCGATCCCAGGACCCTGGGATCGTGACCTGAGCCGAAGGCAGCCGCTTAACGACTGAGCCACCCAGGCGCCCCACATCTTGGTTTCTTAAGCTATGGATTTTAGCAGTGGGGTTGGCCAAATCCAGATACCCAGGGACACTTACCCAACTCCTTTTACTTCGAGGAGAATGGAATATGCATTGTGATTCTCTAGTGGAATAAAAACTAACATTATCCACAGCAACAGAATGCCATGGTCACCGCTGAGTAAAAATCCTTTGACAAGTACAACAGACTTCTGCCTAGCGCTGTCACATCGTATTATAGTTATTTGTTTACATCTCGATCTTTCCCAGGAGATCGGGAGTTATTTTAAGGGCAGAAGCTCTTTGTCTTCTTTGATACTCATCCCTCTCTATAGGAATGTGCTTATTGCATGCTTTCTCTACTTATGTATCCCACACTTCAATACTCGCCATTTGCCCCACAGCTACGTGTCAGCCACCAAACTACAGAACTCCCCATGCGTTACCTTTTTCAATTCTCACAGCAGTGCTATGAGGTACGTGCTATTATTTTCCCCCTTGTAACAGTGAGGAAACCAAGAGACAGTAAGTAACTTGCCTAAGGTCACACAGATATAAGATGGTGGAGCCAAGATTCAAATCCCAGATGGTCTAACTCCATTAAATCTAATTTTTTTTTTAATTTTATTTTTGAGTAATTTCTACACCCAACATAGGGCTCGAACTCACAACCCCAAGATCAAGAGTCATATGCTCTACTGACTGAGCCAGCCAGGCACCCCACCATTTAATCTATTTTTGTTGTTGTTGTCGTTACTGACAAATGATTGTGTGACATATCTCACAGCTGACTGCCACACAGTGGAATAGAACCTCTAATTTACCGGGAAGGACGCGGGAACGGCATTCAAAGAGACTCGGTTCATTTCTGGGTTGCAACTCATGGATGGTTGCTTAAGAAAGTGCATCTGTTTCCTCATCTGTAGAATACATAATAAAATGACCTCTTTATCTCGGGCTTGTTGAGAGGATTAAATGAGGTTTAAAACAATCTGCTGTAAATGGCTAAACAAGTGTCGACCGCTGTCCTTGCCTCCCACTACCACCAACGCCCTGCACAGTGGCCTGAATGTCCGGCTTTCTTCCTGCTACAAATCCAGGAAAAGCCTCCTTAGTAATGCAGGACACACATTACTTTCTGACAGTGAAAAACTGTCTACCCCACTACCTTGGGGTGAGTTGAAATACTTTTCCAATCCAAAAGTCAGGTCCACTTAAGCAGCTGCTGAAGGAAAGGGATTATCCCACCTCCTACTTGGGGCTGCTCCCACAGAGCAAAACCATAGCCGAGTGCCAAGACGCTGACACCAGCTCCTTTCTCAGCATTGTAGGCCAGTATCCTGGGATCTGACATGAGCCATTAGGAATTTCTTAAGCGGCAGCCGGCTGGGAAAGGCAACTGCCAGTGCTAAAGAAATACGTTAAAAATCTTTTTTTTTTTTTACCTTAAAAGTCCCAAAGATAGACAAATAAACTGAGTTGACTCATACCCCTCAATATAGAGGAGTCATCTTGATGGTGACACTCATCCTGACGATGCTAAACAGGTGGCCTATTCTGTCCGCCACGGGATCCAGAGCCTCGGGAACACAATGTGTCTCATTATGTCATCTATGGGGGAAACAGTGGACGAAGGCTCCAAGATCCCAAGGGTTTTAGTTAAAAGGAACATTTGATTCTACAGGAGTCACTACACAAATAGAAGGGAAATAAGGAGTCGGCAGGATCAGGGTGGGGAGCATAGGCAGGAAGCGTGTAGGAAAATGCCCTATAGGCTTGTGATTGGCACTAGTGCGAGTCGAGGCTACATTAGCTTGGAGCCTGAAACAGACTCTTAGCCCCAGACACAGAAGCTGGGAGCTACCTCCACAGTCATTCTGATCATGTTCTCTTGTCAGGCAAACTCTGCTTCCTTGCTCTATGTTCTACTTCCTAAGGGCCCACTAGCTGTTCCCCTGGTGGTTCCCCTTACAGGAATGAGGGGCTTAACTATTCCTGCCTGGGTAGGAAGGATGAGGAAGATGTCCCAGGATATTTCTTACCCTCTTCTCTTTACCCACTTTGAACACTTATCTCCAATGCCCAGAATCTGCTCTTCCTTGCTTAAAAAATTTCAAGCCATCCCCCAAAGCTCACCTCTCCCATGAAACCTTCTCATAACATATACAACGTGTACACACGGAGTTAATGGACACACGGACGTATTCTTCTCTGTCTGATGTGTGCTGACCCTTTTTTCCCCCCAAATAGATGATAAAGCCCTTGAGAACAGAACGACATCTTCAGCTTCTTGACACCACATACCTGTTTTTATGATTTGGCAGTGAGTGCAGCTGGGAACACCTGAGGCGCTCAGAGTGTCTCTATGGTCTGGGGAATTTAAGGAGCCCTAAGCTGGTTTCTCAAGAGGGTGGCATCAAATTGGCCTTGCTGTTGGGCCTCTACCAACCTTTCCCCTGGTTCTAGGAGCTGGCCGCACGCCTGGAGATTAAGTCCCTTTTCTGCGACCCTGGCTACATCTCATTTGTTCTGGATTGGGTATGTGCTCTTCTTCTGTCAATCCGCCCCAAGAATGCAAATCCCACCTATGAACCATGCTTTCTGAGGCGCAGTCCCTGCTACCCACTATCCAGAGTAGCTAATTAGAATTTCAGACTGCCCAGACCTATGTGGGTTGTGCTCCACCCACCTGTAGCTCATCTCTCACCCTTCCTGGCACTAACCAGCTAGCGCATCTCTCCATCTGCCTCTTTCTGCCAGGACCTTCTGGAAACGCCTGCCTTGCTGCAGGGTTTCTGGCTGGCCTCTGAGTCCTTTCCACTCTGCCATCAACTGAGCCATCATTCCGAGGCTTCACAAAAATATTCACCTCAAAGTCGGAGACAAACACACACACACCCATATTCACAAATTCATTTATCAGTTGAGAAGATTTCCACTGCCTCCCTAAATTAATACTCTCCGTCTTCTGGCATTTTTCATCACTGCTAAGTCTTCCAACATCCAGCTTGGAATTTTCTTTAAATCAAAGGAGATCATTTACTCCAACCCTCTTATTTTATTCCCAGTTTCTATTTTACTACCCTACATTTACGCTTATTTACAAGCCAGTGGCATAAGATTTTTGCTAATGATGACTTTAGCAAGGCATTCTCTTTGTCTGTTAGTAAATTGCCATGGGGCTAGAAGGCTTTATAGGAGGTCTCAACTTGGTAATCAGTTACCGTCAAAATGCATTTATCCATTGCTAAAATGAGATAATTTTCTTCTCAGCTTCAGAAAGGAGACACACACAAGTTCTCTCTCCCTCCCTGCCTCTCTCTCTCTCTGTCCCCCCCGCCCCCCCATGCAGATCAGCCAGCTCTCTGTCTGGAACAATCAAAATACCTTCCAGCTGGAATGACAGCATCATTTTATTGACACCGAAATAGGAGAGTGATAAAGCAAGTTGCAGCAGGCACAGCAGAAATGCCCCGCTTCTGTGATTTGTATTTCAGAAATGATGCCATGAGACCAAAGATGCAAAACAGAGTTTGCTATGTGTTGGCAAAAAATGTAGTTAAGGGCAGTCACCTCAGCCGAACCTTTCACACTCTGGAGGAAGCAATACCACTACGGATCTCCGCCCTCACTTCGAGGTTGCAACCGGTCCCTCACTGTTCTCTGTGCTGGGAGCTGGCTAAGAAAATTGCGGTGTTTCCTAGGTGGTGATCTGGCTACAGCTTCGGAGGTACTAAGGAGAATCACAGTGGAAGCATCACCAGGATTATGTCTCGCCCAGCCCCACCTCTTGACCAGGGGCTGTCTTTTTCCACACTCTGCAAACCCAGAATCCACAGCGGGGGTGGGCGGGGGGGGGGGGGGGGGGGGGTTGCATCTCTCTCTGCTTTCCCCACTGTAGAAAACTCCTGGGAATTCCCTCCCCCTGCAGGTTTCTACACCTGTTTTCCCCACTTCTTACTCTGACATGTCTTCTCTCAGACCCAAGTAAGGAAAATGATGCTGGGTTGACATTTTATGAGCCCTGTAACTATAGGATGGCGCCGTTGGCAGGGAAACAGGCAGGATAGACTCACAAAAGACGGACCAGAGTCCTGGGACATTAGTCAGATCTTTGTCAGGGTCTTACAAACCCTCCTTCTTAGCTCCCAGCATCTGTGGAGCACTTAGACTTCCTTGGGTAGAAGCTGCTCTTGCCTGTAAACCTCACTGCCTCTGAAGTCTTATTCCTGGACATTGGGTATGAGTCAGTGAAAAACCCCAAATGATCTACGTATCAGGTGCTCTCCTGCACTTTCAGTTTATGTCACAAACAAGAAAAAGGACTGAGCTCAATTTGCTGGAATCTCCCTCACAACAGTTCATTTTTATTTTGAAACAAGTGTTGGAAAATGTTAACGCTAAGGGAGAGGCTTACAACAAATAAGTAAAAATGAAAGCAGAAATGAGGCAGTTCACATGGTCTCCATTTCCATGACTCTAAAAACGTTGATCAGTCAGCAACGCAGCTCAACCAGGAAAACCAAAAGACTTTGTTATGGGCAGAATTCTCATGCGCTCACCAAGATGTCTGGCCCCTGGCATGCTCAAGCCTTCTCCTAGCTAGTTGGCCAAACACTCACCTTGGTCCTGCTGTGAAGAAATTTTGCAGATGTAATTAAGTGCCCAAATCAGGTGACCTTATGATAGGGAGATTGTTTGGGTGGTCTTGACCTAATGACCTGGCCTTTTTTTTTTTTAAAGATTTTATTTATTTATTTGACAGAGAGAGAGCACAAGTAGGCAGAGTGGCAGGCAGAAGGAGAGGGAGAAACAGGCTCTCTGCTGAGCAGGGAGCCGGATGTGGGGCTCGATCCCAAGACCCCAGGATCATGACCTGAGCCGAAGGCAGCCGCTTAATGGACTGAGCCACCCAGGCGCCCCTCACCTGGCCCTTTATATCTGGATCTAGAGATCAGAGACAGAAAAAGTCCCAGAGATTTGAAGTCTGAGAAGGATTCAACAAAAGGGAGACACGCCATTACTGGTTTTGAAGATGGAAGGGCCAGGAAGTAAGAAATACAGCAGTCTCTAGGACTGCTGAGAGCAGGCTCCCGGGTGAAAGCCAGTCAGGAAACAGGGACCTCAGTCCTCCAGCTGCAAGACACTGAATTTCAAGACAACATGAATGTATGTAGACAAGAGCCCTGAAATCCAGATGAGAACACAACCCGGATGACACCTTGATCCAGGCTTGTGAGAATCTGAGCGGAGAGTCATGCTGTTCCCAGACACCTGACCCATGGAATCTGTGAGACAATACTGGCTATTGTTTTAAGGTGTTAAATTTGTGATAATTTGTTACTCAGCATAGAAAACAAATACATACTCATAAATGGGTTAAAAGCTTTTTATCCAAGACCAAAATTCAACATCCTCTGGTGAGAAACCTATCAGCCTATCAACCACAGTGAACCAAATCCATCATGCAAGCCCCTTGCTGCTCAAAGTGTGATTCATGGGCCAACAGCATACACATAGCCTGGGAACTGGTTAGAAATGCAGCACCTCAGGCTCCATCCAGATTTTCTGAGTCAAATCTTCATTTTAAGAAATCCCCGGTGACTCACATGCATTTTAAAGTGTGAGAGGCACTGGTTAGCTGCCTAATTCAGAGCTGGAAATCTGGAATCAGCAAAACCTGGATCCTCCACATGGCTCCACAGTTTTACTGGCTGTGTGGCCTTGGACCAGTTGCTTAGCCTCTCTGAATCTCTATTAATCTATAAAATGGAGCAAACAATAGTACCAACTTGTTAGGATTGTGGTGAAGATTAAATGGGACAGTATATAAAATGCGTTAGCACAGTGTCTCCTGGCACACAGTAAGGGCTTAATAAATGTTGGTCGTTATTGGATTGGGCACTAAGAGCGAGGTGAGTCAAATCTAAAGGGGGCAAACCCCATCAATTGGAAACTGGCAGGATCACTGTGGCAAACGTCCTCCTCTGATGAAATACATTGGCAGAGACTCCTCAGAGGCTGCAGAAGGTCGTAACCTTACTTTTCTACCCCGGTAAGCATCCCCTAACCCCAGGCTGGGTCAGTCACGTCCTCCCATCACAAGCATGGACTCTTGTAACCACCTGTGTCTCCCAGCCCCTGCCCCTGAGAGGTCTCCCCTACCAGCATTAACCTCTTAACCCCACTGGGCTCCACCTCACTTAGCTAATGAGATCTGGCCAGAAACCATGGAGACGGTGGTGTCCCTGGATATCAATGACAGCTCACCCCACAGAAAAGATGAATGGATATGCCAGCAATAGAGCACGAGCCATGTGGCTGGTTTAATAGAAATCTAAGGTTCTTTTCATTTCTGCTGAAGGGAATGGTGACAATGATAGCAGCATTGAGTGTGAGGACAAATGAGCATACTGACAATTACAAATGGCCAGAACAGGAGAGAAGACTGCCATAGGCTCTGAGAGGTCCGGCCCCCCCTCCTGGTTTCTCTGTTCCTGGCAAATGCTCCTCTCCCTTGCTTTAATCTTCTGAGCCTGAGCTGAAGAAATCTCTACAGTTCAATATAAACAATGAGGATGGTACTGATAATAATAATAGCCCTCATTTGTTGAGTGCTCCAAGTGCCAAGCACTTCTCATGAATTATTTATACTCCTTATAACAACTCTGTGGATAAGACATTATTATGTTTCTTTTTAGTCAAGGAAACAGGCTCAGAGAGGTTAGGTGGCTTGCCTAAGTTTACACAGCAGATAAATAGTTGCCCTTGGAGTCAAACCTGGGTATGCTTGGGGCGCCTGGGTGGCTCAGTCGTTAAGTGTCTGCCTTCGGCTCAGGTCATGATCCCAGGGTCCTGGGATCCAGCCCCACATCGGGCTCCCTGCTCAGCGGGAAGCCTGCTTCTCCCTCTCCCACTCCCCCTGCTTGTGTTCCCTCTCTCGCTGTGTCTCTCTCTGTCAAAGAAATAAATAAAAAATCTTAAAAACAGAAACAAAAACAAAAAAACCTGGGTATGCTTGACTCAGAAGCCTGTGCTCTCTTCACTTTCTTTGTCTCCACAACTCTGCTGTTGCCCTGACTCCTTGAACAGGCTCTTGACCCTCTGCGCGAACCCCATCCTTGGGTCTTTGATGCTAGGGCCAGTCAGCTCCTGAAGTGCCTTTCTCCGTCCTTCCCAAGTGTGCACCGCTTTTGGATCCTGTCTTCTCTGCTCAGATGCTCACCCATCTGGCCCCTGGACAAACCTATTTCTTGTTATCTACATGGTTCTGCTCTCGGGGGTTCCTCATCTCACTGCTCACAGGGGTGCTGGCTGGGCCTGCCCAATAAGGGACTGGATTGACACTCCTAGGCTCTGGATAACTGTCCCTCCCCCTGCACCTCACCTCAGAAGTAGAGTCTCCTATATCCTCAAGCCTGGCTCATGATAACAGAAGAGTGTTTCCGGAATGTTCCAGGTGTTAAAGTAATTAAATAAGGAGGCCATTAGGTTGAAGTGACCCTAATGCTTTGGCAGCCTACATAAGGAAACCAAAATCTAAGCCAGAGTCGATGCGCTCAAACCCAAGAAAATGAAACTTAAGAACAACCAATTGCTAACAGCCAACCAGGCTTCCCCAAATAAGGCAAATGCTTAAGCTCTAGCCAATCAAGTAATATCCTTGCTTTGCTTCTTCATCTTCTCTATAAAAACCTTTCCCCTAGCTTCTGTCAGTGGAGTGCTCCTGACCATCCTTCGTTTGGTTCCCAGTTCGAAAGGATGTATGTTCAAATAAACTCTTGAAAATTGTAATATGCCTCAGTTTACTTTTTAACACAGGGAAACCTCTCCACTTAGGTTCTGCTTTCTGCTCCTGGTCTGCCCTGTCTTGAATATTCTTTTTTTCTTCTAAAACTACATTCTATAGTTTAGTTCATACCTGATGCAAAATCCACTCTACTGTTCACAGAATAACTCCTTGATCTGGAATCATATCCCTTCACAATCTGGCCTCAATGACCCTTCCAAGTACCAACCCTATTTTCCAGCCAGCTGTTCACTGTCCGTTCTCTGTTATTTTCTGCTGGGCCTTTGCCCTTGCTCTACTCTGCCAGGAATGCTCATTTTCTTCTCACCATTTCTGTATTCTCCAAGATCTAGCTCAAAAGCCATCTTCAGCACAAAAATGGCTCTAATCCCCCCAGCTGGAAATAATCCCTTCCTTTTGTTGATCCACTATGGCACTTTATTCGCACTTCTCTGGTGACACAATAATTTTTATACATTTCACCATAGGTAAGTATGTATATAGTTTTTCTATCCCTTTAGACTATCAGGTCTCTGAGACCTGAGCATCCGATTTTTTTTTTTCATTTTGGTAGCCTTACAATGCCTAGGAAATGCCTTGATAAGTGCTTGCTATAGATCTATTGGTCCATCAGCTGGATGGTGGATGAATGGGTGGATGGATGAATGGATGGATGGATGGATGGATGGATGGGTGGATGGGTGGGTGGATGGATGGGTGGATGGATGGGTGGTTGGAAGGGAGGTTACAGGTATTGGGACTCTGGCTGGGGCTTTTCACCGGGCTGCTATGACAGGAGAAAGACTGTGTCTGTCAGGTAAGCAGGCCATCACAATTATGGAAGAGGAAGAAAAACTTGAACAAATGAACCAAGCTGCGGTAAAGTCAGACCATACATGTTCACTGTTTTGGTTTTTTTTTTTTTTTTTTAATCTTTACCAGGCTGTAACAGTAAGATAATTTAAAATATGAGTAAAAGAAAACCCAACTCTTCAACCTAGCTTCCATGGGCAATACATTTATTGGAATGAATACAGGAAGTCAAAGATAAGGGGAGGGATCCAGACTGGTGGCTTCAAAGCCTCTTTCCATTTCTCTACTGTCCTGTCCTCATCCTAAACTTCATCCTAAGATAAGTTCCCTGGCATGGGGAAATCTTCTAGTAGTTATTGGGCTAATTGTCTCCCTTTTTATATTCTGCTAACTTTCTATGGCTCTTTTTTAAGGATAAGGAAGCATATTCTCCAGAAGTGCTTATAAAACCTCTCTTCATGACTCATTGGCCCAAATGGGCCTCAGCCGGCCTCATCCAGACCCATTCACTGGTAGTGGGGATGAGGATGGGGCTTAGACCACTGAGGGCCCACTTGGAGGTGTGGTAGAACCCGTGATGGAGAGTCACTACAAGACCCATTACACAGCAGACAGTTTTATGGGTGCTACTCCCATTAAGGATTGGTTCTTGTGAACTTATCATTTTAGACAAGCAGTAAACAATGGAAAATGTGTCCTCCAAAAGATCTCATTGCCCCAGATATTACAATGTATCTGCTGGCCTAAGAATCCTTCAGAGCTTCTCCTGCAAATCCATGGTTAGTCAGTAGGGTTAATTGAACACATACTGTTTGGATAGTGCTATTCCAAGCACTGTGCAAGGTTAGAAAAAGGATACAATGGAATGAATTTTTTAAAAAATAGAATGAGGGTTGAGAAAGCAGCTCTCTTTTAAAGACAGAGTTAATTCTACTCATTTATTTTCCAGAATGTAGAAACTACTGAAGTCTCTTCGACGCACCTTTCTTCGTCCTCTCTCATTTAACTCTCTCTTTTCTTGTTACTACTTTTCTCCTCTTATTCTTTGCTCAATTCAGGAAAGCAACATAGTAGAGATTAAGAGTGTAGAATCTGGAGTCAAGCTTCCTGGGTGGGAATGCTGACTTTGAGCCCAAGCTATGACTTTCTAGCCAATGACATCATTGCTCCAAGCTTCCATGTTTCATTGGTGAATCATACCTAATTATTACACCTCCTTAGATGATGCACATGGAAAGTGGTTAATAAAGGTTAACTATTTTAATTTTCTTCCTCATTCATTCTCTTTTGATTGTGCCATGTTTTTGTATCCTCTTCTTCCCTGCTATATCCCAGAGTAATAGATGGTTCAGAAATAGAGTCAAGGTTAGCGTTATAGAATCACCTTTCTAGGGAGGAATAGAATGGAACCATTTCATTTGTCTCTTCTCCTCATTATAATCAGGGTATTTAAAGAGTGAATATAATTAAGGCAAGGATGAACATGTGCAAAACCAGTTGAAAGGCACACATATGTGCTACATATACGAGCAGGAGAAGAATGTTCTAGTCTGTGCAAGAATCTCCCAGCTGACAATTTCAAATTCATCTAGACCTAGTTTGCTCAACTGGTGAGGGCACTTTCTGATGAAACCAAGATGACAGCTTTACTTCCAGAATGTGGTGACCCTACTTTATCTATTTTATGGCTGCGGACTGCTCCCCTGGCCCTGACCAGCCATCTGTAAATACATCCATTGTTTAGAAGATGATCAACTGGAAAAGCCTGATTAAAGCAGTGCAGATCTATCATCTCGGTAGAAAGCAACAACTACAACTGAAAGCGCATGCTATCCTGGTGGCGGGTTAGTGGGATGGTTGCGCATGAAGAGAACACAGATCGTTGTCATCCTAGAGGTCATAGAAGACCAATTAATCAGTTGGAAGCCATAGATTCCACAGCAGTTGACAGCCCACAGCAAAGACTACTCCTGTGTCCCTTGCCTTCAGTGCCCCAGCTCTGCCCAGAGACCATTTGGAGAATGACCATCTACGGAGACCAGAATGTTGTAGACTATTAACCTTTCCTCTCCACACCAGCCACCAATGCTTCTCCACCGACTGTTACCTCTGCCTGGAATATTCTTCCTCTAGATACCCATAGGATTAGAACCATCACTTCTTTCAGGGTTTTACTCAAAGGTCACCTTCTCAGGGAGGCTGTCTAGCCTCCCTGAGAAATTTCTATTTGAAATTTGCCACCCCTCCAACATTTAAAGGGCCCCTTCCCTGCTTTATTCTTTTTTCCTTGGGCTTTACAAGTATCTACCGCACAATATAGTTAACATATTTATCTTATTTATTTTCTACCTTCCCTAATAGAATATAAATGCCCTGAAGGAGGGCTTTGGGTGTCTTTTGTTGATTATATTATCCCCAGTGCCTAGCATAATGCCTGGCACATACTTCGCTCTTAATGAATATTTGCTGAAGAATGAATTTGGGTGATTAATTGATCAGTGTATCTGACTCCTCTCTGAGAATGTGAGCTCCATGAGACCAGAGACCAAGCTGTTTTTTTTTTTTTCTTCACTTCTGTATTCCTAGAGCCAATCACAGGGCCTAGCGGGTAGTAGATACTCAGTATGTATTTTTAAAATAAATAATTGAAAAATACCAATTAAGCCAGAATCGACAGAAGGAATGTATTGGAGGGAACACGGTCATGCAGATGTCCTCACAGCTATGAGGCTGCCTAAACAGTCTCCAAGTTAACCTGAGAGCAATATTGGGGATAGTTAGGAGTCACTTTTCCTGTACACTTAGGGTCCAACAACTGGAAACGACACACGCTAGCCTGGGGTAGCGGTGCTGCCCCACGCTCGGGGCTGGGGTTCTAAAATCATATATAGAAAAAAATTACATTAAAAACCTCTTTAATCACCCCTATGGTACAGATTACAGTACTCCATGCGTTCGGTGCCATCTCTCAGTGAGTTCAACAAGCCAGTTTTTCCCCAGAGTTGGAACAGATGGCCACGGCTGTTTCTTTGGTTAAGCACCAGATGAAGTAGTTGGCGTGAATTTAAGGGCCATATTGTTGGGGAGGAAATGACATATATGTATATGTTCATCTGTATTCTTTTCTTTTACTGAACATATAGGTGACTTCGAGCAACTTACTTGCGTACATAACTCCACTGGACTATTTGGTCCTCAGTGGCGTCAGATGCTCTTTCCTATTTATCATGGAGATAGGGGTGAAGGAGGTGGGAAACAACCCTTTGGGGGCATTGCTGTAGTTGGTGTGACCCATAGGAAAATGTCAACCATCATGATTTTCCAAATTAAAAAGAAAAAAGTCTTCTATCTAAATTGTATACAGAGTCTAAATCCCCACAAAAAATAACAAAGAGCATGTATGAAGTGCTTCCTAAGTACTGGGTACTAGCTTCTTTATGTATATTGTCTCATTGACCTGCCTCATAGCAACCCTTTGAAGAAGGTATTATAATCCCCGTGACCCTGCTGTGATTCTTCACATCAGCCAGGCAGGTATGCAGGCGTGGCCTTATCTCAAAAGAACACATTTAGCTGTAGCCAATGATGGAGACACTCTGAATCCTGGGTATGATACAAACAGTTCTGTCCTTTTCTCTTGAGTTGTCTTTCCATCCACACCAAGTCTGCCTTACAGGGGTGCTTAGATACCTCTTCCCCACTTCATGAAATTAACTGGGGTAGGGGCACCTGGATGGTTCAGTTGGTGAAGTATCTGACTCTTGATCTCAGGGTCATGAGCGCAAGCCCCGAGTTGAGCTCCATGCTGGATGTGGAGCCCACTTAAAAAAAAAAAAAAAGTAACTGGGGTATTATCTATTAAAAAAAAAAAGTAGTAAGAGTAAATCAACTTGTTCCAAGAGTTCTGCATGACTGGTAGGGTTGGAAAAGAAAAAAAATTCTATGTTGATCAGAACTTATCAGTTATTTATAAACCAACTCATTTGAGGGGTGGGAAAAAATGATGGTCATTTCCTGTGTTCCTTTTTTGAACATGTTCTCTACTCGGTGTCCTATTTTCTTTTTCTTTCTTTTTTTTTTTTTTTTTAAAGATTTTATTTATTTATTTGACAGAGAGAGACACAGTGAGAGAGGGGAACACAAGCAGGGGGAGTGGGAGAGGGAGAAGCAGGCTTCCCGCCGAGCAGGGAGCCCGATGCGGGGCTCGATCCCAGGACCCTGGGATCACGACCTGAGCCGAAGGCAGACGCTTAACGACTGAGCCACCCAGGCGCCCCCGGTGTCCTATTTTCTACATTGGATACATTTTTTCTTCAATCTGCTTTCAGTGAAGAGACCACTCACAGAGCACCATTGCTTCGGACCTGCAGCACTGGAAGATTCCACCCTGCTCATTTGTTATACCTCCTCTTACGTTTTTTCCCTTAGCTTCTTCAGGGATCAGAGTTTCTTCCACACTGTCTAAAAACATATTCAATATCAATCATAAGTATAGTCCATGTTGTCAATATGTCTAAAATTTCTATCATTTTCCTCTCCCCTCTTCCTCAGGAGCCTGGCTTCGTCCGGCCACCAGACATCGTGTTCAAAGAACTCTACTTGGTCACACTGGTGAAGATGGGGAAGGAGCAAGGGGGAAGAGGAAGAGATGTGGTGATTCTGCATCTCACATTTACAGATGACGACAGTGGTTCTCAGGGACTTTGCGTAGCTTTCCCTTTGTTACTCAACTAGTAAGTAGCCGAGGCAGGGACTGAACCTGGGTCAGTAAGGCTCCAAAACACCTACTGTGTCCATTCTAACACACTGCTTCCCAGAGGCAGCAAAACCCCATTAAATGCAAGTTTGGGGCAACAATAATGGCCAGACTTTGTGTGAATGGATAGAATCTTGTATGATTCACTAAATGGGTCTGGCAGTGTGACCTTGGAAAGAGGGACCAGGGAGGGAAGGACTTTTCTGAAATCATCAATGGCACGAATGACCAGTGTTTACTCTGTCCACGGGACCATCCTAGATGTTTTGAAGGAGACACAGGGCATCCTATAAGGTTGCACTCAAGAGGCAGTCTAGCTGAAGGGAAAAGTTATGCCTTATAATAGTCAGGGCACTTCCTGGGAACACAGAACACATTCAAACTGCACAATTAAGAAGAATTTAAGGGACTGATATATTTATGAAGGTGCAGGTGAGGTTTAGGGAATTGGAAAAGGAACATGCAGCGCCCTGCAACCGGCAGCGGGGAGTTCTGTTACCTATCCCTCCACACATGCAACGGCAAAGGGAAGGAGCAGAGCACAGCTGCATGAAGAGGAAGGGATACTCTCCTATCCCAGGAGCTGTGACCTCCAGTAGGGAGAAACAGCCAGTCTGCAGTACTCCACTGGGGAGGGGGCCACAGGAATAAATATCTCAACCTTGCTCTTCAATATCCTGGGGATGCTTCCCCTTAGCCAACCCCAACCAGAAGCTAGAGGGTAGGCATTGATTCTATTCACGGAGACGAGTCTCCCAGGCACAGCAAGGAGTGAAAAAGGGTAAACAGTGAATCTGAAAGGCCAAATGAAAGATAATTTTATAAAAAAACCAGCATACCATTTAAGTGTCTTATAGAGGTTGCTAATTACAGGAGTGTTACTGTAAATTATTTTGTGAAGTGATACACTCTTTACGCACCTTTATGTGCCATTTTCATATATCCTGTTGTTCTCTTACTAGGTTAGTTTTTTAAAAAGATTTTATTTATTTATATATTTATTTTGAGAGAGAGAGCACGAGTTGGGGGAGAGGCAGAGGACGAAGGAGAGGGAGAAGCAGACTCCCCGCCAAGCAGGGAGCCCAACTCGGGGCTCAATCCCAGAACCTTGGGATCATGACCTGAGCCAAAGTCTTAACCAACTGAGCCACCCAGGCACCCCTCTTATTAGGTTAGTTTCAAGTAAGAATGGCCCAAGTTAAATATTGAACTAAACTGGCTTTCTGGCTCACGCCAAGTGAATGGCAAGGTGAGCCTAAGCCTTCTGAAGGAGCACATTTCAATTGCGTTGCATGAACAATGTTTTTGCTCAGTCCTTTTCCCATTCACTCAGATTTTTCTCCATTATTTAAAAACTCTTTCTTTCTTACATTTTTTGCCCTCTCCTTTCCTCCAGTAAGAAAGGCTGCTTGGCTCACACCTCCATCAATAGATGCTTGAAAATAATGCACCATGGCAGCTTTTCAAGGATTTTCCTCTTTCCTCCCTCCAGAGAGAAAAACAAAAGGGTGAGGATAGCTCGAGGGATTGGATCCGAACGTTGGTTTACTGGAATTAGCAGCTGTTTCTGGATTGCAGAAATCACTGGAGGGAAACAATGTGCTTGGGGACTGAAGGAAATGGTTTGGCTCCGATCTGTCCCAAGTCATCTGGGGAGGAATTTTCTCATTGTTATGGAGGTTGCTACTCAACAAAGAGTTTGCATCTTTTGACGCAGAGTGCGTGGTGAGGGCAAGGGAAGAGAAATCCACGTATGACGTATGACAGGAGCAAAGGCAAAGAAATAACTGACCTTTGGTCAGTGTACAAACCATTCTGTAGGCTCTGGCTTAAATGTGTGGCTGACGAAAGGGTCACCATTTCTTTCTGTCTTGTTTTTTGTTTTTTGTTTTTTTAAGATTTTATTTATCCATGAAAGAGCGAGAGACTGAGAGAGCAAGAGAGAGAGAGGGAGAGAGGGAGAGAGTATGTGTCTGCATGCAAATGGAGGGAGGGGCAGAGGGAGAGAATCTTCAAACAGATCCCCCCGATGAGTGGGGAGCCCCATACAGGGCTCCATCCTGCCACCCGTGAAATCATGACCTGAGCCGAAAGCAAGAGTCTCACGCTCAAACGACTGAGCCACCAAGGCGCCCCTCGACATTTATCTCTAAGAGCTTGAGTCAATGAGATTTCCATTTTCACCCCACAGGCAAAGTAAAAATGGGGTTCATACAGGCAGGTGGATCTAGTTGATGAATGAATGAATAAAAACAGTCCAGTGGCAGATTTTCAAACAATATTTACATAAGAGACTCATTGGCTTCTCATCAAGTGTGAAAGGCTAGATTTATATGCTTGAGTATTACTGACTCTAATAGATATATAGGACAAACAAATCCATATATATCTTTGCATTCATGTGTATGTATTTCTGGTACTATTTGAGGAAGCTTCTGAAACTCTGTTTTCCTCCTGGGTACTATACCTGCAATAGATCCTGTAATCTCTATGAAGGAGCCTGTAAAAACTTTTTAAGTTAGGCAAAGATCAGACTAGGTGGACAGCTATGGAGACCTACCCATCATTCATTCCAACTTCTCTTGGTAGATATTTCAGTTTACTTTTGGGTTCGCATATATTCTCCCTTATTGATTTTTTACAAAGTTAGTGCTATAAACTGAATGCGTCTCCCTAAAAACATGTGGAAGTCCTAACCTTTGAAAGTGACCTTATTGGAAATAGGATCTTTGCAGACGATCAGGTTAGACGAGGTAATCCATGGGTCTTATGTCCTCATGAAAAGGGCAAATTTGGACAGAGACAGATATAAAGGGAAGACAATGTGAAGATACAGGAAGACAGCCAACTACAAGCCAAGGAAAGCCTGTAGCTTCCAGAAGCTAGAAGAGAGACAAGGAATAGGTTCTCCCTCAGAGCCCCAATCCTTCCAACTCCTTGATAAGCCACCCATTTTGTGATGCTTTGTTACGGCAGTCTAAGGAAATCAATATGGATTAGGTCTGATGAGATTTTCTGGCACAATCTTTTGATTTCTTCAATGAAGAACCTGAAGCTTAAAAAGTAAATGACTTAGGAGTCACAGAGCCAGTCAGGGATAGCACACTAAATTCCCACATCATCCCTCTACCCATTGCTATAACTGGTCTGATTTGGATAAATGACAACAGGCTTCCACGGCTGCTCAAGACAACTGAGAAATGACATCCCTATCTTCTAGTACAGTTGCTACTAGACTTTAACAGTTGAAACAAGACTTTGACATTATTAACATGGAGTAGAAATGTTTATTCTGTGATTCTCAGTGTCAATGGATTTCATTCAATGCTCACTGACACATCATTTTAAAAGCTAAAGAAGCTTGAAGAGATTGTTAGTGGGTTATACATTCAGATTACACCTTATATATGAAAGGAGGTAACTATGGGGGCACTTCTTGGGAAAGTCAAGGACAATTTCACCTACATCTGGTGGCTTCTCTTATAAGAATCTAAAGCTCTGGGGAAGCTGCTGGAGCTCCTGAGCCAGGCAAAGTTGTGAATGGTGGGAGGCACAGAATAGGAAGGAGCTCAGCCTGCCTGCCCCATTCCCCTTCAGCTTCTCCTGGGCCCCCAACATCCTGCCCAGTGCCACCCTTCCTAGGTGGTGGGGGATGGGAAGCTCCACTAATCTCTCCACACCTGACTCTCTGGTCCTTACTCAGTGCTCTCAGCGGCCTGTCCCCAAGTGCCCATCGGACAAGGGAGAGTCAATCCTTTCGCTTTTTCACTCTCTGGATGCCAACACAGCACAATGCTAGGAACACCAGTGAGGCCCTGCTGAAGAACAAAAATTCAGCTGAGTGAATTTGAGGATCTCATTGGCTTTATTTAAGTCCATGAACCCGACAGCATCTCACCTTGCAAATAGAAGGGAGCTCCTAGCAGCTGTACAAAGTGGAAAGATTTTAGGAGTGGGGATGGGTTAAATGGGTGATGGGCATTAAGGAGGGCACTTGTGATGAGCACTGGGTGTTGTCAGTAATGGATCACTAAATTCAATTCCTGAAACTAATATTCCACTATATGTTAACTAACTGGAATTTAAATAAAAACTTGGGGGAAAAAAGGGAAAAAACAAAACTGGAAAGATTTTATAGGCAGAAATGGGGCAAGACAAGGAGGTTATTAGCAAAAGAAAGGAAAGGATTATTTCAGGCAAGGTCACCTTCCTATGGGGGACCAAGGGAGGGTCTTATCATGCAGGTGACCTCACTCGTGCTGACCAGGAAATTTCAGACTGATTGGTTTAAAATTCCATTCCCAGGAATTGCCGAAACTGCAGTTAGGTTAGGTGTTCAGTGTTGTTGGGACTTAGCCAAATGACTCCATTTGGGGCCTGTTGTTTCTTTTTCACAGGATGGTGGAATTAAGGGCTGCAGCTGGGATATAAGAGAAGGGCTGGGGGTAAACCTCTATCTTGGTCAGCTGGACAGAGCCAAAAGCATACAGATGTGTCCATGGATGGGCAGACCCATGGACGTGAGCCACCCAGGAAGATTCCTCTAAAGGTGAAGCAGTAAGAGCTCGAAGAGCTGGGGTTTTGTGTGCAGTTATGACATTCACCAGAAAAAAGAAAGAGGGAGGGAATAAAGAGAAAGACGGAAGAGAACGAGAGAAGGTCAACGGGGGGCTGGTCAGACATAGGGAAGACAAGTTTAGATCTCGTCTGCTTAATGCAGACGTTATTTTTACTTTTAATGGGTTTGCTAGACAAGCTGACTCTTACATTTGCGATTTTCCTAATCTTTTATATGAGCGGTGCCGTTGTCTTTCAGGCTCTGATGGAAAATTAGCTTCAGTTAGATTTTGTTAAATGAACTAGCTTCAGTGAGCTCTGTGAAGTCGGCCTCATAAATCAGCTGCTTCTGTCTTTAATCATTTCTTCTGCTCCTTCCTGGATTCTCCCTCACTTATCTTTTCCCAGCGTGGAGGGAGCCACAACCCAACACGGTGTCCTTGATCACAGCTCCGACTCTAATCACCGGTTTTCCTTCCTATCATCCCGCAGTCCTTTCTCCTCGTTCCTCCTCTTCAAGGCCTTCCCTCCAGTGGAATGTGTTTCTGTGGCAGACACTACTTTGTTCTCAACTCTGCCCCCAGACAAGACTCCAGGCCAGATCTTATCTAGGTACTTCTGTGGGTGTCTCTGTCTCTGCCTACAAACTTGGCAAGCGTCTTCAGGCAAGAGTCACAGATGGTGCACTCCTGTGACAAGAAACTCCCACAGAAAGTGTCATGAAATGGGGGTTCTCAGAAGCTCCGGGGGCTGGAACTCAGTGCTAATGGTGAGAAAACTGTTAGGGAGGTCACAAGGCCAAACTTTCAAACTTAGACAAAACTGTGAAGCTGGCAGAATTTATCCTCAGCCCTGCCACTCTCCTTACAACCCCCTCCCCCCACCTGCCAAGTTTTCAGTGTCACATACTTTTCCTGGATGCTCTGGTCTCCTTTCCCAGCCTGCCAACGTGGACAGCCGGTAAGATTCAGAATCGAATGTTCCATGCTTCTGCTTAATCGAATTTACATTTAATTAGCGCTCAATCAGTGATTAAGAGGGCAAAAGATTTGAACAGATACTTCACTAAAGAAGATATAAGGATGGCAAATAAGTACATGAAAAAGTGAGCTACATCATGAGCCATGAAGCAGATGCAACTTAAAACCACAGTGAGCTACCACTACACAGTCACCCGAATGGCAAGTTAAATCACTGTCAAAAAACTGAATTTTTTTTTTAAATTAAAAAGAGTAAACATACTAAGTATTGGAAGGAATGTAGAGCGATTGGAAGTCCCATGCGCTGCTGGTGTATGTGCAAAATGGTGTATAGCCCCCGTGGAAAACCGTGTCAACGATTTTTTTTTTTTTAAGATTTTATTTATTTATTTGACAGAGAGATAGAGAGAGCGTGCACATACAAGCAGGGAGTGCGGCAGGCAGAGACAGAGGAAGAAGCAGGCTCCCTGCAGAGCGGGGAGCCTAATGTGGGACTTGATCCCAGGGATCATGACCTGAACTGAAGACAGTCGCTTAACCAACTGAGCCACCCAGGCACCTGAGTGTCGATGGTTTCTTAGAAGCATAAATGTACGCATACCATATGACCCAGATATTCCCCTTCTAGATATTTACCCAAGAGAAACGAAAGCAGATATCCACACAATGATGTATGCAAACCTTCATAGCAGCTTCGTTTACAACAGCCCCAAATTGTAAACAACCTGTATGAGTCTAATCTAGCTGCCATAAGAAAATCCCACAGACTGCACTGCTTTCACCACAGAAATTCATTTTCTCACAGTTCTCAGGTGGGAAAGTCCAAGATCAGGGTTCCAATAGGGTTTAGGTTTTGGTAAGGGCTCTCTTCCTGACTTACAGATGGCCACTTTATCCTCATGGCCTTTCCTCTAATGGTGCTTGGAAAGATGAGAAAGAGAGAGAGCTTTCTAGTGTTCCTTCTCATAAGGACAGTAATCCTATCCAATCAGGGCCCCACCCTTATGACTTCATTTTACCTTGATTACTTCCTAAAGATCCTAGTTCCAAATACAGTCACAATGGGGGTTAGGATCTCCCCATATTAACTGGGGAGAGGGGGAGTCACATGTCGGTACCTAGCACAACCCCAATATCCATCAACAGAGGACTGGCTAAACTAGTTATGGTGTATCCATACAATGGTATGCTCTTTAGCAATTCAAAGGAATAAACTACTGACGTACTCAACACTATAGATAGAACTCAAAATGATCATGCAGAGTGAAAGAAACCAGACGAAAAAGAGAATACATACTAAGTGATCCCATTTATATAAAATCTTAGAGGGCCACCTGGGTGGCTCAGTCGGTTAAGCGTCCGACTCTTGCGTTCAGCTCAGGTCATGATCTCAGGGTCGTGAGATCGAGCCGGGCGTCGGGCTCCCTCCTGAGCATGGAACCTATTTAAGACTCTCTCTCCCTCTGCCCTTCCCCCTGCTTGGGTGTGTGTGTGTGCACCTGCACGCACTCTCTCTCTCTCTTAAAAAAAAAGTCTTAGAAATGCGAAGTTATCAATAGCAACAGGAAGCAGAATTGGTGGTGCCCTGGGGATGGGGAAAGGTGAGAGGAAGAGGCGGGAGGGATTACCAAGTGGCACAGAGCGTCTGTGGAGTTGTACGTTCATTATCCTGATTCTACTGATGGCTTCGTTGTACTGACCTGCTATTATCACAGTGTCCGCTCCTGGGCAGCTCACCGTTTCAGCCATACCTCAATGAGGCTGCGAAACTACGTGCATTTCATAAGCCCTCACCTGGGCAGGTTTAATTCATTTGTAGCGATATTGGCCCCACTTCCCTACCCCGTGCAGAACTATTTCTGGCCCTTTTCTCACTCTCCGGGGGGCCGCCTTGCCTGAGCCAGGATTTTCCTGTGCGCCACCAAATATTGCGATCAACAGTCAAGGGTAGCAAAGTATTTTCTTCTAAAACATATTTTGAAATCTGAAGAAAAGGACTAAGCACGTTTAATACAGTTTTACTTATCACTGCGTATTAACGGGTCTTTGGAGGAATGATGGGCCATGCCCGGGGATGCCAGGATAGCACCTGAAGAATCACAGGCCCATGAAGGCGTGATGCCTGATCCGTGTACCTGTGCACTAACGTGTTTCTATATGCCGTTGTCGGGGAGTGAAAAGTTTAGCTACATATTTAGAGAGTGGGTCTGTTTTGATAGCTTTGGCTAATAAGATTTCTCTGTTGAGGCTGTCCTTAAACAGAATTAATGTCAGGCTGTTCTGGTTTTACTAGCAGACAGTCTTCAGACTACTGATTACTGCCTCCTCCTTCTTGTCTACCCCCACTCCCCTTCTCCCCACCCCATGCCCTTCTTTGTCATCTTTGGGGCAGGAAACCTGGGATGGAGTTTGCGGTCTTTTATCCTTTTCATTTAGAACAGGCTGTATCTTTTTTTTTTTAAAGATTTATTTACTTGAGAAAGAGCGAGTGCGCAAGCATGGGGGCAGGAGGCAGAGGGAAAGGGAGAGAGAAGCCCAAGCAGACTCCACACTGAGTGTGGAGCCCAATATGGGGCTTGATCCCAGGCCTCTGAGATCATGACCTGAGCCGAAACCAAGAGTCAGACGCTTAACCGATGGTGCCACGCAGGTGCCCCTAGGACAGACGGTATCTTATTTCTACCTCTTGCTCCTAGCACAGTGCCCTAAATGTAATGAGTGCTCACTATTTGTTGAACGATGACACTATTAAACTGCCAATGCTTGGGTAGGAAGGCCCAAGGAAGGCAAAAACTTCATTATTTGATTATAGAGGGAAGCTGCCTTTTAAAAGAGGCACCTGCCAAAACCCATGTTTGGATGGCTACAACAGAGGACTTGGGGCAGATCCTGGTATGCAAGAATTGTCTTGAATTGGCTTTTTGGTTTCTTAAGACAAAATCAGTGGTGACTCATTTTCCTGGAGGAAGAAAGCAAATAGGGGATGAGTTTCCTGGCTAGGGCTTGGTCTAATTCCTTGTATGTGGTTGACTTTTGGGGACAGGTTGGAGAAATATGCATTGAAGCCCAGGGACCCTACTTGAATGAGAGGGATCTATACTCAGACTACATTTCTTTGGGGTTTAATATTATTCAACACTTCTGAAGCCTCAGATGGGCCCAGCTAAGGTCAACAGGCAGAAGGGGACACCAAGCCTCCCCAAAGGGCAACTTAAATCGGTGGTGAGGGGAACCTGGAATGGCAATTTGGACTCAACGCCAGCACTGAGATTGTCATATTGGGAAGGCGCATGTGGGCAGAGTGTGTGTAAGCCTGGAAACCTTTCCTAACCTAGTCACCTGGGACTTGGAGTAAGCTTCGGAAACAATAACTGTGCGTACCTGTGAAACACACAATGAAACTTGAGGCGCCCCAGCCTTTAGGGGTGTGGCAAGACCCTGATAACACCCAGAGTTTAAGCTCTGGCCCAGTGTACCAGTGAATGAAGAGATGACGTCTTCCTCTACCCCTTACACCCTGACAACTATTCTCTCTCTGATTAAGGGTATGGGGTGCGGAGCTGAAGTCTCTGGGTTCAGGCCTCAGTCCTACTGATACTGCTTATAGGTTCTATATTAAATGAGATGCATGTAACTTGCTTAGAACAATACTTGATGCAGGGTGAAAGGTCAATAAATGTTGGTCATGTGCTTTCACAGGTGCAGGCAAGGATGGTGCAGGGCTGTGCAGAATGTCTTTTTTTTTCTTTTTTTAAAGATTTTATTTATTTATTTGACAGAGAAAGACACAGCAAGAGAGAGGGAACACAAGCAGGGGGAGTGGGAGAGGGAGAAGCAGGCTTCCCGCTGAGCAGGGAGCCCAATGTGGGGCTCGATCCCAGGACCCTGGGATCATGCCCTGAGCCGAAGGCAGACGCCTAACTGACTGAGCCACCTAGGCACCCCTGGAATGTCTTTTTTTCTTTTTCTTTTTTTTTGAGGGGAGGGGGGAGGGGCAGAGAGAGAGGGAGAGAGAGAATCTCTGCACTGGGTGTGGAGCCCAACACGGGTCTCGGGGCTCCATTTCACGACCCTGAGATCATGACCTGAGCCGAATTCAAGAGTCTGACACTTAACCGACTGAGCCACCCAGGCGCCCCCAAAATGTCCTTTTTTTTTTTTTAAGGACTTCATCCATTTATTTGACAGAGAGAGAGAGACAGCGAAAGAGAGAACACAAGCAAGGGGAGTGGGACAGGGAGAAGCAGGCCTCCCACTGAGCAGGAGCCTGATGCGGAGCTTGATCCCAGGACCCTGGGATCATGACCTGAGCCCAAGGCAGACACCTAACGACTGAGCCACCCAGGCACCCCAATGTCCTTCTTTCAATTGTGGTCCCATAGGCAGCAATCGCAGATTCTCGCGCTTTCCCTGTCAGGCACTTGGAATGAGTGAGGACTGGCGTTTTGTCATGAGACCATCAACAGCTTGTTCCATTGTCTGTGGTGCTGTTTTCAGAGGGATATCATGTCCCAGGTATGAGTTTGACACATCTCTGGCAGCCGATCCCAGAAAACTAGCCACTAGGGGCACTTTAGGTGTCCTTCAGCGTCAAGGTGGCTCATTTTGTCCCAGCTTCAAGGTGAGCACAGAAAAGAATGCATAGGATTTAGGACTATCACCAAAGGTAGCTCACATGGCAAAACTGGATGCAAGCTGTCTGATGGGACATTACAGAGAAATGTGACCTTGCTTTGTGTAGCTCAACTGGAGCGAAGTGGCTCATCTCAGTTACTTCTGAATTCCCTCTCCCACAGTGGCTCTCAAAGTGCGGTACTGGATGAGCAGCGTCGGCGTTATCTGGGTCCTGGGTAGACATGCAAAACATCAAGCCCCATCCCAGACTTCCTGGATCAGAAACTCTGGGGTGAGCCCCAGCAATCTCTGTTTTAAGAAGCTCTCAGGAAGGCTCTGGTGCTTATGAAATAATTGGAGTGCTCTATCCCTGACAAATGGTTGTTTGCCCAGTCTCTGCTGGACCTCTTGTGATGGAGAACTCAGCACCTCTGAGAAGTCCCCCTAAACACCTCCTGCCAATCAAACTCCTGCCCATCTCCTTTCCTTGGTTCTAAGTCTACCGTGTAATCGAGTCACTTCGAGGAGTTAAAATACATACACACATACATACATTAAGTATCAGGTAACTTACTTTGTTTACATTATATTTAATTAAGAGTTGGACATGTTCAAATTGTGCTATTTGGATTCTGTATCCTTACTGCCATAATTTGCATAATTTATAGATCTCAAACCGTAGTGGAAGCAAATACTTTAGGATTTCTTTTTTTCTTTTTTTAAAGATTTTATTTATTTATTTGACACAGAGAGAGAGATAGTGAGAGTAGGAACACAAGCAGGGAGAGTGGGAGAGGGAGAAGTAGGCTTCCCGCCGAGCAGGGAGCCCGAAGCGGGGCTCCATCCCAGGACCCCCAGATCATGACCTGAGCCGAAGGCAGATGCTTAAATGACTGAGCCACCCAGGTGCCCCAATACTTTAGCATTTCTCTATCTAGATTCTTTGTCAAGTATTTATTGCCCAATGAAACATTTATACAGAGAGATCAAGAAAATTCTTATCCTTAAAGAAAGTGAATTGCAATGTGGAAGGAGACATGAAGTCGTGGAAAGGACTCTGGTGAGGTGCTAATAAGACCTGAACTCTCTCTTAGATCTGCTGCTTGTTAGCTCCCTGTTATTGAGTATTCCACTTACTTTCCCTGCACCTGAGTTTCCCAATCTGTAAAATAAGGTGGTTGGATTATGGTCTGTTATTAGGGGTTCTATGAGTCTTACTTTGGGAGACAACCTTTATGATATAAGGAATGCATTTTCACGAGGGATCTGTGTTGACTGGAAAGAATACAGAATGTCCATTAAGAACATTTATGACAGGGTGCCTGGCTGGCTCAGTTGGAAGAGCACTCGACTCTTGATCTCTAGTTTGAGGCCCACATTGTGGGTAGAGATTACTAAATAAATAAATAAACTTAAAAATGGTGAGGGGGAGCCTAGGTGGCTCAGTCAGCTGAGCATCTGACTGTTGATCTCAGCTCAGGTCTTGATCTCAGGGTCATGAGTTTGAACCCTGCCATGGAGCCTCCAAAAAAGAAAAAAAGAACATTTATGACAAAAATCACAGGCCTATCTCTTCAAGCATCACTGGTATCCTGCTCTGGAATCTGGGTCCTGATGCTTATTCTTTGTTTTGGAAATGAGCAATAGGTGGCTTGGCAGAATGGGGAACAGGTGTGAAAGGAGCTCACAGGGGCTTTGGAGAAACGACAGATTTGCTTTCCTGAAATAAGTTTGAGCCTTCAGCCACACGACATGTGTAGATTTCCATAAATAAAAAAAAAAACTCATGGTAAATATAGATTCATTAAAGGGTCTTAAAAATTGGATCTAGGCTTGGGCTGTAGGCTTGGGTATGGAACACAATGCAACCTTTGTCTCTCTCTCTGCCCTTTCCTTGTCTTTTCTTCACTCACCCATGAGCTTTTATCTGAAAAGATGTGTCAGGACTCTGGTTATAAATACCCAACCGGCTAATTTAGTTCAAAAGATATTATTTTTTGAGTGATGGCTACTGGAGTGGCTACATCTTTAAAGGGACAACTGAACAATTGAGTGTAGGGCACGGGCTGCCCTGAGCTCAGCAGGGCAGCTGGGGATCTTTTCTATGTGGTACTGTAGGAGATGAACCTCTGTATTTGTCTCAGCTCAAAATTCAGATTTCCCAGGAAGAGATTCTGATTGCCCAGCTTAGGTCCTATGTCCACCCTGTGATCAGGGGAGGGGTCTGGGATTAGCAACCTCACCGGCAGAGCGTGGGCTAGGGTGGGAAAGCCCCCCAAAGGACTGTGTGTGGTAGGAGTGCGGTCTAGCAGATGCTGCCAGAAGGGGGAATGGGAGGGGCAGACAAACATCATAGTGTCTAAGACTCCAAAACTTCTGTGGGATAACTGCAAGTGACAACAAGTTCAGGCAACACCAACGTGTTCCCAGGGCACAACTGGGTAATTTCAGGAGCTTGGAGGGCTGGCCAGCCAGAAAGCTGACATCCAGTGGTAGTTTAAATCATAGAGGGTATAGCCAACTCTTTCTTCTTAGGAGGCCTGTTACGGATGGCATTCAAAAATATTCATTAACTGACTGGCTGACTGACTGAATGAATGATGCAACTCTTACATGGGCTAAGTGAGGACTTCTGTTTGACACTAGCCTGAGTTGAATTCGTTTAGAAACTGCTTAATTATGCATCTTTCAGTTGCAAGTGATTGAAGCCCATCAGAGCTATCTTTAGCAAAAGATGGTCCTTGCTGGGATAACATTGCTGGCAGGGACAGACTTGAACCTCGTCCTGAGTATCAGGGAGCCTCTGCCTCTTGTCTTCCCTCCTCTCTGAGCCTCTGCTCCCCTCTTCACTCAGATGTGGCAGCTTGGCATTCTTTCATTTTCAGTCTACCTTGTCCGCAGACAGCGGTCCGTGCCCCCAGGACTTGTATCTCCTCTTCTCAAAGCCCCGGGTGACTAAGACCGACTTACCTTCATTCCCATTCCAAGCCCAGAACAGGGACTCTCCGTGGCCCACCTTGGGCCAGGGGTCTGCCCCTGACTCAATCAACCAAAATGGCCCCCAGTGCTTGGTGGAGGTGCGGCGGGGAGGGAGTGCCATTACATTATGAATTTGGCTCTAGAAGCAGTTCTTGGAAAGGAAGGGGGATGTGAGCAGACAACCCAATTGATGTCTCCTGCAGAAGCCAAATAGTGTAATCTTTGCTTATATTTGTATAGTGCTTTAAGAATACTCGATTCTTGACCTAACTGTGTGAGGTAGGCAAATCAGGTAATAGTCTTTCTTTCACATCTACTTGAGTTCACTCTGCCGTGGTGTCTGTTTTTCAATTCTTGTCTTTGACACTTGACTTTACATTTATTGAGGGCAGAGACCATATCCTGTTTATCTTTGCTTCTCTATCCCCAGTACCTAGCTCTGGTCTCTGTACCGGATGGCATCTAATTGATGTGTATTCAGTTGAATTCCTATTTTTCCAGGTGAGAAACCTGAGGTGCACAGTATTACAACACAGACGAGCCCTCAAGAGCTCCCAGTTATGCTGTGGCTTAGCCCAGCTTGCCAGCTGAACGAGAGGGTCTGCAACAGCTCAGAAAGATCAGATTTTAGGGCAGAGGGCCCAGGCCCTGATGCTGGATGCCTCCAGAACAGTCTCAGCTCTCCAGAAAGGGTCTTTGCCAGAGGAGGTGGACAAGCAAGTAAAAAAGGCAGGTTATTAACACTTTCATTTCCTTGGGACTTGACTCAGCTATCTTAGCTGTCTGACATTTGAGCTTGATGGGACAGAAAGGAGAAAGAAGCTGAGGGGGACACTACTGTTCTGGAAAGCTCTCTACTAGATGACAGGAAGCAGTCAGGGACACCAACGAGGGTTTTATGGTCTCTGAACTGGGCTAGATCTTCCAGTTCTGCCACTCAGCAAATGACCAAGTCACCTCACCTCTTTGTGTCCATCCTCCCTGGGCTGTGTGAGGGCTCAACAAGAAAATGTAGGGGAAAGCCCTTTATAGATGGAAGATCATCATATCAATACTAATATCCCTCTCCATTCAAGGAGGACATACAAAAATTGTGCCGCACAAAGGTAAAGAGGCCAATCTTCTCTCAAAGGTCTGATGGTCCAGGATGGGGAGCAGACGGCAATGCAAAATGCTGGGGGCTCTGAGTGTGGGTCAGTCCTGTGTGACCCCGAGAGGAAGCCTCCTGTGTGTCTTTAGCATACCCAGGAAAGGGTTCCCAGTGTGGGAAGCTTTGGAGCTCGGTGTGAAAGGAATTCGCTAGGCAGGAAGCGGTGGGATTATAGCAAGGTGATTATGAAGGGACGGAATTACCAAAGGGTCCCGAGGGTGATTATTACTATCAGACACTGTTGGGGCCCTACATTTATGCTGCATAGGCTACCCTTGGCAGTCTGCTTTCAGGGGTACCAACCAAGAAGGCTCTTCGAAATCCCAGGCTCTTGACTCCTCCTCCCCAGCTTTCTGGTAGCCTCCATTCCTCTGTTCAGCTTCGTTTCTTCAGTGCTGGGAGAGATCTTGAGAAACAATCTGGTATCGTCCTCTGCACCAAGGTAAGTATGGGTTGTGATCCTTGTTTTATGGAAGAGGCAGCTGTGGGCGAGAGAGGCTCCAGGTGCTAACTAGGGACATAGAAGCCAGGACGGTTTCTCCTCAAGTTCTTGGTCTCCTCTATCAAGATGCTTCTTTTCTTTGGTTCCTTTTAAGTTTCAAATCCCCATTTCAGGTAATACTTGGGTATTCCTTATTTACATGTAATGTTTCAAGTCCTTTCTTGGGCACAGGTTATAATAAGGAGAGAAGCTGACCGGAGGGAGCAAACAGAAGGTGGGGTATTGGAGGCTTCACGGACAAAAAGGGAAACTTCCTGGGCTGTCAGTGGATTTGGCACATACAGCAATCCTACCCAGCGGAAAGGCTCCTTATCCAAACCACAGATCTTGGGAGCCCTGAGAACCAGGACCACTATTTTCATAGCTAATGAGGTGAAGGAGCCTAGGGGTGTAATTTTAAGAGTTTCAAGGTTTATCAAAATAAATTGCTATTATTTTATTTTCCTCTTTCCTTCTCACCTAGCCCTATTAGTGACTTAGTGTCACGGCCCCCAAAGAGAGGAAGGGAGTCAAACTGGAGGGCATGCGCAGGCCCAGCTACAGCTCTTGAGGTGCCTGGATGGCTCAGCCTGTGCATGCAGAGCTGTTGGGGGGGAGGCAGGGAAGAGAGGGGGTCACGGTTGCTGTAATTGGAGTAACAGGAGATAAGTGTGCTGACTGTGGGTTATTAATAGGCACCAAGACCTATATTTACAACCGGTGGCTTAAATTAGGAGAACAGTCTCGCCTAGCCAAATCCTCGCCCCACACCAAAGACACCTGAATTGTGCAAAGTGATCATTCTGAACCCAGCTCACCCAGTTCAATAAGCAGGTGGCCTCAGGTAGGAGTAGCGAGATCTTTGAGATCTTCCGAGATCTTCTGTTGCCTGCTCAAAATGTCTATTGCAATTCTGCCCTTGGGGCGCATGCGGCAGAGCACAGAGCACCATTCTCTTTAAAGGAAGGGAGGCAGACAGGTAGGAGGGGAGGGAGGGAGGAATGGAGGTAAGAAGGAAGGGAGGGTTAAGAGAGAGAGGAAAAACAAGACACCAGGTTGCTCAAGTCAAAACCTAAGCTCAGGCCAAGCCTCTCGGAGGTTTTCTATTCCTCCTCCTCCAGCCCACGTCTGAATGGGGAAATTGTTCCATTTCACCATGAGAGAAAGCTTCTACTCACCGCCTGCCAGAGGCCCAGAGGTGGAATATGGGAATTTCAATGTCCACAGGCCAGGGATAACCCCCAACGCTGGCGCAGGAAGGTGGCTCGGAGGGCTGCGAGGACCCAGTCCAAACCTGACTACCTCTGCACTCTCCTCGGGCCTGAACGGACGGCCCCAGTCGGCCCTCCGCGCTGGGTCAGAACCTCTGCACTCGGGATTCTCTGAGGGGGAGGCTGCGCTGCATCGGCGGGGGTGGGGTTTGCACCCCAGGGCCCAGCCTCTGAGTTTGGGAGGAAGAAAGGGAAGGGGGGCTGAAGGGTGAGTGGGCTGCCCCAGGTGTCAACCTGGGGGAGATAGATTCCGAGTGGGAAAAGCTTGGGAATCGAAGGGAATACTCATGACTGGGTCTAGTGTTTCTGCTACTTCCTACTGCATTATCACACTGAACAGCCTCTCTGAGCCTCAGTTTCCTTATTAGTGAAGTTGGCTAAAAAGAATATCCACCTTACAGGATTTATTTTGAGAGCCCAAATAGGTAATATAATCACTTCTGCCTTTATTGAGGGCTGCTTATGTCCCAGGCATTGATTGTATTTTTAAAAGATTTTATTTGAGAGAGAGTGCGCATGCGTGAGCGCACAAGCGGGGAGAGGGGCAGAGGGAGAAGCAGGCTCCCCGCTGAGCAGGGCCCAGGGGGGCTCCATCCCAGGACCCCGGGATCATGACCTGAGCCAAAGGCAGACGCTTAACCCACTGAGCCACCCAGGTGCCCCTCAGGCATTGATTTTAATGCTTCCCATGTATGACCTCACTTAATCCTTAAAATCACTTTAGACCTCAGGTGTTTGCATATATCCAAATTGATCAAATTGTACACATTGAATGTATGCAGTTCTGTGTATATTAATTATACCTCAATGAAGCTCTTAAAAAAAAAAAAACACTTTAGGAGGTAGGTATGATTTTTTTAATCCCCATTTAGCAGTTGAAGCAACTGAGGCTTAGCAGAGAGTTTAATTGCCCTAGACCAACAGCCAGTCATAGCAGAAGTGGGATTCAAACCCAGGCCGACTGGCTTCAGAGTCTCTATTTTTAATCAGTGCGCCAGGGCTTATATGTAAAACGGTCTTTGCAACTGCAAACCACCGTTTAAAGGTCAGTTGTGGTTATGATCAGTGGCACGGTTAGTAGGTCACACCCGCCAACTGAATACTGAGTGAGGGCATACGGATCAGTTCCTAAACTACTGCTCAGTGCTCAGTGAGCACTCAGTCACTCTGCCACCCCTTGACCCTGTCCCCAAGAGAGGACACGATGCAAAAGAAGGAAAGTCAATTCCACCAAGTATGGAGTTATTGGGGGTGGGTGTGAAGTGCAAGTAATAAAATAATAAAGAGATCACACAGCGGAAAGCAATTGCGCCTGACCTGGGCATCAGCAAAATCCAAGGAAGCAAAGAACGGAGGTCCTCAGACTGGGGTCTCCTTTACCTTTAGTAAGACAGGAAGCCCAGGGCAGTTTCCCTGATGTTCCACAGGCCCGGCGGGCTGCCCTCTGGGGCTCCCACTGACCTCACGCAGGCTCCACCCCATAACCCAGAAAACATGCAGCCATCTTCCTGGCCTAACCAGTGTCAGGAGACTCATGTCTCCTGTCTGTGAGCAAAAGGTTAACAGCTTTCCACTATGCAACGCAGAGCCACTTTAAAAGGTTTCTTTGGGTAGGAATCAGGAAAGCCCAATACTAAAACAGGAAGTATTTTATCATTGGGACCTGGATGTTTTCTAGTCATTATGGTGCTCTTAGTCACTGGATGGAGTGACTGACTGTTACTATTACTATTTAATGGGCCTTGGCTGAACTCCAGACCTACACAATCAACTGTGGGCCTGACATCTCCACTGCGGTGTGGACTCATGAGCCCACACTTAGCAGGTCTAACAGTAAGCTGCGGAGGCGCTCCCCTGTCTCCAGTTGGTAATGCTACGCTTCTAGTTGCTCAGGCCAAAAACCTTGGTATCCCCCTTGTCTCCTCTCTTTCATACTCCTGGTCCATCAGCAAAGCTAGTTGCTCTACCCACGAAATAGATTTTTAAATTGGGGCCACATTTTGCCATACCCACTGTCATCTCCCTGCTGGGTTGCCAGGGTCACCGAAGAGCCTCCTCGTCTGTCTCTACCCTTGTTTCCTGCAGCCCGTTGTGAGGCCCGGCAGCCTGAGTGTTTCTGTCCTTAAGTCTGACCATACCACCCCTCTGCTGAAAACTCCCAAATGGCTCCCACGTCACTCAAAGGAAAAGCCCAAGTCCTTCTTTGACCCAAAAGTCCCACATGACCTGCCCCCCCCCCCATGACCTCTCCTACTTCCTACTAGCCTGGAACTCTCATTCCTGCTAGGTTGTCTCCTCTGCCCGAATGTTCTCCCCCGTATCTCTATGGCTGGTTTCAATTCCTTCAGATCTTTATTTCAAAAGTCATCTTGTGAAAGAGACCTGCTCCAGCCTGAAATGTGACCCCTTCTAGTCCTTCGCCTCTCTCTCCCCCCAACCAGCACCACGCCTTTTTTTCTTCTTAGCATTGAGCCCTCTTGAATACTGTATTATGTATTTTACTTGTTTGTCTGTCTCCCTGTTAGAAGATGTATGAAAGGATTTTTGTCTACTTTGCTCACTACTGTATCTCCAGGGCCTTGAACAGCACCTGACACATAGTAGACACATGTCTAAATACTTGGTAAGTAAATGAATGGAATAATAAACAAAGGACAACATTAGCTGTGGATCCTCTAGCAAATCATTTAGCCCCTCTAGGCTTTGATTTCCTTGGAGGTAAAACTGAGTTTTTGCCTTAGATGGCTCTGAGCTCCCCTGCAGCTGACATGCAGATTTTCCTGGTTAACACCTATGGAAGCAGCGGTGTGGCAAGAAAGGGTCTGAAGAGCGCCTGAAGATTTGGGTTCAAGGCCCCCGTTGGTAACACTTGTCTGGGTCTCAGTTTCCACAACAAATAGAAAGAGCTCCACCCAGTGGCCACTAAGGTTACTTTCGGCACTTAAAGTGTAAAATTTGCCTCCCTACCCCTCAACGCCACACGGTGGCGCAGTTGTCTACCGCTGTCTCTAAGAGGGCGTTGCCAAGCCGAGTCTGACTAAACAGCCCGCCTTTTGGAAGTTACATTTTTCATGGACACCTGTGAGAGCTGCTCATTCATCACATCTCTCTGGTTTGTTTCAATAACAACAAAAATCATTAATTTTTTTTTCAGATAAGAAGGCATAAATCTCAAAAGCAAGTGAGTGGAAATTTCAGTTAAATCTTGGTCACCAGCGTTATTTAAAAACCAAGCTGAAAAGCTGGAAAACAAAAGAAGTCAATGCCAGTGTTAGGCGAGGCCCCAGCTCTATACTACATTAGTTCTAAAAGTAAGTGGCCGCATATCTGTCTGCACATAACCAAGAATATTCCCTCCAGGAGATAGGAAGGCTAGGGCAGAACTGGATTGTTTATCCCAGGACCTTTTTGTTTGCTTGAAACAATCGTTAAAGATGCCTCCTTGTGAATAATAAATAATATAATACAACAGGTTGTGAACAGGGCATGGCACACGATAAGCCCTAAGTAGCCACTGTCATTGTCATTAATATCATTATTGGGTTCTAGTTCTACCACCTCCCCAACAAACAATAATGCTTTTGGCTTGAAATTTACTTTAGATTACAACAAATAAAAATGATTTTGTGATTCTTTACTCTAATTACAAATTACCCATGTTCCACCACTCAGTGCAGAAATAACTAAGAAGGTTTTGATACCACCCAAATGCACCTGCACGCACACACGTTTGTGGTCAGGTTGTATTGTTAAAAAACAAAATTCTAAATTTTAAAGATCTGTTGGCTTTATCCAACGATTCATGAATTGGGCAGCATCCCACCTAGCAGAAGGGAGCTCTGAGGAGCTGTACAAAATGAAAGACTCTTATAGGCAGAAGGAGCAGGAACAAGGAAGTTAATTGGGCAACAAGTGGATTGGTTATGGCAAGATCACTCTCCTTTAGGGCATGGCAGGGGTCTATCAGGCAGGTGACCTCACTAGCGCTGACGAGGTGATTCCTGATTGACCAGATTAAGACTCCATTTCTGGGAGAGGCTGAAACTTTAAATAAGTCTCAATGTAGTGACATGGGGCTTAGCATAAGTGACTCCATTTGGGGCCTGTTGTCTTGTTTTTAATAGTATAAAGGTTTTTTTTTTTTTTCACTAATTTTTCATTTATCATTATACTAAGCACATTTCCACATCATTGGTAATCATCATTGATAATAACACACTTCTTTGATTAGCAAATGAGTACATTTTAATGGTAGAAAATACTGAATAGTACAGGACAAAGATAAAAAAGAAATCATTCCGGGTGCCTGGGTGGCTCAGTTGGTTAAGCGACTGCCTTCGGCTCAGGTCATGATCCTGGAGTCCCTGGATCGAGTCCCGCATTGGGCTCCCTGCTCGGCAGGGAGTCTGCTTCTCCCTCTGACCCTCCCCCCTCTCATGTGCTCTCTCTCTCATTCTCTCTCTCTCAAATAAATAAATAAAAAATCTTTAAAAAAAAAAAAAAAAAAAAGAAATCATTCCTAATCCCATCGTCCAGACTAGAGATAATTGTTCACATTTTGATATATTTCTTTTTTTTTAAAGATTTTATTTACTTATCAGAGAAAGAGAGAGAGAGAGAGAGAGAGCGCGCGCACAAAGCAGGGGGAGGGGCAGGCAGAGGGAGAAGCAGGCTCCCTGCTGAGCAAGGAGCCCAAGACCCTGGGATCATGACCTGAGCCAAAGGCAGATGCTTAACTGACTGAGCCACCCAGGCGCCCCTGATACATTTCTTTCAATAATATTCATGCAAATATATTTTCCATAAAATCAGGAATATATTACATATATGATTTTTTCTCTTGATTAATTAAATTTATTTTAAAATTACTTTAAGATTACAAGAGTTTTTTTTTCTTTTACTTTATGTGATCATTTTTCCTGTCATTACATGTTCTTCAAAAACCTCAGTCATAGAGATGATTTTGCTCTTTATTTTCTCTCTTGTTTTGATTGTTTGGGGCCCTTGACTAAAATGCTTAAGTGGAGGGTGCCTGGGTGGCTCAGTCAGCTCAGGTCATGATCTCAGGGTCCTGGGATCTAGTACTATGTTGGGCTCCATGCTCAGCTCACTCAGGGAGAAGTCTGCTTCTCCCTCTGCCCTCTCTTCCCCCGCTCATGCTCACTCTCTCTCTCTAATAAATAAATAAAATATTTAAAAAAATGCTTCAGTGGAATCCTTGCAGAGCCCTGGCTTGGTTGTAAGAGGTGTAATTTCACAGAGGGCTGTCCCACGGGCTAGCCCTGCACTAGGCTGAATGGAGCAGAATTCTGTTTGACCTTCATTCCTTGATTCAAGGCTCTGCTCATAGTTACACTGCAACTCGCTCTCCAGAGGCATGACATTCTTTTTTTTTTTTTTTTTTTAATTTTTATTTATTTATTTATTTGAGAGAGAGAATGAGACAGAGAGCATGAGAGAGGGGAGGGTCAGAGGGAGAAGCAGACTCCCCACTGAGCAGGGAGCCCGATGCGGGACTCGATCCCGGGACTCCAGGATCATGACCTGAGCTGAAGGCAGCCACTTAACCGACTGAGCCACCCAGGTGCCCCCAGAGGCATGACATTCTAAACAGCTGCCTCACTCAGTAGAGTTGTCTTCTGAATTGAGATTTCATAGGAGAAAGGAGGAAACTTTCTTACCATTTGGATGTTTCAAGCCCATTAACTCTCAGAAGACAGGAATTAAAACACTACTGATTGAGATAAGAACATTCACAATTTATTGAGTACGCATTAGGTCCTGCTAGGAGTTGTCCTTACTTCATCTGATCCTCACATCCAACTCATTTTATACAACAAGGGACAAAACAGAGGCTCAGAGAAATGAAACGCCTTGTCTAAAGTCACTGGTTGACCCAGGATGGGAACCCAAGTGTTTGGCTCTGAAACTTTTGTTCCAGCAGCCCCAATATACACCTTCCCAAAACATTTACTGAAAATCATATTTAGTGCAAATGGAGTTTATGAGGCAGGAACTAGGGTTCCTCTCCTCAAATGGTGAGAAGTGAGGGGGGTAGGTTGACCCAGAAAATCTCCATGTCTGCCTGAGGGATTTTAGCACCAAAGTACTGATGTATATAACACAAGAGTCCCTCCCTGGGATGCTTGGATGGTTCAGTCGGTTAAGTGTCTGCCTTCGGCTCAGGTCATGATCCCAGGGTCCTGGGATTGAGCCCCGCATGGGCTCCCTGCTCAGTGGGGAGTCTGCTTCTCCCTCTGCTTCTCCTCCTGCCTTGTGCTCTCTTGCTCACTCTCTCTCTCCAAAAAAAAAAAAAAAAAAAAAATCCCTTTATCTGCAGGAGATATGTTCCAGGACCCCCATGGATGCCTGAAACCGCAGATAGTACTGAATCCTGTATATAGTATGTTTTTTTTAATATTTTATTTATTTATTTGACAGAGACAGAGATAGTGAGAGCAGGAACACAAGCAGCGGGAGTGGGAGAAGCAGGCTTCCCCCCAAGGAGGGAGCCCGATGTGGGACTCGATCCCAGCACCCTGGGATCATGACCTGAGCCGAAGGCAGACGCTTAACGACTGAGCCACCCAGGTGCCGTAGTATGTTTTTTCCTATACGTGCATACCTGTGATAAAGTTTAATTTATAAATTAGGCATGGTAGGAGATGAACAATAAGTAATAATAGAACAATTATAAAAAGATACTGTCATAAAAGTTACATGAACACACTCTCTCACTTTCTCTTTCAAAATATCTGATTTAACTGCACTCACCCTTCTGCAGCTTGCAATGATAAGAGATGATAAACAGCGTCCGAGGTGAGACGAAGTGAGGTGAAGGATGTCAGCGTTGTGATGGAGAATTAGGCTACTGCGCACCTCCTGATGACACATCAGTAGGAGGACCACCTGCTTCTGCTGGCAATAGGTAGCTAAAACTGCAGAAAGTGAAACCCAGGATGCGGGGGGGCGGTTACTACTGAATTTCCCAAAAGAACTGAGGAGAGCCTGACATTCATTTAACAAATCATATTTTAGGCTCAAATAATAATAATGATAACTACTCTTTGATAGACTCTGTGCTGAGCATGTAAGAGACATCGTGTCATGTTATGATTCCAGGGGCCCGGGAAGATAAGTCCTAGTATCCCCAGTTTCCTAAAGAGCTATCTGGGACACCAGGGGGTTGCCTTGCCTAATGGCAAACAGCCAGTATGGATTCCACTTCTGTCAGAGTCCAAGGTCCCAGACTTAACCGTGGGTCTGCTTCTTCCCCCTTCTCCTTGTTTCCTCCCTGCCTCCATCCTAACTCCCTTCTTGTCTCCCTTGCCTCCTTCTTTCTCCCTTCTTCCTTTTCCCTCCCTTCTCTTTTCTAGAGGGAAAAACCATAGTTGACCTCCCAGTCAGGAAGCCTCTGCAGCTTTCAAGGGTGTGATGAAGAGTGTTTCTGACAGTGACGAGCAGCAGAAAGAAGCAAGTAAATACGTTGACTATTGAGCTGGCTCTAAGCAGCATGCAAAGAGCTTCTGGATGGCTTGTCTCTTTGAATCCTATAAACCTCTAGAAAAAGGAGTTTCTATTGCTATGCTTATTTAGCAAGAGGAAACTGAGTTTCAAACAGGCACCTTGCCCAAAGTCTCACAGTTTTGTGTTTTTTTTTAAAAGTATTTATTTATTTATTTTAGAGAGAGAGCACAAGCAGGAGGGGCAGAGGGAGAGAGAGAATCTCAAGCAGACTCCACACTGAGCAGGGAGCCCGACACGGGGCTCCATCTCAGGACCCTGAGATCACGAACTGAACTGAAAACAAGAATCGGACACTCAACCGAGCCACCCAGGTGCCCCCAAACTCTGTTTTAATGAACAGAGCCAGGATAAATCATGATTTGATGTAAAAGTCTAGTGCCCAGCTGTAGCACTGACGCTAGACTTTTCAGTGTGGTAGAGAAAATGGTCCTTTTGGGGGTGATATTTGTCAACCACTGCTCGAGAACTTAACAGTGGAAAAATCTTGGTAATTCCCTCTGGCTTTCAAAGTCTTTTGCTATCCGCCCCTCTTTTATTTAGTCAATTTCATTTCCCACGACTCCCTTTCTGCACTCTCTCCTTTTCGCAGGCTGGTATTTCTGTCACTGCCGTCTATCTCATTAATTTCCATGTGCACGCTTTCTAGTCTTCACTCTGCAAGTGACACCCATCCTTCAATGCCCAACGTAAGCACCTCTCTATGCATTCCTCATCTCTTCTAGTCCTAGGTGAAGGGATATTTCATCACCTCACAGCCCCGTGCAAAAGCTTTCAGTGATGACCTTTTATCTGCTAAACAAAATCCAGGCTTCTTCGCTTGGTATTCACGTTCACCACTCAGTCACAAACGTGTACCGAAAGCCAGTTATGTCCTAGGCACTCTCTAGGTGCTGGGAGAATTGTGGAGAACCAGACAGACAGGTTTCCACCCTATGGTGAACAAACTGGGCATTAAATAATTACAAATAATCAACTAAACAATTATTAGTATGATTCAAGCAATTATGAGGCCCTCTGGAATCTGGCCTCAACCTATTTTCAGTTCCTCCTCATCCTTTATTCCATTCAGATGAGCCTATTCATTCCATCCCACCTCTGTGGCTGTGCTCATATTCTCCCTTTTTTCCTTCGTGCAGAGTCTTCCCTACTCCACCCCATACCCCTTCAGGACCAGCTTTGGTTCTGCCTCTTCCATGAAACCCTGCTAGACAACTTTAGCCCGAAGGATCTTCCCTCATTTGAATTCCTAGTGCTTATCCATCGGACAAATATTTACTGAATGACTTCTTGAAATGTTTGATGAATTGACTCTTCATGAAGTCCTAAACATATGCTATGGTATTAAAGATTTACATAATATGAGGAGTTAGACTTCTCCTACTGAGGCATCAAGGATTTTTTTCCTCTTCTCCTCTGGGTGGGAGAGGAGTGGAGATCACAAAAGCTACAGTGAAACATACAAAATTACAAATAAGCAAAGTGACAATAAAAATTGCCTAATTACTCATAATCCTACTACACGAAAGAGATCTACCACTGACAACTTTCTACCTTCCTAGTTTTTTGTTTCTATTTCTATTTCTGTGTGTGTGTGTCTAGGAGAAATTCCTTTTTCCTCCAAATTAAAATTTTATCAAGAAAATCTTTTTTTCACAGGGTGCCTGGGTGGCTCAGTAGGTTAAGTGTCTGCCTTCGGCTCAGGTCATGATCCCAGGGTCCTGGGATAGAGCCCCATATTGGGCTCCCTGCTCAGTGGGGGGTCTACTTCTCCCTCTCCTTCTCCCTCTGCCCCTCCTGCTGCTCGTGCACACGCTCTCTCTCTCTCTCTCTCTCTCAAATAAGTAAATAAAATCTTAAAAGAAAATCTTTTTTTAATGGTCTTTTTTAAAACGGTGTACCTCTACCCCCACTCTCCTGCTCTTCTGCTTGGGGATGGAATAGTTTGTTCTAGATTGAACAAAACCTAGAGAATTTACTCAGAGACTCATCCATATCTTTTCCAGTTCACTGATCCTATGTACAATAAGAATCTGAACATTAGTTTTAGGGCATTTACTCAGAAGTCCTTTCTCAAAACCTACACTGGATGCTCTTCAGAACAGTACTCTTAACCTCTCGCAGACTCCAAATGTGTGGGATGCCTAGGTATATAGTGTAGCCATACTTTTATGCAAATCACAGAATGTGGGGCCTACAAGAACACAGATCTTCCAGTCCACACCCCTCATATACATGAGGAGCAGACTGAACTACAGTGTTAAGTACATGCCCAAGATCAGGCAGCTGGTGGGGACAGGGCCGAAGATGCTAGCCCTGATTATCTTTACAAGTTGCCTGTCTTCAGTTTGTCTAATGATCGACCTCAAACTAAAATGAAACAGAAAATACTCAGGGAAGCACTAACTCTTGCTAAACAAATCGTATTTATTCCTACCACTGAAGGGGAAAAGGTAACACAGTTTGGTGGAGGTTGGGCTAGATCTTTCAGCATTGACTTGTTTTGAAATGTCAGAAAACTTGCTCCTTGGAAATCTACATTACTATGATAGGATTAAAGCAAAGAAGAAATATTAGGACCCACTTATCTCATTCATTCATTTTTTTTTTTTTAAAGATTTTATCTATTTACTTGAGAGAGAGAGCACAGAGGGAGAGGGAGAAGCAGACCCCGGCTGAGCAGGGAGCCCAGTGCTGGGCTCAATTCCAGGACCCTGGGATCATGACCTGAGCCCAAGGCAGGCGCTTAACCGACTGCGCCACCGGCGCCCCTATCTTATTCTTTCTTAATGTTTGAGAAATGAAGATAACAAAAGGATGTAGGAAAAGATTGGCCCTTGATCATGAACGTAGCATTGGCTTGTATGTATATTCTACTTTGGTTCTTAATCCGGTTTCTAGAGGTCATCATGATCTGTGGTACAATTCACTCAAGCAAAAGAAACCCACAATTGTAGAAAAACTGAGTCTGTTCAGAGAGGCCAAGCCCCCTTCACGGACAACTTTCCCAAACTGAGCTTTCCAGCCTCAGTTTGAAGCCCCAGGAAGGTGGTCTCTCATTCTCTCTTTGGAATCTCTTTTTACAGGAACCCAGCAACGAGGGAGCTGTGTGAAAAGGCGAGTACTGTAGTTTTAAGAGTGCTTCTAAAGAACATTCCAATGGGCCTAAAGGCCTTATGGAGATGAAAGGTTTCGTAGGCGGGAGTGAGGCCGGGAGCGGAAGCTGATCCACCTGGTTGGACCGGGGCAGAGGCACATCCAAGAGCGGGGAGAATCCAACTGTAAGAGAGAGCTGGAGAAGAAAGGGCTCTGGCGGGGGAGGTACAAGCCAGCTCGCTTTTCCTCTGCTCACTCTCAAAAGCTCACTTCAGGATCCAGAGCACAGGTGCTGCCCATCGGGTCCCCTGCCCTACCACAGCAAACAAAGGGCGCGGCCTCCTCCAGCCTTTTCGGTCCGAATGGAGACTCGGCCTTACCTTTGAGGATCCACCCATCCCTTCTGATGCACCCAATGAGGCCGCAGACTCCTCCTGCCAGGAGGTGTTGAACTCTCGCAGGAAACGGACAGGTACCACGGACCAATGGTTGGAGCTGCCGCGGGCCAATGGGAGAGAGAAATGGGTCGACCTGAGGTTGAGAAGGAGAGCCCGCAAAAGGGGCGGGCCCCGGGGGCAAGACACGTAGGCGCTGGGGGTGGAGAGGGGCGGGCCAGTGGCTGGCGGGGCAGCCCCAGCCGCGGCGCGAGGAACCTGCGGACGGTCGGCAGCGGCCAATGGGAGGGCGGGTTGGCGTTGGGGAGGGGGGGAGGGCCCGGCGCCGGGCGGCCCCGCCCCTTCGGGTCCGCAGGGCTGGGGCGGAGCCAGGCCCGCGTCAGGTGGTCCCCGGAGTGCGGGCGGTGCTGGGGGCGGGACGCGGGCGGAGAGGGGAGCGGCGGCCAGCGGCCGGCGGGCGGCGGCGGGCACCGGCTGAGCGAGCAGGTACCCGCGGCGGAGGTGGCCAGGCCGCCCCCGGGGTGGGGGGGGTGGCGAGTACGAAGGCGGGGGCTCCGGCCCGCCGCGCCCCCCATGCCGCGGTGAGCACTCCCGCTCGGCGCACTTGTCGCCGCGCCGCGCCAGCCCCAGCGAGCCGGGTCTCCCCGCCCCGCCAGCCCGGGCCCTACCTGCGGCCGCCGTCGGGGAAGGGGGGTCCCCCCCAGCTCTGCGGAGCCGCATGAACAATAGGCGGCGGCGGCTCCTGCGGGCGGCGGCAGCCCCGCACCCTATGGATCGGCCGCTCCATGGAGCCCTCCAGAGCGCTTCTCGGCTGCCTGACGAGCGCCGCCGCTGCCGCCCCGCCGGGGGAGGACGGAGCGGGGGCCGGGGCCGAGGAGGAGGAGGACGAGGAGGAGGAGGCGGCGGCGGCCCCGGGGGAGCTGGGTCCCGAGGCACCGCTGCCCTACTGGACGGCGGTGTTCGAGTACGAGGCGGCGGGCGAGGACGAGCTGACCCTGCGGCTGGGCGACGTAGTGGAGGTGCTGTCCAAGGATTCGCAGGTGTCCGGCGACGAGGGCTGGTGGACCGGGCAGCTGAACCAGCGGGTGGGCATCTTCCCCAGCAACTACGTGACCCCGCGCAGCGCCTTCTCCAGCCGCTGCCAGCACGGCGGCGAGGACCCCAGCTGCTACCCGCCCATCCAGTGTAAGGCGAAGGCGGGACCGCGGAGCCGGGCGGGGAAGGGGGTGGGGGGCTGGAGGCCTACGGGTGGTCGCAGGGCGGGTGGGGAATGATTGACCTGGGAGTGGGTGCGCCCGCGCGCTCGGGCTGCAGGGGCTGCTCTGGTGGGTGCGATGGGTAAGATAGAGACGCCGCAGGCCTAGCCTGGAACCTCAGGCGCTTGGGCTCCTTAACCTTCATCTGACCACCTCAGCAGTGGCTTCCGCTTTCCACATCCTGAAGCCCCAGCATGAGAATCTCCCCATTTCGCACTCCCCGCTTCCCCAAATCTGGAAGGATTGCAGGCCAGCTGGTAGTTTCTGTCATCATCTTAGTCCCCAAATCGGGGACCTTCCCGACCTCTTCGACCGCCTGTCCCCGCCCCTTCAAGGCATTTGCTTTGAAGCAGATGGGGGTGTCTCGCACAGGGCTGGCTGGGCTGGCTCTTCTCATGTCCCGGAAGCCTGTGTGAACTCAAGGCTGAAGTGTCTTTGAAATGTCGTGTTGATTTCTTGGATCGCAGTCTTGTGTCAGAAGTTGTACCTTTAGGAGTCTCACTGAATGAGGTGCTGAGAAGGGTGCGAGTGTGTGAAGAAGCAGGTGATGATGGGTGGAGAAATGATTGGAGAGGGAAAAGTATGTCCTTCCCCCATGAGAGATCAGGAGCACAAGGTACAGTGGCTAAGTCCCAGTCCCTTGACACCCAGGCTGTTCAGATAATACATTTTCTCCTTTCTTCGCACCCTAGATCCTTGCCTATATTTGGTATTTGCCAAATCTCAAGGGGACCATGCCCATGGGTCCCTCCTAGGGCCTTTCTTCCAGTGTCCTGGTTTTCACCAATTTCCCAGGAGCCCCTTGTTCCACACCCTGCAATGAAATTTCCTTTGTTTTTATCAAAGGAGTTAAATTGCCATTGGAATCCCTTAATCAGTTTTGCTAGGTGGTTTTAGAAGATGTAAATACCTTCTTGTGCAGTTTACACTGTTTTATATTTGATGATTTCCATAATTTCTTCCCTGCTAAAAGGTATTGTTAATACGTATTTATTATTGTTTATTCCATATTTTGTATACTTTACATTTTAGTTAGTTAAAAAAAATTGTTACCAAGGGCCAACTTTAGGCATTTAGTTTTTAAATTTCATTTGTAACGTTTATCTTTCGGTCCTGTAACTTATTTTCATCTGAACAGTTGTGTTACTTTATTTAAGATGTTTTCTTTAAATACCATCACTTAATATGAAAAGCATAACCTCTTTCCTTATTTTTCTATTCTTCTTTATTGGTGTTTTGACCATTAAATTGATGTTCAAATCCTTAGTTCCCTTTGTTTCTGTCTCCCTCTCATTCAGTGTAAAACTTCCTGTTTTCTACATTTTGATCTTTATAATGCCTGGAGGCAACAAATGATTTTAAATGGTTTCTGGGTGTTAAATCGGGCTGTAGTACTGGGAGGTGGAGGTTAATGGTCCTAATGTAGTATCTGAAATAGCGCTGAAGATGAACTTGGTCACATACTGGAAGAGATACTGGAAGAATGGCCTGGCATATTAGACACAGTGCAGTTTTTTATACATAAGTCAAAGGTTTGAGGTTCTTTATGGGTGACGTTTTGTGATTTTTTTTTTTTGTACAGCTAATGTCAGAGTGGGAGAGCTGTGTGAGGCTCTTGAGCAGGAACTCTGTTTCTCCCGTCTCTGTGCCCGAGCTGTCAGAGCAGTCAGGAGTGAATGTGACTTGGGCTGGAAAAACTCATCTGCCGAACACCAGCCAGGGCCACAGTGTGCTATGTTAGCAGCTCCTTCTCCCTTGGGTGCCCAGGACTTAATCTTTATTGTGACAAAAGTTACCTTAGATAGACTAGCTTCCTGTATCTAGAACTCAGACGATAAGAAAGTAGGAAGTACTTTGTGCTTATTAAAAGAATTGACTTGAAGAACATGACATTTGAAGGGCTTGGTAAGTTATTTAGTCTCATCAGCAGTTCCGAATTTGAATGGAATTAATTCTTGATAATTCAGAAAATTTAATTCCATTCAAAAACCAGTTAGAGCACCTAGCAAAATATAGATACTGTATTAAATACCAGGAGATAGGGGTGCCTAGCTGGTTGAGTTGGTGGAGCGTGTGACTCTTGAGCTCAGGGTCGTGAGTTCGAGCTCCGCCTGCGGTGTAGAGATTACTTAAATAAATACAACTTTAAAAAAAATACCAGGAGATAAAGAAATGATAAGATAAGGAGGTGCTTATAAGTCACAAATGCTTTGATAAAGATGAACTTGGGAAATTGCTAACAGGTGCTCTGATGGGTGTCCTGCGTCCACCATTTTAGTTAGTGTCACTCGGAAAATAAAGTGATTGACAACCTTGTCTCCAAAGACTTGGAATGAAATTGAGCCACTGACAGCTTTTCCCTAGTTATCGTTTTGAACTTCTCTTCCGGGGTATGAATTGTGACATTAGATTACGAATAGCAGACAGTCAGTTAAGCAAGAATGTTTAGTTTTAGTTTTAAATATTGCTTTTTAAGTTGAAAATTTTGTTTCAAACTGTACTCAAATCTTGTGACAAATAAAAAATATAATAGATATTTAGAAATCATCTAATATTTATATAGTGCCTTTATCCCCTCCAATGTAGATATGAAACTTTAGCTCTCCATGGGGCTGACAAATATAAATAACCTAGGAGCTCACTCATCTTTTTTTTTTTTTTTTTTTTTTTTTTTTTAGTGAAAGAGGAAAAATGTACAGTTCCAAATTCATCATCTTGGGACATAGTCCTAGGTATTAAAAAAAAAATGTTTTTCTTACAGGAGAATTGTGTCTGTTTTCAAGCAGGGCATTAATTAAGATTTTTATTAATTTACATTCTTTTCCTTGCATCCACTAGAAATATAAGGATGTGTTTTCAGGTGTACTTGGGATTTTTAAATGAGTGAGGTATGTACCATTCACTTGTCCAAAACCCACCAGAATGTGCCTATATGTTTAGTTTTCAAGAATACAGTTGAGAGAGGATAACGTCCTGACTGCAAAAATGAAAGAAATAAGGCTTTGTTCCTGATATTCTTGGAAATATCCATCCACAGAAACTGAAAAATGTGCTGATTGTGACTTGACCTGATTCTTACTTAAAACCAGGTCTTGACTGGAATGGGAAAGGAGAGCCCCACGTTCTCTCAGCTGCAGCTGAAGGTCTAGTTCCTACCCAAAGGAACGTCTTCACAGGGAAAGGAAAAGAAAGTACCCTCCCCCCAGGCCCCACTCTTTTGTCTTCTATCTGCTTGCAAGCTGTGTTCTAGACTTTTCTTGAATGCTGGTCATAATATTTCCTTAACTAGTTAGCAAGAACCTGAGGGTTTCTGTTCTACCCAGAGAGAGATTATTGCTCTCCCTTCCCCACAGAGGTTTTCTGTCTTTGAAATGCCATCTGAGGAGCTGTCCCTTCAGCACCCAGGTTCAGCATCACTTCTTTTAAAACCTTATACGTTTAAATAAATACTTAACACATCCTGTATGTTCACAACTATGCTTCAGACCAGAGGAAAGAAGGAACGGTATAAGAGAAGGAACGGTATAACAACAGTTAATTCTCTTAAGGAAAATTCAGATAGTCAGTTGAGGAAAATGTGTGAATGCAAACTTGTTAAAGAGACAGGTATCTTTTCATCAGTAAAAGCTGTTAGAAAAAGTCAATGTTCCTTCCTTCCATGACCAAGGAGACTCCTAACATAATTTACGTATTTCTCCAAGAGGGTTTCTTTTTTTTTTTTTTTTTTTTTTTTTTTTTTTTTTTTAAGATTTTATTTATTTATTTGAGAGAGAGAATGAGAGACAGCACAAGAGGGAAGAGGGTCAGAGGGAGAAGCAGACTCCCTGCTGAGCAGGGAGCCCGATGTGGGACTCGATCCCGGGACTCCAGGATCATGACCCGAGCTGAAGGCAGTCGCTTAACCTACTGAGCCACCCAGGCGCCCCTCTCCAAGAGGGTTTCTTATCACTCCTTAATATACGCATTGTTTTTCTCATTGATGTAGACAAGATAAGACAAGAGTTAGTAATCAGGATTCATTTTAGGACCCAGAAACATTTAAGCTATTTTAAGCAGAAAGTGATTTAACACAGCAAAGTGGATGCTTACAGAATTGTTGGAAGGGCAGGGAGAAGGGGCTCTTAGCTGGACCTATAGGAACAACTCCCACAGCATTGCAGACCTGGCTCACCTGGCAAGCTACCACTTCTCTAATTGCGAACATACAGAATCAGGAGTTGACATTGAAGCTGTCCATTTCAAGAACACCCTGTTGTAGTTGCTGTCCAGAGATTAGGCAACCACTTGGCCTTGCAGCATTCCTTTCTACAACTGCCCAGAGCTAATGATTAGACACTGACATGCAGAAAAATCCCACTTCTCCACAGCCATGCTTGCCAGGAGAAGCGGCAAGAAGATGGTGTCCAACTCACTTCTGCCTTCCCTATCTTGTGCATCTAATTGGCAAAAGCAGACCTGTAGTGGTAAGGGAGTCTGGAAAATGTAGTTCTTAGCTTTCTGGCCTCTGTACTGCAAGATATGCTGGAGGATTTTATTTTATTTTTTTATTTTATTTTTTTAAGATTTTATTTATTTGCGAGAGAGAGAATGAGAGACAGAGAGCATGAGAGGGAGGAGGGTCAGAGGGAGAAGCAGACTCCCTGCCGAGCAGGGAGCCCGATGTGGGACTCGATCCCGGGACTCCAGGATCATGACCTGAGCCGAAGGCAGTCGCTTAACCAACTGAGCCACCCAGGCGCCCCTATGCTGGAGGATTTTAGAGCGGATGTTGATCATTATTCTGTAGGACCAGCTGTAACATTTATTCTTTAAGAGGAGTGCCAGATGAGGTGAGAGCTTGAACAATTGGAACTTTGGGGGGTCGAGATGGGCTATACTTGTTGTATATATTTCTGTATTCTTTTGTGCAGACTGCCAGTTGCATTGTAAAATACAAATGAATATTAGTCCTAGATAAGATAGGAATACTCTAATTAAGCAAGAATATAGAGTTTTGAGCACCACGAGCATGTGAGTGGAGGTTGGAGTCATCCTGGAGCTGGCTGAGGAAGGAAGAGAACAGCCAGCAGTGGCCAGTTCCTCTTTTGGTCTTGCCAAAAGTTCAGAAATATATCTTTGTTTTCTTAGTTTTTTGTTTGTTTTGTTTTTTGTTTGTTTGTTTTTTCGCAAACCGACTATATTCTCTCTGTTTCAGGAGGTCCAGTGCATTTTTAAAAAAATTTTTCAGATCTGAGTTTGGTTCATTTCCTACTGAGATAGATTGTCCCCCCATTTTACTTGACTTCTGCTTACCTGCTGAATGTTCAGCAGGGTGAGTACAGTGGTGAATAAAACAGACAGACTCTGCCCTTGTGGATCTCACAATCTTGCAGGACGGCAGGCACTGAACAAGTAATTAAACCTTGTTGGGTCTTGCCAAACAGAGACGGTTATGGACGTGTTTGATGGGGGCCTGACCTCATTCAGGCGGGGGTTAGGAAAAGTTCCTCTAGGAGATTTTGTTTAAGCTGAGACCTGAGGGTTGAGTATGAGTCAGCCAGGTAAAGACAAAGAGACTGAGAAGACAGAGCACAGGGTTTTCATGAGAGAAACATAAAATAGCACTTTACTCCTATAGCAACACCTTATCTAGCCTGAGATTTGTAATCACTGGTAGCTATTATGAACTATCCAAGGAAGCCTTTCCAAACAGCGCTGAAGATATAATCAGGTACCCTAGGTTCACTCTGCATTAGAAAGGAGATGAGTGGTTGGGTGTGGTACTTGGGGACATCAGGGATGGAGTTGTGGAGCAGGTGACTTCTGGAGTGAGATGTCCCCTGGGAGGCTCCTCTCCTGCACGTCTTAGTCACCAGGTCATGGTAGAACCACGTTTTGAAAATATCCTCCCAATTTACTCCACACACTTCGTCTTACCTGCTGCTGATGTTCAGACCCTGTGCTTGTGTGCCTGGGCTACTTCAATGGCCTCCCTAGTGGTTCCTTTTGCAGTAGGCTCCCTATCCTCCAGGTTATATTCCCCATGGCTGCCAAAATTGATGTCCTTTCTAAATCGCCATCTAATAACTCTCCCCTACTTAAAAATACATGAGTCCTATCATGCACAGCGTGAAGTTCAAGCCTCTCAGAATGACTTTAAAACCATTTCACAACCTAGCTGACCCCAGCAAGACCTTGAGCCTCATCTCCTATCCTAATGCATATAATCCAGCCACACTGGACTCCTTGAAGTTCTTAATATGCCGTATATTCTCATACCTCATGTTCTTGCTCATGACCTTCCCTTTGCTTGGTTTGTCCTTCTCCATCCTGATCTTTGCTGCCTGATGCGATCCCTCCCGCTCATTCTTTTTTTTTCTTTTTTTAGATTCTATTTTTAAGTAATCTCTACACCCAACATGGAGCTGAAACTCACAACCCCAAAATCCAAAGTTACACACTCTACCGACTGAGCCAGCCAGGCACTCTCCCTCCCACTCATTCTTTAGGGCGCATTCCCAGTGTTGCCTTCCCTGAGAATCTCTTCCCACTCACCCTCTTATATCCTGTCCTGCAGTGGGAGTTGGTGGTTTTCCTAATCTGATCATACAGCTATGAAGGCTCTTTTAACACTGTGGTTTGGTTGTTGTGTGTCTGCCTTGTCACTGGATTGTATGCTTCTCACCATCTAGTACACAGTAAAATGAATAAGTCTTCTAAAAATGATCTCCCTCTATGTTCCCTTTCGTTAAAATGGTTTGTCATGGTACGACATTCTGCATAATGCTCCAAGTAGAAATTATTACATGAATATTTATTGAATGCTCACTATGTGCTAGTGATTAAGAATAATGCAACAGAAAATAGGTTAGCCACATTTCTTGCCTTGATGGAGCTTACCTTATAGTGGGGAGACAAGCCAAGTGAACAGATAACTTGCTATGTTTACCCATCGGTAAATGGGTGATTCAGTGGTATTTTCAGAATGTTTTTGACTTCTTTTTTTTTTTTCTCTTTCTCAGTGTTAGAGATTGATTTTGCGGAACTAACCCTGGAAGAGATTATTGGCATCGGGGGCTTTGGGAAGGTCTATCGTGCTTTCTGGATAGGGGATGAGGTTGCCGTGAAAGCAGCTCGCCATGACCCCGATGAGGACATCAGCCAGACTATAGAAAATGTTCGCCAGGAGGCCAAGCTCTTCGCCATGCTGAAGCACCCCAACATCATTGCCCTTAGGGGGGTGTGTCTGAAGGAACCCAACCTCTGCTTGGTCATGGAGTTTGCACGTGGAGGGCCTTTGAATAGAGTGTTATCTGGGAAAAGGATTCCCCCAGACATCCTTGTGAACTGGGCTGTGCAGATTGCCAGAGGGATGAACTACTTACATGATGAGGCAATTGTCCCCATCATCCACCGCGACCTTAAGTCCAGTAACAGTGAGTATAAAGAGATGGGGCTGGAGGGCTCAAGAGCACTTTTATACTCAGTCCATGGCTTTGGTGGGAGTGGATTCCTAAAGGAATCTCAGTGGGCAGTGAAACTCCTTGGTTAAAACCATTCCATCCTTGAGTTGAGATATAGGGATGGAATGAGTGCCAGGAAAAATTGGTTTAGAAAGAGAAGAATGAGGCAGCCGAGGGGTTTGGAATAATTCTGAGCTCATATTAGCAGGCAAGGTTGGCAGTGTATAATTCTGCTCTGCTGTGCAATATATATCTACATATATATATAGATAGATAGATTTTTCCACTTTAGGGAAGTGTGTCTGTAATCACAAAAGGGGTTTCCCTCTTTGGTGGAACAACAGGTAATTATAATGCCTATTTGCGTTCTACCTGACCACCCCAACTTGAGCTACCCCCCAGAGAAGGGGCTATAAGGAAGAGGAGGCATGTTGTTTAAGCTATGGAGCTGATTCGGGTGACAGTGTCCACTGGGAGAGCGTGACCTGGCTGGTAATAGTATAGACTCCTGATAGCCTGCGGGTCTTAGTAATGAATTGTTGTAACTACCTAGTGTTTAATAACAGGGAACTGAGAAGTAACTGTTTATGAAACATCCAAAATCCATAAACTGGATTGTAAAGCAAGTGTTAGACATAATTATATGGTGAGTTGGTGGAAACCAGTCTCTTTCCTTGGAGGAATCTGCAGGCGCTGGGACTATGCTGCTTTTGTGTGGTAATTTGTGCTCTTTCTTGCCTACACTGTGTGGTAGAGAGGATAGAATTTGTTAAATAGGATATGCTTAAGATGATTTTGAGCATCCTATCTGGAGAGGGGGCATTAGGGTTTTGGAGGGGGTGGTGTGGGTCCCAGGAACTTTGCTCTCTGTCTCCTTCAGCATTGAGCCCAGAACTCCTTTGGACTTTGTTTGGTTCTGAGCTGTTCCAGATGTGGTTTATTTTTCTGTCAATACTACTGTGAATGTTTACTTTTAAAAATATGGGGTTTTTTTGTGTGTCTTTTTTTGTTGTTGGACAATTATAATTATTTTTATTTTATAATTCCTTATGATTTTATTTTTTTTAATTATTAACATATAACGTATTATTTGTTTCAGGGGAAAAATACATTTTAAAATTATTTAAGTAGATGTTTTTGTTGTACAAAAATTAGTAGATAAAAGAGAAAGATAACCAATAATGTTTTCCTTCAGGGAGGACAACTATTACATTTGGCATATCCTCCCAGACATTTTTAAAGTAAATGTTTTATGTATATATAAATGTATATATACATATGTTTGTACATACAGACACACCCATACACAAATAGACTTTCCAATTTACTTTAAAATAGCCTTTCTTATCCTTATCTCTTCTACCTGAGCCCTCTTCTCTCTTAATAATAGAAACATTCATCCTTGTAAAAGCATGGAACATTATATATAATTCATGTGAAGGATTTAAGTTCCATAAAATAAGATTATTCTCATCCCTCCTCCCAGATTCTATTCTTTAAATGTATTAAATTAAAATTTTTGGTGATCCCTTTCATATTTCTGCCTAGACATTGCTTCGGATGATGGGGTAAGAATAAGCAGATGTGTTGGTAGAAAATGTGATGTAGAAGCTGACTGTTCTTTATTTTTTCTTATATCCATATGCTGGAAGAAGTAGGCAAAGTGCTCTAATCATACGTATTGAGTCCTTTGAAAAACTTGGGCTAGGATGAAGGAATTGTAAAAGTCAATCATTTCCTCCAGGAAGTTTCAAATTTGGGTGTAATTTCAAGCTGTAAACACCAGGTTTTACCTTCCATGAGATTTGCATTTGGAAGTCTAGGCTCTTTTGAAAGAAAAGTTACCTTGCTAAGGTTCTGCCGTGTGCAGGAGATGGCAAGAGACCTCAATGTCATTCTGTCACTGGGGAGACAAAACCCTATTCTTTCTTTGTCTTTAGTGGGCTTTCAGATTGCCAAGGTGGAGCCCTCAGGTGCACTGTGCTGTGGCGGGAGTTGGACTTACACGTGGTACAGTCTGACCCTTGACCTCAAGGGGGTCGCGGATGCCCAGAAATGTGTGGAGTCCACAGGGCTGTGTGGTTGGTGCTGATATTGACGCCTGCTGTAAACCTCACAGGGGAGTTGGGGTAGCTCCTTCACATTTGTCTGTGGTGGCTGTTTGCCCGGGATTGTGTGAATCCAGTATGAGTCTTTTTTTTCCTCCCTCCCCCCCAGCAAAAGTTTTTATTTAAATGGTAATTTATCTGACCATTAGTTACATTAACTCATGAGGTGAGTGTTGTTTTTTTAAATTTTATTTTATTATGTTACGTTAGTCACCATGCATCATTAGTTTTTGATGTTGTGATCCACAATTCATTGTTTTCGTGTAATACCCAGTGCTCCATGCAGTACGTGCCCTCTTTTTTTTTTTTTTTAAAGATTTTATTTATTAATTTGAGAGAGAGAGCACAGCAGGGGGAGCGGCAGGCAGAGGGAGAAGCAGGCTCCCCGCTGAGCAAGGAGCCGGATGCGGGACTCGATCCCAGGACCCTGGGATCATGACCTGAGCCAAAGGCAGACACTTAACCGATTGAGCCACTCCGGTGCCCCTCTCTTGGTTTTTATTAAGGGTTCTAGAAAGTTGGATTTTGGCCGCTGTCATGTGAGGGCAGAATTCTAGGAATCATATGTGTTAGTTGACTTAGATCCACTAGGGAAAAGACTATGTATATATGGGGGTTGTCTTTGTGGAAAAAAGAAAGTAGTTGGTGATAAACATCTGTTATAAAAGGCTCAGTAGAAAGGTGATTAATTAAAATGCTTTACTATCCTGGTCACCTACTTTAAAAAGTCATGTGCTGTTAACTGGCAATGGAAGGTGTACAGCATCCTATGTTGATATATAATCCTCAATAAGTTTAGGTTTGACAGCACATAACCTAAAAACCAAAATAGCAGTGGCTAAAACAAGGTGTACGTTCATTCGTCTTTGAAAAGAAGTCTGCAGAGTTTAGGACATCCCAGTGTCATCAGGGATCCAGGCTCATTTTTCACTCCATCCCAATACATGGCTTGCATTCTCAGGCTTGCCTTATGTTCTGAGATGGCTGCTGAAATGCCAGTTATTCGGTCCAAGTATCAGGCCTGAAGGAGGAAGAAAAGCAGAAGCACAGAAAAAGGTGCTCCTGGAGCTGAGTTGGCTCCCGTGATCCTCCCAGAAACCCAGCAAAAACACATCTGCTTGCATTAATTGGCCAGAATGTAATCATATAGCCATGGCTGGCGCAGGGGAGGCTGGGAGATGCAGGACTTTAATCTGGGTGGCAGTGAGCCCAGCTAATAATCAGGGGCTATTACCAAGGACGAGGGAGAGCAGGGCTGGTGGGGGAAGCAGCTGGTAGTCTTCCCATGAAATCTTAATGTGGGACATGCATTGGGAAGAACTGTTTATTTCAGATGTTTGGCATCATACAACCAAACAAGGTTAGCCAGGCCTGGGGATGTGTGGCTCAGACCCCTGATTTAACCCATGGCTTATACTCCTTTACCACATTGCATCATTAACTCAAACATCACTTCTTAAAACTACTTGCAAAAAGCCCTGGCTCTGATAATGGATTTGTGTCTGCTCCGTCAATTGGGAAGAACCAGCTGCTTGATGGTTAGCAGAGGTGTCAACGAAAGATGGTCTTTTAGTGGAAAGATTGTCCTTTTGGGGGTTAGGTAGATGGATTTCAGGATTTTGGCTTGAAGGCATTGGGCAGAATAACAGTTCAATAGCGGTCGTTAAAACTTAAATTAGTGTAAAAACAAGGTCATATGAAAAAGCTTCGGAAAATGAAAAGCCTTGCCCAAAGTGAAGGTTGTGTTATTACTTTTATTTTATTATTAAATAATTTCTTCCCTCCTCTTAGAAAACATAGAAAAACAGAGAGGTAAAAGCAGTGTGTTTCTCCAGTTTTTGCATTTATGGATATTTGTTTTTACCCAGAATCGTGCACGGGAAATCCTAATAACCATGTTGCTTGTAGCATGCTTTTGTGCCCCCCAACTTGTCTGTGTACTGTGACTTGTTATGTAAATAAATAGTCTTCCACCACAAGATATTTAAAGGTTGCACAGGATTCCACTACTTAGATATACTCCAAACCAAACCCCTAAACTAAACCAAACCCCTATGCAACAATAATAATAATAGTAATAGTAATAATAATAATAATAATACAACTGACGCTTATGGAGTGCTCTCTTTAAGGTTAGGCATGAAACATTTCATGTCGATTCGCTTTTCATTCTCACAGCAGCCCTGCAGAGTAAAGACTATGAACGTGTTTATTTTACAGAGGAGGAAACTGAGGCTCGGAAGGGGTCAACCATTTGGCCAGGGTCTCGCCGCCGCTGGGCCTAAGGGCGGACCTTGTGGCCAGGTCTGGCCCCTTCGCCTGTGTCCCCAGTTACCACACTGTTGCCAGCACACTGCCGTTGGGTGGCTGGGGCGCTTCACCTTCACAGAGCCAGGGCCCTGGGGTGCTTTGGTTTTATATGATTAGGAATAGTATTACCCTACTCATAGAGCCACAGCATCCACATTTCCTTAAGGTCTGATCGACTCACTCTTAGTTTCATAGCAGAAAAGCAGAGGAGGTGCGTGGTGAGCTGCATGTGGTTGGGACTCGGCACACAGTGCCTGCGAGCGTGCAGGAGAGCATGCAGGTGACAAGGGACTCGAGCCGCTGGGTCAGCGGTTGCAGGCTCCCATGCCTTGCGGTCAGGGTCCATCCATTCGTGAAGGGGTCGGCGTGAAGCTTGGGAGGAATGCCGGTGAAGTGAGTGCGCGCCGTGCAGCGTGGGCCGCTGAAGGATCGAACACAGCTCAGCCGGCCTCCCGCTGCCTGCCAGCCTGCATCCTCTGGCTCCTCTTGTTGATTCCATGATCTCAGGAGCACCCCCCAGGCCTCCAAGTAGATTTTGTGTCTTTAGTGTCCAGGGACATGAATGAATGCGTAAATGAGTGAATAAAGTATCCCTTGAACTGGTCTGCTTACGGGATCTCAAAGTGTGAAACCTCCCCCTCTCTCGTCGGAGGAGGTCCCGCATCCTCCGGGACTTGCGCGGTCGTCTGTTTCATCACCTGTGTAAGCTCCAGGCCCTTGCCCCAGTCCTAATGTCCAAGTCCACCAACGTTTCAGGTGCCGAGGGTGGTATTTTCACAGTGTATTTGTTACCAACCTCCAATGCTTCTGCCCTCTTTTTTCTCTGCACCCTTCCCAGATGCCAGCCCCAAATAACTCACTGGCAGTGGGCTGCCAGGTGCTGCGGGAGCAGGCCACCCCCTGCCACCTGCACCCACCGCCAGTCCGCTCCGTCCAGCCTCAGCGCCCCTTGTGTCCCCTCCTTGTCAATTCCCCGTTGTGCCCCTCACAGTGTCCCTTCTAGTTTTATGGACTTGTTTGATTGGCTGCTCCTCTTGGCAACCAGAGGCTGAGTAGCGCCCCTCCCTCCAGTTTCTCTGCTCACCTGTGTTTGTGCTCTTCTCAACCTTCTCTCAAGAGTTCACAAGATATAGAAGCAGAAGCCTTGCTTTCTTGGAAGTGGAAGGAGGACAGAGCTCCCATCTTGCCCTTGACCTCAGACTGGCTGTAATATTCCAAGCCCTGGATTATACCCGGACTGGACACTGGCCATGGACCCTGACTGTGTTTCCTGGGGAGGATTTCTCTGGGCTGAAAGTGTGCTGTGGAACTTTGTGACCCACTGGATTCCACTCACCGGTGTCCTTCCTGTATACTGAGGTTGAGCACATTCCTATGTGCAGGAATGAATGAATGAATGAATGAATGGAAGAAGCACGTAGGGCACAGGGATCCTGGCCAAGAGCAATGTGGCAGGAAGGACTTGCCTAGAAAAGGATGAGGAGTAGCCCTAACAGCAGTTTTTCCTATAGGAGAATAAAAGAAACTATAAAACATTCCCAGGATGGATCTGGGAGGCAGCAAAGTGTTGGCTGTTGAACCCAATTCCTAGTCCTTTGTAAGAGGTGCGTAAGTGACTTTTTTACGTCTCATGAAGGATCCCCAAATGAGATAATTCCGACAGTACTTGGCTTAGGTACTGCTGGATCTCTCTCCCCATTTTCCTTCCCATTTCTGGTCTTTGTGGTTCTTTGTTTGCTACAAGTGCCTTCTTTTGGAGTTGGAGGGTGATGGACATGTTTTGAGGATTTTTCCTGGCAAAAGCATACAAGCGCTCAATGAATTGGACATTTTGGTTGTAGAAGGCAATACCTAAGATTAGCCAACAGCCACCAGGCATGTACCAGAGGATTCTGTTCATTGATGGGTAGCATTTTGCATGAACACAGAGGCATGTTCTGCAAGTCAAAAAAAGACATAAGTAAATAAAGCTGAAATGAAGCGAACGATCGAACCTAGCGAGGCCTGACCTAGAGGTCGAGTTGCAGCTCCCATTTCTTTAATGTTGCCTGGGAACCATGCTTTTCCCTTCTCCCTTGGGCATGGCCATCTCTTGCACAAAGACAGTTCTCCTTTATGTGTTAATTTGAGTGCTTGGTGTTGAGAATATAATAGTAAGCAATACCAGACACCTGCCCTGCCCTTAAGGGGCTCCCTGTGGGGTCACAGGGAATGACCTAAGTCAGGACTATGGTGCATGCTGTGGAGGGAAGGAGTTGGTGCCTGAGAATTTCCTGAGGGAGCATAGGAGTTAATGAGACAAAGCAGTGAGGGTAGGTAGGGCCAGGACGGTCCAGGCAGGGAGACCAGCAGACTCAAATGCCCAGTGAGAGCATGGCCCCCCAGGAGGTAGGTGATGCCCTTGACGTTCCCAGGGTCTTTTCCTGGGCTTGCCGGGCCTGAGGAGGATCAGGAGGGAAATTGGTCTCTTTGTGGCAGATTTGCCATCCTTACCCCAAGCTTGCTCTGGAGTGCCTTCCTTCATCTGTGGTGGCTCTGGGGGCTTCTCTGCAGCATACTCAGTGGTGTAGGAGGTGGCTTGGGGCCCTGGGCAACATTTAGGCACCTATAAACCCTGTGTTGCAGTTGGAGCAGAAGATGGAGGATCTTGGTGTAGGTATTCTGGACCCTGAGCCATTATCTTGGGGAAAACAGGCTCAGTGAGGGGGCAGGTTCAGGGCAAGAAGGGCTTTTTTTTTTTTAAGATTTTGTTTATTTATTTGACAGAGAGAGACACAGCGAGAGAGAGGGAACACAAGCAGGGGGGAGTGGGAGAGGGAGAAGCAAGCTCCCCGCCGAGCAGGGAGCCTGATGTGGGGCTCGATCCCAGGACCCTGGGACCATGACTTGAGCTGAAGGCAGACGCTTAACGACTGAGCCAGGCAGGCGCCCCCAAGAAGGGCTTTTAAAGATGTGTGGGCTCTGATTCCAGATGATTCCTTAGTGTCTTCCCCTTTATCTGTTTCCTCTGATTTGAGCCACTGTTGCCTTGAAGGTCAAATCATGATGTCTTTTCTTTCCCACATCTCTCCCAGGCAAACCTGGCAACAACTAAGTAGTGATGTCCACCTTTTTCAGCCGGTCTATGACACTGTCATTGTTCAGGGTCAAGATCTGTGCTTCAGTATCTCTAAGGAGACAAGAGCCTGCCTGTCTCTCCTTTCCTCCTTGTCTCTTGGAAACATTTCAATTCCTGACTTGGTTTTTTACTTCATTCCTGTGAGGTAGCTCAGGGCTACTTGTGGTTCAAGAAAGTGAGACACAAGGTGATGATGTGAGTGGTCTTGTTGTGTCAAGAAAAAAATGTAGCTTCTTCTCCAGGTCGCCCGTCTCTTTACCTTGGAATCCCCTTCCATTCCTCATCAGCTCCATGGAGAGGCATACTGTTCCTCTTATTAGGGAGGGGCTGTTAACATAGCACCCTTGAACCCCTTGAAATCTATGCAGAATGTGTGCAGGTTCATTTTGGGGGACAGGGTTGCTACTTTGACTAATCCAAGACTCTGAGAAGGTTATGAGTTAACACTGTTATAGAGAACTTCTTAAATTGAGCATCTGGGTAAGAGGAGAATTGGTGGCGTAGAAGGAGTACTGGCCCACGTACCACCCTTGGCACTGACGGGCCGGGTTGCCTTGGGCACATCTTGAGTTCTCTGATCCTCAGATTCCTCGTGCGTGAAGTGAAAGGTTTGGATGAGATGGTCTTCGAGGTCCCTTCCAGGACTGACCTTCAAATGCACATGAGTGTGTTTGGGAGAAAGCGGCGACTGCGTGGTCTGTCTGTGCGTCAGGCCACCACGTGCCCAGGTTCCCCGCTTTCTGGCTTCTGGTTGCAGGGGCCGAAGCTCCTGATGAGGGGAATATTCTCCAAGTGGTTTAGGGAGAAAACAGTTGACAGGAGCTCCCAGGTGCACCCCTCCCCCTTTGCTGCCCAGGGCATGACAGATGGCCTCCGGAGAGAAGATGCTCCGGTCACATGAATCATGAGGGAGATTCACAATAAACGAAGGTCAGCCTTCATCCTGGAGGCAGGACGCAGTTAGTCAGATGCCACTTCTGTCCTTGGGGCTGACTGAGGGGCATCCCGGTGTCTCGGAGTTTTGCTTTTGCCTTCCCACCCACTTCTCTGAATCAACATAAGGCTTTTTCAGGTGGGGCTCAAGACCACTTAGGTGTTTGTGTGCCTCTGCCCCCCTCCCCAGCAGAGCTGCAGGAAGACTCTGTGCTTGTGCAGCTGCCGGAACGTGACAGTGAGGTCTAGAAGTGAGATATAATAAAGCTGAGGATTGCTCATCCCTGGATTTGTGCTCTCTGTAGGAAGCATGGAGGGTTTGATCTGAGAAGAAAGCATTTCCCCTTAAGCTTGGCTTTGGGGGTCTAATGGAAGGACAACTAGCTTGGGAGTCAGAGAGGCTTGGATTAAAGCTACTTCTTGAGCCCTGACATTGAGCATGTGGCTAGCCTCTGGGAGTTCCCAGGATCCTCATCTGTAAAACGTGGGCAATACAGAAGAGCTGTGTTGTTTGAAGATGGTATGAGACAGTGCGTGCCACGTGTCACACGGGAACCACATTCACGAATGGGGCTGCACTTCTTTCCTCTTTCCAAGGGGTAGAAGAAACTTCTTTCTATTCCTTGGTATTTTAGGTGTACACAGGATATCGTTGGGTTTCCCTTTTTAAAGTAGCATGAGGATTTTAGGCAGCCCTGAGCTTCCCTTTCCCAAGTCGGCCGGGGGTAGCTTTACCGCTCCCACAGACGCGGGCAGATTTATTTCAGCCGAAGCCACAGAAGGAGATCGATACCTCCCAGCCCCATCCAGCTATGTCTGGGCTTCTTGTGGAAAAGGTCAGTGTCTCTCGCTCTCTTTGGACCTGCATTAACTCACAGTGCTTGGCCCCCTGAGAAATGCTGCCTTGTTTTGTTACGGCCTTTGGCCTGATTGAATGGGACAGCTGGCCAGTTTTATGACTGCTGGCCTCTCAGCTGATAATTAAAATACTTTTGCCTCAGGAGGAAGGCAGTATATTTCTCTTTTCCCCGCTGCACCAATCTACGGCCAAGGTCAAAGGGAATGCCTTTTTCACTCCACCCCCCCCCCCCAGCTTCCCCAAATCAACTTAGCATTCTTTTTTTTTTTTTTTTAAGATTTTATTTATTTATTTGAGAGAGAGAGACAGAGGGAGAGTGAAAGGGAGAAGCCGACTCCCCACTGAGCCGAGAATCCTACATGGAACTTGATCCCAGGACCCTGGGATCATGACCTGAGCTGAAGGCAGATGCTTAACCGACTGAGCCACCCAGGTGCCCCCCCTCCCCAACTTAGCTTTCTTATTGCACAGTCTTTTCTAAGACTGGAATATTCAGGGTGGGCCAAAGAGATTTTATGTTGAGTTTTGTGGTCTTCCTTTGGCAGGAGGATGGAGCCATGCCCCTTTTCCATCTTTGTGCAGCAGCTTTATTCCAGATCTGGCTGTGCACAGCACTTAGTAGGTACTCAGGACATGTTGGTGGGTTTGGTCATCACAGATTCCAGAACTCTGTCTGTGCCCATGCATTAACCCTCTGCCCCCAACCCAAGACGTTAGCTGAACAATGCCCAAATTCTCCTTTAGAGCCCACATTTAGGATGTGAACCCTCTCTTTCATTGGAGATGAGCCCATGTGAGCTCTGGGTGAGATGTGGGTTGTGTCTTGGCTCTATTACTTGCTAGCTGGGACCTTGCGCAAACGATAAACTCTTTGTGCTTTCGTTTTTGTTAATGTTAAATGGGAATAATTATAATTCTACTCGTCTCATTTTATAGGGTAGAGGTGAGGATTCAGTGAAATAATCTAGATAAAGCTTTTAGCACCATCTGGCACATGGTAAGTGCTCTGTATATTGATCATAATTATTGTAATTCCAGAGGCTGCATTTATTCCCTCAGTCTTTAGATCCACAATTTGTGATCTTGTACTTTCGAGTATAAATTGTCTTGTACTTGTATTCTCAGTGTTTTAGTCCTGTTCTCTCCAATTGCACTATAGATATTTAAAATTCAAAATGGGATATGTCCATAAGGTAAGAATAGTTCAACATTGAAATACAGAGGAAAGTTAATCTCCTTCCTCCCCTAAACCCTAAGTTTACTTCTTAGAATCAAATGAAATTAAGATGTGGGTTGGTTTTTTTTTTTTTTTTTTTTTGTCTCCTTTGATATTTTTTTTTTCTGTAAAAACACAGGACTCCCAGAATTCTGGACAACAGAGGTAGTGTTTTTCTTTCTTCCATCTTCTCCTGCTCCCTACCCCCCTCTCCCACAAATTACGCACAATATAGGACTTTGCATATATCATTCCCAGGGTGTGGCAGCAATTCCTTGTTGCTATGCAATCTTGCCTTTTCTTTTCTTCTTCTTCTTCTTCTTCTTCTTCTTCTTTCTTCTTTCTTCTTTCTTCTTTCTTCTTTCTTCTTTCTTCTTTCTTCTTTCTTCTTTCTTCTTCCTTCTTTCTTCTTTCTTCTTTCTTCTTCAGTGGGGGGAAGGGGCAGAGAGAGAGGGAGAGAGAGAATCTTAAGCAGGTTCCACACTCAGTGCGGAACCCGAAACTCAAACTCCTCTACTGAACAAGCTGGAAGGTGTTCCTTGGACCTCAGATAGTCAGCAGCCTAATGTTTGCCTCTGGAATTTTGCCAGCTATGAAGGCTCTGACTCTCTAGCCATCTCTCTACCATGGGACCTTAACCATACCAGTGGGGCCATGGGGCCCTTGCACTGACTGATCTTGTAACTCAGACCTTTCTCTGCAGATCCCTGTGACTATTTGCAACCTGATGTGTCTGATAAGGCAATGTGACAGGAAAAAGTATTATTGAAAAAAGAAAAAGTTACCCCAGATTCCATAGTGCAGATGCGACTGCTTTTTCTTTTCACGTGATTTGCCTATTCCTGTCTGTGTACCTCATCGTCTGCCACTTCAGTCCTAGAGTACAGGCCATCTGGATACATTTTATTTTTGTTTGTTTCTGCATTCTGGTGACCTTCAGAATCCAAGAAGGAGGAGAAGAAGATTGTAGTTGGGGGAAACAGTGAGTCTTCAGTTTCCAGTCATTCATAACTCCTTTTGTGTTTATTGATAAGATCAGAGCTTAGGGACCTTAGAGCCATGACCATGAGGTGCTGAGTAATTTGCCTAAAGTCAGGCTGTTGGGATGCCTGGATCTCGTGTCAGTGTCCTTTCTTTCAGGCACTCCCAGCCCCTGACAGTGGGGCCTGTTACTCTGCTATGTTTTCCAGCTAGGTCCCAAGTATTGTGGACGACAGCAGAATGAGGATCTCCACACCAACCGAGGGGTCAGAGATGCCTTGCTTTTGCCCCAGAGGTCACGGCTGAGCAGCCAAGCCTGCATCGTTCCTGCCCACGAACACAAACTCATTTCTTCACTGGGTTATATATAGAAGAGACCAGTGTTCAGGCTCTGCCAGGTGTTTTAGTTTTCAGGAAGAAAAAACAGTAAAGACTCCCCACCGCCCCCTCTCCCTCAGCTGTATTGAGATATAATTGACATGTAACATTGTGTAAGTTTAAGGTTTACAATGTGATGATTTGATATACATATATATTGCAAAATGGTTACCACACAGGCTTAGTTAACATATCCATCACCTCACATAATTAACCATTTTTTGGTGTGGCGAGAACATTTAAGATTTACTCTTCTTAGCAGTTTTCAAGTATATAATACAGTATTGTTGTGTTTTTTTTAAAGATTTTATTTTATTTTAATTATTATTATTTTTTATTTTATTTATTTATTAGAGAGAGCATGAGAAGCAGGGTGAGGGACAGAGGGAGAAGCAGGCTCGAGCAGGGAGCCAGATGCGGGGCTCGATCCCAGGACTCTGGGATCATGACCGGAGCCGAAGGCAGACGCTTAACCGACTGAGCCACCCAGGCACTCTTAAGATTTTATTTTTAAGTAATCTCTGCACCCAACATGGGGCTTGAACTCACAACCGCAAGATCAAAAGTCGCAGCCAGCCAGGCACCCCAGTACAGTATTGTTCACTATCCTTAGTCACCGTATTGTATGTTAGACCCCCAGAACTTACTCATTTTTTAACGGGAAGTTTGTACCCTTTGGCTAACATCTCTCCATTTCCCCTACCCTTCAACCCCTAGCAACCACCATTCTGCTTTGTTTCTGTGAGTTTGCCTTTTTTAGATTCCATATGTAAGTGAGATCACACAGTATATATCTTTCTCTGTCTGGCTTATTTCACTTCACATAATGCCCTCAAGGTCCATCCATGTTGTCATAAATGGCAGGATTTCCTTCTTTTTTATGACTGATACTCCATTGTATGTGTATATACGACACATCTTCTTTATCCATTCGTCCATAGATGGGCACTTGGATTGTTACTAAATCTTGGTTATTGTGAATAAAGGCTGCAGTGAACATGGTGGTGCAGATGTCTCTTGGAGATAGTGATTTCATTTCGCTTGGATATATATCCAGAAGTAGGATTGCTGAATCATATGGTAATTCTACTTTTAATTTTTTGAGGAACCTCCATACTGTTCTTCATAGTGGCTACAGCAATTTAAAATTGTACCAACAGTGCACAAAGATTCCCTTTTACATCCTCACTAACACGTTATCTCCTACTTTTTGGTAATCGCTATCCTAGCAGATGTGAAGTAATATCTCATTGTGGTTTTGATTTGCATCTCCCTGATGATGAGTGTTGTTGAGCATCTTTTCATGTGTCTGTTGCGTATTTGTTTGTCTTCCTTGGAAAAGGAGGTCCTCTGCCCATTTTTTTTTTTTAAGATTTTATTTATTTATTTGACAGAGAGAGACACAGTGAGAAAGGGAACACAAGCAGGAGGAGTGGGAGAGGGAGAAGTAGGCTTCCCGCTGAGCAGGGAGCCCGACGTGGGGCTTGATCCCAGCACCCTGGGACCATGACCTGAGCCGAAGGCAGATGCTCAACGACTGAGCCATCCAGGTGCCCCACATTTTTTTAATCAGATTGGAAAACATTTTTATTTCTTAAGTAGTCAGCTCCTTGCTCTCTGTGCTTCGGGATAGGAATCCCGTGGTGGATCAGTAACAGTCTCTCTGTCATTGTCAGTTCTCCTCTCTCTCTCAAACTCATAAAATTAACCATAAATTAGCTTGTCTTTCCCAAGTGCATGGCAGCTGGTGACAAAGAAGGGTGGCCCATCAAGTCCCATAGATGGTAATGAAAAATCAACTTAAATGTTTCCAAAATAAGATGATTTAAGATTATTAGTGACATTATCTGATTTTTTTCCTTAGCTTATTACTCATGGTGACAGCAATAAATGGCCTTCCACTTTTCCCCCCCAGGATTCCTAGAGATGGGATGAGGAATAATCGTATTTTGCGTTTGGTGCTATAGAATTGTATTTGGAACAGTATCTAAGGCATTCCAGGCAGAGGTGGTGGTAGCCACATTTTACAGTAGAGAAAGCTGAGGCTCAGGGAGGTTTAATGCATTGCCCAAGAACACATAGCTAGAGAATAGTGGGGCCTGAACTCAAGTCCAGGCTCTCTAGCACTCGTGCGGTGGTCTTTCTTCTCTGTTCTTTAGGAACAGATTGTAGTAGGAGACCCTATTCTAGCAACTTGTTCTGTAGGATGGACCTTATGACTCATCAGCGTCTGGGTGTGCTGGAGCTAGCCCTGGCTTTAAACCTGGTCTTGGGACCTTTGTGGGGCAGATCATCGCAGATCATCCCCACATCTGGAATTGCAGGGAGGGGATCCTTCACTCTTTCAACCCAGGGGCCTGGTATTCCTAGGCCTGATGGTCCTCAAATGCACTGGAGCTGAGGGCTACTATCTCATTTCTTCTTTCCCCAGGACCCCTGCAGAAGCACAGTATGAATCTTAGCCATCATTCTGTAGCCTCAGCCTTACCTGTTGTTAGTGTTCCTTGTGAACCAAAACTATGCAGATATACAGCTGTCTAAAAGTTGGGCTGTAACAGAAGTTTCCACATTATTTGACTCTTGTTTTTGCTTATGTTGATATTGTGGTTTTGCTTTTGTTTAAACAAGGGAAATGTAGACAGATTTCAGATAAATTCACAGATGCGTATTTATGGAATTAAAAAAATTTTTTAAAGTTTTATTTTAGAGAGAGAGAGCAAGTGCGCGTGAGTAGGGGGAGGGGCAGAGGGAGAGGAGAGAGAGAATCCCAAGCAGACTCTGCGCCGTGTGTGGAGCCTGGCGTGCGGCTCGATCCCACGACCCCGAGATCATGACCCTAGCAGAAACCAAGAGTCGGACGCCCAACCGACGGAGCCACCCAGGTGCTCCTTGGAATTTTAAAATTGTTAACCAGAAAGGTAATGTAAGTGTTCAAAAAGGGTTTGGACACATTTGTTAATATCCGAGCCCCCTGTGGTTTATTTGGATGCCATGGCTTTTAGCCTCCTGTCCTCTTGGGGGTGAGCAGGCCCTCCAGAGCTGTTGCCTCTGCAGCCGAGTTTGTAACTGGATGGACTGGGTCGGACCAGCGTGGCAGTTGCATTCCCCCATGGAGGACAGCTAGACACGCTAGGGATGCCCACTTCTATTTTTAGATTAATGCCGTGACAGAGACATTTGACTTTCTATCCTTCATCCCTTAATGCTCTGAGCTGAACTGATTGCTTATGGAACAGCCCCCAAACTATTACGAGTGAAGCTTCCCAGCTGTTCCCTTCTGCCTTACGAAGAGAATTTTGACTTTGTTGCCACCAGTATCTTTGAGGTGTTATGATGGGAGGAAAGCAGAGGGGACAGGACAGGAATTGTGCAAATTCATCCTAGCAGAAGTGTTTTTTAGAAAGGCATTTTCAGCAGGAAATTCATGGGTTTCTTTTTGTGAGGGCAATGAATGGGAGAGAAATGGGGGGTTTGTAGAAGTGTTTTTGGGGGGCCTGTGAACCCTCTGGTGCTTGGCAAAATAAGGAGAGCCCCCAACTATTTTTTTTTTTTTTTCAGCCCCTGCCACCCCCCCCCCCCCCCATTGGACACATTCTACCCTGTGATCATTACATGTAAGGCTGGCTTTATATGCAAGGTTCTAGGTCATATGGGCCATGAATCTGGCCAATTTTAGGCTCCTCATAAGTTTTTTTGGTGCTTGATTTGATATGTAGTATATTGGAGGAGAGGCTGGGAATGGGAAGGTCACTAATAATGACCTTGTAGGAAGAGTAAGAATGTGCCTGCTCAGGAAAAGGGACATATTCTAAGATCTTTCCTCACTGGGAGGTTTCCTAAGGGCAGGGATGAAGGCATTTGAGCATTTTCCCAGCAGTTTCTGGGTCATTATGGCTACCTGATGTAGTTTTGGGATGTTAGTGAGGTCTGGAGCCAACAGCCAAGAAAGAATTCTTGAGATGTCTTTGGTGCAAAAAGAGTGATCTTATTAAAGCATGGGGACAGAACCCCGGGGGCAGAAAGAGCTGCTGCATTGGGGTTGTGAGGAATGGCTGGTTATATACTTGGGAGTTGGGGGAGGTAAGGAAAAAGGGAAGTGTCCAAAAGGACTTTGATGTGCTAAGGAAGATTTGTAGGATACTGGAGGCCTGGCTATTGCCAAGTTCAGGTGTTTTTCCTTCTAGTAAGGTACTAACATTAAGACAGTTGGGAGCTTCCTGGAGGAATCTCATACTCTGCCTGTGGGCTGCAGGTCATAAAGAAATTTAATTTTGTTTACTTTCCCTTTTGCCTCTGTTTCCCACATCACTCACAGAGGGGAGGGTGATGTTAAGGCTCCAGGAAATGGAGTTATGGGTCTTTGAAAGTTAGGCTATTGATAAGAATGCTTTTTCCCTGGGACGCCTGGGTGGCTCAGTCGGTTAAGCGTCTGCCTTCGGCTCAGGTCGTGATCCCAGGGTCCTGGGATCGAGTCCCGCATCGGGCTCCCTGCTCCGCGGGGAGCCTGCTTCTCCCTCTGCCTCTCTCTCTCTCTCTCTGTCTCTCATGAATAAATAAATAAAATCTTTAAAAAAAAAAAAAAAAAAAAAGAATGCTTTTTCCCTGTAAATCACTAAGACACTGGTACACTGGATGGAGACTCCTGTCTCGCGGGACTGTGATCTGTATCAGTTAACCCTTTGTTTTTCCCTTAGTTTTAGGGCGGCCAGGAGTGCCTGAGGAATGTGACACAGATCCCGTGGCTGGGGTGGGGGTGGTTGTGGGGTGTCAGCTTGTGCTTTGTCCTCTGTTTGCCCTCTGCTCCCTCATCATACCTTTCCAGGTAGCAGGGAAGGAAGCAGCCACAGACCGGCTCCCCTCTGGAAGCCGAGATATACCACCTTGAGAATCTGTGTGGTTTTGAGTTTGCCCGACCTCAGTAAGATCCTCAACTCCGTCACATGGTGGGTAGGATCTGTAGAGTCATTTTTGGAGGTAGGCCAGGAAGGTACAGGCACAAACCTCGTCTCACCCATCCCAGGGGGCATGGAGGTAGAAGGAGGCTACTCAGAAAGGCAAGCCGTAGCATCCACAGGAAGACCGAGAGTCAGAACAAAGCTAGTCTTAGCCTGAGGCGTCCCCTGAGCTTGGCCTCTCCCTACTCTTAGATGAGAGGTTGGGGAGTGACTCATAGGAAACTTTAATGTGTGTTTCTAAGCTTTCCAGGACTATTAAGGACTTGTGGTTCAACATGGTAACTCCCATTGTTTTGATCCTTTGTGGTTGGGCTTCCTTGCCTGCAAGGTGATGGCGATGGTTTTCTGTGGTGGGTTGTGCTGCTTCTTCCTCCACCCTAAAATCTTTTCTCCTCTGTGATGTCCTGGGTGAAGCGCAGGCTACAGAGAGCCTCGGGTGTTTACATTGTGTGTGGGTGATGATTCTCAACCAACAGGTCCTCATGAGAAACTGACGTGCCCGTGATTACGTAGATGCTGTAGGAAATACAACACATCACTTTAGTATGTACGTAACGTAGGCATCACTTCCACCACATTCTTTCCATCCTCCGGAGCCCTGCTACGTAAACACGCCCAAACAACCAGAACAGGATGATGCCGCATGGAATTGTGTGCCAAGGGTGCATGAGATGGTGTCCAGAGAAGGCAGAATTTTCTGGCAGCGTGATGGAGGAGTTAGGTCTTAAAGAAGGAGTGGGGTTCAGGGGGAGTTGGTAATAGGGTGGTGGGCCACAGTAGTGACTTTCCAGGGGAGGGCGCTGCCCCCTGTTCAGCCATGGCTAAGTGTTTATCAGTGCTGTGCCTCTGTTGCCCGGGTTCTTTTTTTTAAGATTTTATTTATTTGAGAGAAAGAGCGCGCACAAGCAGGGGGAGGGGCAGAGGGAGAGGAAGAAGCCAGCTTCCTGCTGAGCAGGGAGCCCAACGCGGGGCTCGATCCCAGGACCCTGAGATCATGACCTGAGCCGAAGGCAGGTGCTTCACCAACTAGGCCACCCACGTGCCCCTGTCGCCCGGGTTCTTTAGGAATTTCCCACGCTGGGACTGTTGAACAGGAAAGCCATGCCTCCAACTAGTTGAGTCTTCCATATAGAAACAGCTCTTGTCTTTAAGTGGCTGGGGAGCAGGGCTGGGGAGCAGAGCGTGGTATAGTGTTATAGGCTGTGAGTCAGGCAGATCTGGCTTTGGGCAAGGTCCTCAACCTCTGGGCCCATTTCCTCTTCTGTAAAATGAGGATAATCCTAGTATTTACTCATAGCATTGTAATGAGCATGAAATGAAATTATGCACGTAAGCCCTTCGCATAATGCCAGGTACAAAGTAAATGCTCAATAAAAGGGAGCTTTTCTTTTTGTAGGACTACTGTTTCCAAGAGCAGCTGCTTCCCTGCTAGCAGTGGATATGAGAATAGACTCGCAAGTGTGCCACCAACTGTTTCCATTACTGTTGCTTCAGAACAAACCATCCCAAACAAGAACCATTTCATTATGCTCCTGGAAACCAGGCTGGGAATTTGGAAAGGGCTCAGCAGGAATGGCTTGTTCCTGCTTCTCCGTGTCTGCAGCCTCAGCTGGGACAATTTGGAGGCTCTGGGTGAGGCTGCAGATGGACGCAGGCAGCATCAGAAAGGCTCGTTCACACATGTGTCTGGTGCCTGGGCTGGGAGGACTCGAAGGCTAGGGCTGCTGACGGTGGTGCCCATGTGTAGCCCCTCCAAGTGTGGCTGGCTCAGGGCTCTTGGCCTTCTTATGTGGCGGCTCAAGGCTTCAAGCACAGATGTTGCAATGAACAAGGCAGAAGCTGCATCATCTTTTCTGCTCTGGCTTGGAAGTCACGCAATGTCACTTACACTGCATTCTAGTCGTTCCCATGAGTCTCAGGCCCGCTGAGATGCAGAGGGGACAGAGACCCGCCTTTTGGCAGGAGGAGTGTCCACGTCACGTCGGAGAAAAGCATATCAGCTGGGAGGCGGTGTGCCGTTTTGAAAACCTGCCCTGCCTGCCAAGGGAACTCTGGTGGCAGAGCGTGGGGCCACGGGGTCGTGGAGAGCCCGGGCAAAAGCAGCACCCCAAGCCCACCTGCGAAGAAAGAAGAATGGCTTTTTTGTTGACAAAAATCATCAAAGGTCTGACGTGCTACCTCTTTTTGGATTCTTTTTATCCAGTGTGTAGCCGGGTGTTTCTGAGGCACGACAGACCCCTGGCAGCCCTTCTAGGCAGTGTGAGACCCCACGGTGGGACTGGTCAGGACAGGCGGGCGTTTGTGGAGAGGCTCTTTGGTGAGGAAAGGGGCAGCACAGACGCGTGCGTCTGCCTTTCGGTTTCCTGGTGGTGACATCTGTGTCTGGACCAGCTCGGGGCGAGTGTCCCAGCTATGTTGTCTGAGCTTCCTTTGCACAAGATGGCAATTGCTGTAGGTGCCCAAGTTGAAACAGTCCTATTTTAGAATGTTGGAGAGAGGAAGGTGTCCTGCAAACACACGCTGGGAAGTTTGGCATGAAAGAAGGCACCGATCTGTCTGTTTTAATCACAAGAAGCCTGGCTCTAGGAAAACCTTTCCTCAGCAGCAGGAGAGAGGTGGGAAGGGGGTCCTGTATCCCATGGAAAGCCGGGGCTGGTTAAAGGGGTCATTGAAAAATAGCTTGAAACAGGCTGATGAATTGTGCTCTGTCTCTTGAGACCAGCCACTGTTAGTCTATAAATATGAGTTCCCTGTCACGTCCCCTCCATCCTCCAGGCCAGCAAGAGCAGCAGAAATCCAACCCTCATGCTGTTGAATCGTGTCGCAGGCACAGATGTGGGCCCAGCATGAAGAAGGCTGGTGCTTTGAGTGGTTTCCTGAGTGCCGGTTTACGCATATACATCTTTTCCCTTGGTCCCCGTGGCACGTATTCACGGAAAGCCAGCCGGAGTTGGGAGTGGCCTGGAACCCTGGACACTCTGCACGTTTGAACCGAGGCACCAGTACCACGGTCCCGTTAACTAGCCTGTCTGAACACCGCGCTTGCGGCCCAGGTGCCTGAGGACCGGCTCTCCAGAGCAGCACGGTAACCAGCCCCGGGAAGCCCGTCTCTCAGTGCTGTCCTCTCTGGCCTCCTCCTTAGCCGTGTGCGTCATTCCCTGAGCTCTCTGCTGCGTGCCCTTGGCTGACGTGGTGCAGCGCAGTGCACTGGGATCCGGGGCTTGCCCGCTGTCCCACGCGAGTGCAGGACTGAGCTTTGGCACCTGGTGTCTGGTCTCAGCTCGTCGGGACGTGGACCTGCCTGTGGTCCAGACAGTGGCAGCTGGTCCTGTGCGAGTTGGTGGCTATACCTGGAAACGTTCCAGGTGGTTACGGATCGCTGGAAGGGGACGGGAAGCTTCGGTTCGTACTGGAAGCCAGGAGTGGGTGGGTGTATGTTGTCACAGAGGTAGGGGGAATGGAACCTCTAAAAGCCCCTCTACTCCCTGAATGCTCATGCCTTCCCGTAAGATTGATGCCATGCAGGTGCCCAGCTGGAGTGAATGGGTGATGTGAAGCCAGAGAGATTTCCTAGGACTCGCTGGCTGCTCCTTCTCCCTGTTCATGTGATTAATTGCTCCATCTTGTTGGCCCATCATCCCCATCCCCAGTACCGTGGTTCGTTCTTCACCACCAGCCCCCCCCAACCCCCACCCCTGGGTAATTGTAAAGGTTACTGTCGCGTCCTTGCTGCCTGTCTCACTGCAAACACACCACTTCCTGCTTCGAAGCTGCCTGTCACTCCAGGGTGGAGTCCAAGCTTCTCCACATGGCCTGCAGTCCCCCCGTCCGGCCCCAGCCCTTCACTCCTGCACCGTCTTCTCCCTTTTCCTTTCGTGAAGGTTCTGCTTCAGCTACAAGGGACTATTTCCTCTTTCTTAGATGTGTCAGGGTTTTTCCCCTTTGGCCTGAAACCACATTATTCCCTCCAACTGAGAATGGCCTTCTGATTCTTCCCCTTGCACCAAACCCTGTCCTTTCCTTACAGCTCAGACAGCAGCTGTGTGTTCTGTGACTCCCTTCCAAGGAGTTTCTTCCTCTCCATATCTCTTGTTTCCGTAATTCTCCACAGTAGATGCTTAAGCAGGATGGGCATGGGGGGGTAGAATAAGATCGTCATTAAGACCATGGGAGTGAGGGGCGCCTGGGTGGCTCAGTCGGTTAAGCGTCCAGCTCTTGATTTCAGCTTCAGTCATGATCTCAGGGTCCTGGGATCAAGCTCCACGTCAGGCTCTGTGCTCAGCGCGGAGTCTGCTTGAGGATCTCTCTCCCTCTCCCTCTGCCCCTCCACTGCTCGTGTGCTCTCCCTCCTTCTCCCTCTCTCAAATAAATCAATAAATCTTTAAAAAAAAAAAAAAAGAGCATGGGCGTGGAAGCTAATCGTCCCAGCTTTGCCACTTACTGGCTCTGTAACTCTGAGGAACAGCCTTGCTTCACTTGGCCATAGTGTCTTCATCGGTAGCCAGCGATGAAGCAGTACCCATTGCGTGAGGTTTTTGGTTGGGATAGTACGTCTAAAATGCTTAGCACAGTGCCTGGTGTGTTGTTCGTGCTCCATGAGTACTGGCAGTGATGACGTTAGGAGGGTAGACTTACCACCAGAGCGGGGATGTGAGAATGAGGGAAGTTCCATCCTGTTTCCCCCTATAGGAGCATCTCTTCATCTCTCCCTCTCCTTCTCCCTTTCACCTGTGTAGGGCACTGCTGCCCTTTTCCAGTAACCAAAGCAGTTGGTGTCCTTAAGTCAGTAGATTCTCAGGCAGGAATGTTAACAGGGAGGAGTCTTGCTCTCTTGAGTAACAGCCTGGAGTCTCTCCTGGTGACAGTTCTGATCCTGGATATTATATAACATTAGTTGTATTTTAGAGGCTTTAGCTAACCTCTTTCCACCTATGGTGTGGTGCCTTCTTTCCAGAGAGGAAGGTGGGTGCTACCGTCAGGCAGGGTGGGGCCTCGTGGTCTGTGGGCCAAGCCCAGCATCGTAAGAGTTGACCTGCTGGGACCCTCCTCCTGTGAAGGGCTGACCCTTGTTCCTCAGAACTCCACCCAGTATCCTGACCGCTTTGAATAGCACCAGGCTAGTCTTATAGGGCAGACTTTCTGGCCCTTGGGCTGTGATGGAGCAAGGAGAATCTTCGTCTTTAAAATAACCCTTCCCTCCATTTTGGGATGGTCCTTCCTGGGGTGAATGAGCAGTGAACAGTGTTTTTCCCATTGGTTGACTGTGGCTCTTGGTGAACAGGGGAGCTGAGGTACAGAGCTTTTGGAGTTGACCCTTGTTCTTTGCATTTCTGATCTATGAACCTCGACCTTTCTTCCCCCTCTCTGGAGGCCCTTTATACTAGCCTGGTAAGACGCACACTTTAGAAAAGGAAAAAGAGATGAGGATGGTGATGCGGTATGGGTGGGGACAGGAACGGAAGATTCCACGGTGAAAGGGGTAGGACATAGGCACTGGACCAAGCAACAGGGCTCTGGTGACAGATGGGAAATTGGAGATGGTCAGTCAAGGGTGTTTCATGAAGGGCCAATGGGAGAAGATTCTGTAAGTCAAAGCAGAGATCCTGGATTAAGAACATTCTGTGTTGGGCTCCACTGAACAGCTGCTTTGGACCTTCCTGGTACTGCTCAGCAGCAAATGCACACCTGTTTTGAGGGTGAAGGTCCAGTGGAGAGAGTGGGACTTAAGGTCCTGGGATTCCTCTGCTTTAGTAGTTCTTATCCTTGTACGTTTGAACCTTTAACACGAAGTCCGCTCTCCCCCACTGACTTCACTGCTGTACCCTCTGGGGCATGTGACTTGAAGGTGACCAGTGCTATACTGGGCTTGCAGGGTCCAGCCTGCATGACTCCAAGCAAAACTCCCCACTTCTAAAATGGTTTCAGACCTGGTGAAGGAGGGTTACTTGTCTCGCCCGTCAACACCTTCCTCCCTACCCCCAAGCTAATGTACTGTCTCAGCCATGGTGTTTTAGCACACATTTGCCCTAATTTATGCCTGGTGAGATGTTGCCCACCAGCAGGCTTTTGCCACCACTCCTTGCTGAAGCTGCCCTGGTTTGGGTGTCTGCAAGCTTCCCAGATAGACGGTCTTTACTTCTAAAGCACTCTCGTTTAAATATAAAAACCCGGTTCTCTTCCCTAGAAGGATGTAGAACACTACTCAGGGGGTCTGGCTTGCGTCTGAGACCCCAGGGTTCTAGTGAAAAGGGCAGTTTACTTACAGGTAGGATTAGACTGGACTCCTACTTCGATGGCTTCTCTGCCAGTTCTCTCCTGTTCTGAATGCACGTGTCGCTCCACGCCCCCTCCCTGACACTAAGACGCCCCATCAACTTGACAGTGCTATAAGGAAACCACTCAGCGGCTCTTCCTCTGTACAGGACACAGGATTAGGTGAGGTTCCTGCCCAGTTAATTTATGAGATGAGACTGCCCCAAACACATAAAATGAAGATGCAGATTGTACACCGTGACGTTGGAGAGAGCAGCACTGTAGAGACGTGATGACCAGATGTTTGAGCCCTGAGTGGGGAGGCAGCATGGTGTGGTGCAATGTGGGCACAGAAGCCAGAGCAGGACCAGATCCTGCCTGTGTCTCTTCCCACATGTGGGGGAGTCACCCGTGAGCCCCAGCTTGCAGGGTTTCTGTGACAGCTATAGGAGCTGTCACGGGTGACATTCCCAGTACGGTGCCTGGGACGCCGGAAGAATGCAAGAAATCGTAGCCGCTGCTATTATGTATTTTATTAATGACTTAGTTTTTAAAATATTAACCAAAAAACACCTATTTGATGTAGACGATTTTGACAGTCTAGATGAGTATAAGAGAAACTTAATCACCCCAAATCCCAGTGCCCAGAGATAACCACGGTTAGCATTTAAATATATATATCCTCTGGGTAATTTTTCTATGTGATAGACAGCATATTCTTAAGAAAAAGAAGTCTGGAAAAAAAAAAAAAGAAATCTGATCAAACTATGTATTTCTGTGTACTAATGTTTTATTAAAATATAGCCATATATATTATTAAATTGCCTGCTACATCTTTTTTATATATGTTTTTTAAAGTGCATGTATAGTATCTATTAAAAAGCCAAATCATATCACAAGGTGTACAATAAAAAACAAAGATCTCCTGCTCTATCCTTTCTTACTCCCTGAGTCTTCCTCCTGGCTAGTGATCTTCTTGAAGGGAGGTGCTAGTTTAATTTATATTTGAACACCGTGTACTTAGCACAGTGCATATGGGCTCTCTTTACAGGGGGCTCTTTAAAAAAAAAACACAACAGATTTAAGTCAACACTTATTATAGAACATGACATACTCCTTAAAAAACATGCAGCTGAAATGTGTCAAGTTGATTCATTTTATGGAAGCTTAGAGAGGCTGTCCAAATCTTTGGCTGTATCGTATGGAGATTTTATTGACTGGAATGTTGCTTTTTGGTTTAGATTTTCAATTTTAATGTCTTTTTGCTCTGAGAGATGTTGTAATAGTGGAATTGAGCTTTGTTATCTGTTAGATTAGGTTAGCTAACGAGAAAAAAAGATACCCAAAGTAATAATGGCTGAAATAAGAAGTCTTTCTTTCTTGTATGTCAAAGTCTGGCAGTAGACAGCCCATGGTTAGCATGGCATCTCCATTCCACAAGCCCTAGGCTCCTTCCCATTCACAGCTCTGCCAACTTTGGGGCAGGATCTTACCCTCAAGGTCCAAGGTGGTAGCTAGATCTGCAGCTATCACATCTATGTTCCAGGCAGCACAGTGTAGGGAGGGATGAAGAAGGACCAAAGGCTGTGAGCTGGGAACTCTAAAAGACAGGTTACAGAAGGCAGCCACTTGATACTTCCGAGCTACCTGGTTGTGCTTTGGAACAGGGAGGATGGGAAACATAGTTAATGTTACATGTGGCCAGGTGCTCATCATGCACTTTAGGGTTCTGTTACTATGGGATGAGGGGAGAATAACCACGGAAGGGCGACTAGCAGTCTGGGTCACAGCTTTCAGGCCCTTTTCCTATCATTAATCCCTTGTTAGTCCTTCCATGATATGTTGCCAGGATTGCTAATGTAGCAATTCTTTTCTGCTGTGTTTTCAATTTGTTTTCTCTTTCTCATGGAACGCTGCTGACTCTGTCCTTCTGTTTTAACCCTTCCTTGGAGATTTCTCTCTCATCCACTCCTCTGGAGTCGGGGGCTTTGAGACACCTGCTTGGATGTGAGATGGTGGCCAACAGGTGGATCTTTTCGTCAAGGGCGGTAGCCTTCTGCTTTCTGCCTAGAGGCCTTCCGGTCATATCATTGACATCACTGGTTCCCAGTGGTGGCTGCAGACCTCTGGGGATGGGGCTGCTGTAAGGTCTTTTTGAATCTAAGTGTGTTTGCAGAAGAGTATAAATATTCGTATGTCTGTTTTTCAAATGTAGGCACTGTTGTGTTGATAAAATACAAATTGGATTAAAAGTGCTTTTCTCAGTGGGTATTTTAATGGCGGGGTGGTTGGGGCCCGGCTGTAATTTCATTCAAACCTGGGTTATGTCCTGGCTCTGCCTCTTACCACCTGTGGACCAGCCTCTCTGAATTTCAGTCCCCACATCTGAAAGTGCCTCCCTGACTTACTGGGAGAATTCTGATTACGGATGCAAATCACTTAGCCCGGTACACAGCACACACCGAAGCCCCCGTAAACATTAGCTCTGATGAGTGTTTTCTTCTTAACTCTAAAAGTACATCGACCATTGTAGTAGCATTTGCTTTAAAGCTGAAAGGATCTATTTCAAGAGGTTGGGAATCACTGCTGTAGCTTCTTCGGTGATTCTGATGTCGTCAGCCCTCAAACAGGTCTGGGGAGCACTGTCTAAAAGGATTCAGTCAGAAACCTTTGGGGATGATTTGTATTCATTTGTTGACTCCATCAAGAAAAGTACCTCCCGAGCACCTTTATGCCTCCTCGGGTTAGAGGCGTTGAAAGGGAGGCCATCGTGGTCGGGCTGGGCTCTAGCTCTGGGTCACAGGACAGGGTCACTGTGCTGAGTGTTCTTTGGCTGCACCCAGAGCGCTTTCACACATCCAGTGGTTTCCTTTGCTTTCCTCTTCTGAACCCAGAGAGGGTGGATCCTAAATCCACCCAGTTCTCTCACCTTTCTGTCGCTCTTCTGCCGGGGCCTTCGGGCTGCCCGTGCTGAGCGTCGCCGGGAAGCACGGCTCACCGGCTGTGCCAGGGGAACTCGGTGGAACTCTGCTGAACCGGCTGGGGCCTTGGCGGCTGTCTCCTGGCCATCTCCAGCGTGCACTGCACCTGCTGAGGGCGAGAGGCGGGGAGTCTAGGCGGTGAATCATTTGCCTTGGTAAGCAAGTCTGGCCTCTCTTGGCCCTGCCTGGAGGGACAGAGTGGGCTGAGGGCCAGGGGCCAGGAGAGGCCAGGAGATGCTTGCTGGTCATGCTCCCACTGCGCAGTAGTGGTCCACGAGGCAAGCCCTTGCAGGTGGCTCTTGCCGCGTCAGCACGACGGGAAGGCTGCTGTGTGTGAGCCACCGACCTGTTGGCACTCTGGGCCGCTGGGTGGGGCTGGAGCCTGAGATCTTCTTCCTTCCTCCACTGGAGACAACGGGCTGCAGGGAGCAAATGTCTCTAGTGCTGACTCAGGTGCCCTAAGGCCGGGCTGTGTCTAGTGAATGGGGCTTTTCTCTGGGGTGGAGTCATCTTGCCTGACTCCTCTTTGCCCTTGGGTTTAGCTGTTATTCAGCTGGGACGGGTGATGGAGCTTGGCTGGCCCCAGGAAGGCCTGACACTGCTTTTAGGGGACTCCAGACTCAGAGAAGGTCAGAAGTAAGGGGATGGGGGCCTGGTGCCGATTGCACGGTGGTGGAGCCAGAACCCAGACATTCTAGGCCTTCAGCTCTTGCTCAGAGATTGTTCTCGCTGTGGTGGGAGGGAGGGGATGCCTTGGCGTAGATCTGGTGGTTGAACTGAGCTTTGGCAGGAACAAGCAGGAGCACAGGTTTTGCGTAACTGGAGAGGGAGAGCTAAGCCAGGGAAAGGTCCCTTGCAGGGTGCCCTTCGCTACAGACCTACCAGTTTCCTTCTCCCTACACCGAGAAAACAAACACAAACTGCGGCAGGATCCTGGGCTAGGATGGCAGACTGAACATGTACGTGGACTGCGTCTGCTGGTGCTCGCTCTCAAAACCCGGCTGAAACTGCAGGAGCTCACAAGGCCAGAGGGAGAGGAGGCCACGGCAACCGAGTTTGGGAAGCTGGAAAACAGGTGGGTGAACGGCAACTAGCTGATTTAGGACATTTGAAAAAGATCATTTTAAGCTGACAGTGAGGAAAGCAAAGAACCCATCCATCAGTTTATATCACGGATGCCTAAAAAGTCTAGCAAGTGGCAGCACCAGGCACCTGGAGCTGGGGCGAAGTGGGGTCCTCAAGTAAAGAAGATTGGGTAGCAGTGGTACGACGTGCAGTGGAGTCCCGTGGATCTTTCTTCTCCAGTCCGTGAAGCCACCTGACCTCCCTCTCCTTTTGGAAGGGGTAAACGGTTTCTGGACGGGGACACCAGGCACAGTGGAGGGTATGGGTACTTTAGTACTTTATAAAGAAAAGGAGGGATGAAGTAAGTGTTTACAGGCTGACGCCTGCATTCCGAGACTACCTCGGCCCCCCTCGTGACTGGCTTCCCAGCACACTGGCGGCCAGGACTTCCCTTTCCTAGCCATTCGGGAGAGTACTGCTCCCTGAGAGCACCTGACCAGCTCAAGAGAAGTGACCTCGAGCTATTCTTGCCTAGGCTGACCCGGATCCTCCCACTGTGAAGCTCAAAGTTGACAGATTCCTCCTATGTGCTGGGAGGTTCTAGTCCGCTTTGGGTTCCTCATGCCTTTCCCTGCCTACTTACTATGGAAAACTTACAAGCAAGGAGAATCCTGACAAGCGCCCGTGTACTCACCAATTCCAACACTGCCCAACTTGGGGAAATCTTTCTTCTGTCATCCCACTCATTCCCCAGCCTTGATTATTTTGAAGGAAATGTGTAGCATCATTTCACATTTTTGGTAAATGTTTCAGTAGGTACTTTAAAGTATAAGGACTTCTTTTTAAAACCAAAGCACAATTTGGTTCTCAATCATGAACATACAACAGATTGCTATGACTCTGAGCAAAAGAGCATTAGAGGCCAAAGCACAAACAGGAAAAGCAGCTAAAGCAAACTACGCTGGGAGAAAACAAAGAAGTAAAAAAGAACCATCAGTGATACACTCAGGTAGAAGAAAAGATACTGTGCCGTATTACAAAAACAGCTGTTACAGAAATACATGCCACTCCAAAAAAAAAAAAAAAAGTTTTCAGAGAAGGAAAGAGCTCCCTTAGCAATTAAAACCATGATAGGGAAATGAAAAGCACAATAGCAGGGTTCAAAGGTAAAGTGATGACATCTCCAAAAGAAGAGCAAAAAGAAAAAAAACAGATGGGAAAAATAGAGAAGAAAAGATCAGAAAATTGGAGGACCAGTCTAGAAAGTCCGATATCCAGATAACAGAGGTTTTAGAGAGGGACAACAGAAATATAGGCGAGGAAATTAACAGTATAATACTTCAAGAAAATTCTCTGTTACTGAAAGACATGAGCGTGCAGATTTCAAAGTACTCACTAAGTTCCCACCTCAAGCCACATCCCTCTAAGATTTCAGACCACAGGGGACTAAGAAGAGAGTAGAAATTTCCCAAAGGAAAAGACACATCACTTACAGAGCATCAGGAAGCAAAATGGCTTGAGGCTTCTTAACAGCAGTGTTGGAAGGAAGAAAATGATGCATAGTGTCTTCAAAATTATGGAGGGAAATCTCTAATCATTTTTATACCAAGTATAGGGATGGAAAATAGGCAATTTCCCAACAACAACAAAAAAGAACCTTCCATGCATTCCTTTCTAACGAGCTACTGGAGAATGCACACCACCAAAGCAACAGAAGAAGCCAGCAGAGAAAGTGGGGTGCAGGACACAGGGATTAACACAGGAGAGGGATGAGGGAAAAGCTCCTCAGACTGCGAAGAGGGACTCCAGGAGCACGGCTGAGCACCAGACCTAGAGGTTGGGCAGTTGACATCCGGCAGTGTGACTCAGGGCTGTCATCACCAACTCAACTGCTGGTGGTGTTACATTGATTTAACCCGAGGACTCACGGCCTGGGGGAGCCTGGTCCAGATTCTTATCTGTACTTGGCCAGCTTGCTCATGTGCTGATGAAGCTCCTGCGCACTCCTCCTTGCCCCGCTTACCGGATAGACGAGTGTTTGTTTTGCCCAACCCGAGAACCAGAGGTAGGCCAAGGTCAATTCAGAGCAAGGAAATACAGAGGAGCTCACGCCTGTGTATGTGACCTTATTTGGAAATCGAGTCTTCGTAGATGTAATCAAGTCAAGATGAGGCCGCGCTAGATGAAGACTGGCTCTAATCCAATGACTGGTTTCTGTATAAGAAGAGGGAAGTTTGGATACAGACACAGAGATGAGCAGGCCATGGGAAGACGTGGAGACAGACACACACAGGGCACACAGCCAGATGAAGACGTTGGAGTTAATGCTGCCCTGAGCCAAGAAGCACCAAGAATTGCTGGCAGCCACCAGCAACTAGAAGAGGCAGGGAAGGATTCTTCCTTCCTGAGAGCCTTTGAAGGGAGCAGAGCCCTGCCCACATCTTGACTTTGGACTAGAAGTCTAGCCTCCAGAATGGAGAGAGCATAAGTTTCTGTTGTAAGCCACCACATTTGTGGTAGTCATGTTATAGCGCCCTAGAAAACTAGTATGCCCAGCTCCATTTGTACTTGCCCCTCACTCTTTCCAAACTAAACAATATCTTATTTAGGGATGTATACATAGGTGGTAAAATTATAAAAAGAAGGAAAGGAATGAATGACAGGAGTCAGGACAGGGATATGACAGGGAGGGACACACATAGCTTCTAAGGGACTGGATGGAGTCACAGGAGTTTTCATCTCCTTTTCTTTAAACCATACATACATTCTTCTATGTGTATATACATTTGACAATAAATTGGGGGGAAAAAAAGACTAAACCAAGCAGAACATGACCCTCAGAAGAGAGGTAGACCAGTTGCTTAATCTGGGACAGCTGGTGCTGATTCATTCGAACTAAATGAAGGTCTGGGGACAGGAGTCTTGGCGCCAAGGTAAACATTTAGCAAATCAGAGCCCCTTGTGCTAATGGAGATGAATAATAAATAAGAAATCTCAAAATGATAAATCATCAGCCAAAGCTAAATTTACCATTACGACATATGGGAGTGTCTCCTCAGTTATGCCAAGTTTTGAGAGCCTGGCCTCCAGCTAAATGATATTAGGTCAGACACTGAGCCCTCTGTGGCCATCCCCGCCTGCCTCATTTCTCCCTCTGATAACAGGAGCTGGCCTTTTAGGTGGTCTGTATGAAATACCACTGAATCCCGTAGAAAAGTCACTCCACCTCTCTATATTCATGGAGGTTCGACATTCATTTTGTCGCAATTTGCCTTTATTCCTCTCAACACTTCTAAATTTTTTTTTTTTGAAGATTTTATTTATTTATTTGACAGAGACACAGCGAGAGAGGGGACACAAACAGGGACAGAGGGAGAAGGAGAACCAGACTCCCCGCTGAGCAAGAAGCCCGATGTGAGACTTGATCCCAGGACCCTGGGATCATGACCTGAGCCGAAGGCAGACACCTAATGACTGAGCCACCCAGGCGCTCTAAATGTTTCTTTCTAACAGACAGAAGGCCTTAGGCTCAGAGTTTGACCTGTGACAGGATCTACTGAAACTTAGTAACAGTTATTTTTGTTTTCATTTTATTTTTTTGTACAGGTTAACTGATATTAGAATATTTGTGTTTTTTATTTGTAATATAAAATTTCTTTTAGTAATTTTTAAAACGTCAACGTAAAGCAAAATATTAAGTAAATGGTGTATAGGTGGTATCCTGATCTGGATATAATCATGAATAATGTCTGTGGGTTATGGAGGTTTGGAAAACTGGTTATCTTCCTGATTGTAGCAAAACGTAGGCCCCTATTGATGTACACTTTGTCTTGACCTAATATTCAATTTTGTCTTGTATCTTCCCATACAATATGTACAGAAGGCCCTTAAGGGCAGAATCACTAGCTTATCTTCCCTGCGTTCCCCCACCCGACCTGGCAGCAGCTGGGTGTGTGAGTCACCAGTGAACCCTGGCTGTGGTGTTTCTCTCTCTACAGTCTCAATATCTTGCCTGGTACACGCTGGCTCCCCTTCGTGCCTCGGGGATGGATCGCACTAGGGGGGTGCCCCCCCTCCCCCGGCACCCATAGGGTGGGAAAGTGGGTAGTCTGAGAAGATGCACAAGATACTTCTTCAGTGAAATAAGTGACCAGTGAGGGGTCAGTTCTTTCAGAGAGTCTGGTTCTGTGCTGGTTCCTGGAGGGAGAACAGTGTGGGTTCCAGAAGAAAGAGAATGGGGTTTTTGCCCTCGAGGAGTCCTGTCCATCACCTTCCGGAGGAGATGATGAGACACGCATGCATGCAGCACTTGGGAATGATTTAAAAGAAGTATATAGTGTTAAATTGTATGATAGAGGTTTTGGGTGCTGAAGGAATAATTCGGGAAAAGGGGGAGCAGTGAAGACTAGTTAACCAGTGACTGTGTAGGGATCTGACAGAAATTGAAATAAGCCTGAAAGACAATAGGATTCCTTTCTGTCCTCTGGATGGCACAGCACATGAAGAGAGATCTGGCTTTGGAGCCCATCTCCGTTCCTCTCTAACTGTGGGCAACTGACTTTAACAGTTCTGTGTCTGATTCAGCATGGGTAACATAGGGAAAATATTTGCACCTACTTCAGAGGGTTGATTTAAGGATTAAGGCATTGTATGTGAAGCTCTTTACATACATTATGCAAAGAGCATCATGCCACTACATAGCCAGGGATCAGTAATGGGTAGCTAGCATTATTAATTTATCAACCATTCCATTTATCCTACAGCAAAAAATTATTGCATGGTTATCGTCCGTCAGGGACTCCCAGGCTTCCCACAGTGTCCTCAGTACCTTGGACGCTGAGTCCCATGGCTTACACTTATGTATGAGACACTTAATCATCAGAGTAACAATAATAGCTGTAGTGTCCCGAGTCCCTGTTTAGGTGTCAGGCATTCTGCTAGGTGCTTCGTTACTACATCACCTTTATTTATTTATTTATTTATTTAATATAGGAGGAGAAGGAAGTTTATTTTTTTTAATTTAAAAAAAAATTTTTTTTATATAGGAGAAGGAAGTTTCTTATTTAAAAAAAATTTTTTTTTTTACTACGTCGTCTTTATTTATTTATTTAGATTTTTATTTATTTATTTGACAGAGAGAGACACAGCGAGAGAGGGAACACAAGCAGGGGGAGTGGGGGAGGGAGAAGCAGCTTCCTGCCGAGCAGGGAGCCCAACACGGGGCTCGATCCCAGGACCCTGGGATCCTGACCTGAGCCGAAGGCAGACGCTTTAACGACTGAGCCACCCAGGTGCCCCTACATCGTCTTTAATCTTTATTCCCGTTTTATAGAAGTGAGAGTAGAAATGCAGAGTGTATAAAACTTGTCCAGGGTCACATGTAGAGTGTCAAGGCTAGGATCTAAATTGTCTGCTTTTTGGTTTTTTTTCTGATCCATCCTGACCCTTGTTACTGTCGCCGTATACCCATTATGTCCCAAATTGAACTTGGCTTCCTCAAAGGGCTTTGCCTTTCAACTTCAATCAGGGGTGCCACCATTCTACTTGTCACCCATGTCTGAAAGTCTGGGAACCTCTCCCTTCTCCATCAAGCCTCTCTATTGGGTTAGTCACTAAGGCTTTTAGTTCAGATGCACCTTTTCCTCCCTGTTTCCCGTACCTGGCTAGCCCCCCATTGACTTAGCCTAGACTTGCTCCACTGCCCTACCCGTGAGAGGTGAGCTTTACACAATACACTTGGATGGACTTCATTAGATTTTGATAAAACATTCTTAAATTTTCTAAGAAGTAAAGCATAATGATTTGTTTTTGCGCTGGCTGTTTGTCGGTGGTAGGAGCTCAGAAGGGTCTAACTGCCATGGTACAGAAGAGTAAGCTGCTGTGATTAGAACCCTTCTCTCCCCAGGGAAAGTGTACTGGGAGGGAGCTACTCCATTCTGTTTTTACAAGTAAAACCTTTTTCTTTAACAAACGGGACAATTGGATAGTCACATGCCAACACATGAGGTTGAACACCATTATGTGATACACAAAAATAAACTAAGAATGGATCAATGACCTAAATATTAGAGCTGATCCCGTGAACCTCTTAAAACATAGAGGTGAATCTTCATGAACTTGGATTTGGCAATGGAATCCTTAATGTAACATCAAAAGCATGACCAACAAAATAAAAAAACAGATAAAGTAGACTTCATCTAAGTTAAAAGCTTTTGTGCATCCAAGAACATTGTCAGGTAAGCGAAAAGACAGCATACAGAAAGGGGAAAAATACTTGCAAATCATATATTTGATAAGGGTTTAGTGCCCAGAATATATAGAAAGAAGTCTTATTACTCAAAACAAAAAGACATTTCTTGAAAGAAGATATACAAATGGCAAACAAGCACATGGGAAGATGCTCAGCATCATTAGTCGTTAGGGAAATGCAAGTCAGAACCACAGTGATACACGACTCCACATCCACTAGGATGGCTATAATTTTTAAAAAGTAAATAAAAAGGAAAATAAGTGTGGTGAGGATGTGGAGAAATTGGAACCCTCATACATTGCTGATAGGGATGTAAAATGGTGCAGCTGCTGTGGAAAACAGCAAACATAGAATTACCAGAAAAACCTAGTAATTCCACTCCTAGGTACATATCCCAAAGGACTGAAAACAGGTCCGGAAACAAGTAGATGTACCTGTATGTGCATAACAACAGTACCTCACAATAAGCAAAAGGTGGCAACAGCTCAAATGTCTATCGTGGACAGATGGATAAACAAATTGTGGTATATACATACAAAGGAATATTATTCAACCATAGAAAGGAGTGCCGTGTGGGTACAAGCTATTATATAGAGGAAACTTGAGAATATTATCCTACGTGAAATAACCAGATGTGTCACTACTGCATGATTCCATTTGTATAAAATATCTGCAACAGGTAAATCCATAGAGATAGCACATTGGTGGCTGTTAGGGGCCGGGTGGAGGGAGAATGGGGAGTGATTGCTGATGAGTATGGATTTCCTTTTGGGGGTGATAAAAGATGTTTTGGAACTAGATAGAAATCAAGAGATGTAGCCAGGATTACTAGCTGGCTTCTGATCACAGCCTCTTCTCTTTGCTGAGGTCAGGACCCCAAGGCCAGGGATTTCTAACTCTGATGGCTTCAGGGGTCCAACATATGGGGAAACTTGTTTGAAGTCCACTGGATTTAAGGCAGCAGGGAGTGGTGGGTCTAGGTGGAACTGGGCTGGACCTGTACTATCTAAAGGCATTCATATTTAGGCAGATCTTTCCTGGGCTGATTCTTGCCCCATCTCTGTCATTCTGCCATCCCTCTTGAGCCATCTGACAGACTAATGTATTTAAAATATCATCTTCACCATGCCATTCGTTTTCTAAAAATCCATTTCCTGTAACAGAACCAAAACTTCTTTGCTCCCCCTTCCAGCATAGCATCTGTGGAAGCTCAGCTGGTTCCGTATGTATCATGAAACTGTTACCCTCCTCCCACTCAGCCCGTCCCAGCACCTGGAGTTGGGGGGGGGTGGGGTAACAAGACCAAACCCTACTGGCTGTGTAATCGGATGGGCTCACTCTGAATCTTTGGTTTAAGGGCGGCTTAGAAATGGTCAGCGGCTGGTGGCTGCCTCTCTACAGGGAATGGTGAGTTTCTTTAGTGCCACTGGCCCAGCATATTTGTCTGTTATCTCTGCTGGCAGAGATGGGGAGAGGGACACAGAAGAATCTGGGAAGATTTTTGTTATTCAATGAGATGGAGAAAGTTGGGTTTTGTTGTTGTTGTTGTTGTCGTTTTTTAATTTGCCCAAGCCTTTAGAGGCTTGGATCCATTCAGGTCAGAATGGGGAGGGGTGTGTCAGGGGAGTCAGAGAGGGTGTGGAGGAGGAACACCGAGTCCATTAGATCTAGGGAGGGGCTGGCACTGTTTTCTTTGTGTTTCCAGCTCTATAGCTCCTTGTAATCCCTCTTCACTGCTGATTTTCTGAGAAGCACGTAGGACACAGACATCTTTGGTCCACATCCTTCTAATATGTAGCAATTCAGTGGACGTTTGCAGGCTGGGGGCAGAAAGAGGAAAGTACAGTGTGTGATTTGAGGGACCTGCCTAAGGTCCTTGCCCTCAAAGGCACCCCCGAGCCCCTCCTTGGTGCCCAGAGTACCACCATCACAGATCCCTTTCTTTAGATATTTAAAGAATTTGAGCTCTCCAGAGAATCTTAAATTTCAAAGGCCTCTCGGAGAGGTAAAGGTAAAGCCATCTTAAGAGCCCCTCAGTGGGAGTCAGTGGAGAATCAACCCAGGAAGGGTGTAACCCGGCCCACGTAGGGCTCAGAACTCATTTTTTCCTTGTTTACCTAGACAGAATGGCTGGAGGAACTGAGTCAACCTTTTTTTTAGTTGTTATTCTGTCTTCAGTGGATTCCTTTCCCCACCCTCCCCATTTGGACTTGAATAGCAGGGATGGGGAGAGACTCCTTTCTCCTCTGAAATCCTGAGTATAGAGCTCTGAGTTCTGGGCGGTTCAGTGTCCAGCCCACAGGAGGTTGTGCTTGCATGGCGTCTTCAGAACCATCCTACTTGTGGAAATGGAGATCTGGCTTGCATGCCTCCACCGCCCGCTCAGAGGTCCTTGGCTTAGCCTACAGCACTTTAGACAATGAGCGTTTTTGCTCTTTTTAGGAAGATTGGCTCCTGCAAGGGGACACATATCCCTGGAACCGTCCTGTAGGGGAGGTGGCCACCTCAGCTACCGTCCTAGGAGAGCCAAGATGGCTCCACATGGTGGTGCTTTGGTGTTAGACAGGCCCAGAGTATAACTGGTTTGGGGCACTAGTTCTTTCTTCCTGGGTCATATCCACAGAGATTCGTGGGTGTGAACGTGTGTGTACGCTCTGACTTCTCCAGCTTGTCAGCCAGTTCTCGATGCCTGGGGTTGAGTTCCCAGCTCAAAGGAAAATCTCTATGCCCAAAAGACATGTTTTCTTATAGGCTTAAGTGAAGTAACTTGGAGAGGTTCATGGAAACTGTCCAGGCACAGTCTGAAACCTTGGAAATCCACCATGCACCACCATTCCTTGTGGTCTGAGAGTGGTTATGGCCCAGGGGTGCCCGGGCAGACAGGAAGCCCAAGTAGGCTCTCCTCAAAGAGGGGGTCAGCTGTGACCTCATGGCTCCTTCCATAGGGTATGAATGGGCTGTAAGCCTTGAGGCTTAAGAGAGAGGGCTCTTGAGTCCGGCTGCCTGCGTTGCAGTCCTAGCTTATTAGTTGGTGCTGTATCTCAGTTTCCTCATCTTGTAAAAAGGATGTGGCAGTGATACCTACCTCCTAAGGTTGTTATGAGTTAAATAAAGATAATGCCTATAAAAGACTTGGCACAAAAATGGATGTATCGTAGGTGCATCTTACCAAAAATGATGGTTCCTACCATCAGTCCATGGTAGCTGCGCAGGGAGCCTGAAGGAGAGGACAAGAGTCTGGCAGGAGGGCTCTGTATTTGCTGGTTTTCCTATGATTAATGCAGACTTTCTGGTTTCTTCTATGTCCTTTCCTTGCCCAGTATTGATCCTCCAGAAGGTGGAGAACGGAGACCTGAGCAACAAGATTCTGAAGATCACTGATTTTGGCCTGGCTCGAGAATGGCATCGAACCACAAAGATGAGCGCAGCAGGGACATATGCTTGGATGGCACCCGAAGTCATTCGTGCCTCCATGTTTTCCAAAGGCAGTGACGTGTGGAGGTAAGGTCCAGAGGCTCAGGGTCAGTGCTTCCCAGGTCTGTTTTGGCTGCACACACGTTTCAGGACTTGGAGAATTGAAGATGTGTAGACTCCCAGGCACCCCAAATAGGTCTAAGTGACCCATTCAAAGCAATCTACAGTAATTCCCAGGTTGGCATGGAACTGTTTCTAATGCTTTCACCTACCCAAAGTTCCTTTAGTGCTGTGGCAGGTACCACCTCTGTGTGTTGGTGATTGCTCCATAGGAAAGACCAGTAGATCTCAGGGGCAGTGTGCACTCACATCTCTGACGGTAGGGTGGTGAGGGCACCCGGTCATTCCTCGGAACCTTCTCCAGGGTCATCCTAGCTGCCTTAGCAACTGTGGCTGTTACTGCTGGACCTGTCTGCACTGTAAGCTCTTCAGCTGATGAGTATTCTTTGTGCGATCTCTTTTATTTTGGTGGGTTGGAAATTAGCCTTTTTAGTTGTCTGGTTAACCTTTTAGTCAGGGCTCTATCTGTTGAACAGTGATATAGAAATGGGAAAAGATGGGTCTCAAGCAGGTACCCAGAACCTCAGAGTCACAGATTCGACCAGCCACCCTGCTAGTAAATATCAGCCAATAGGTCATAAGGACATGGATCTAAAAATCTTGTACCCAAAAAATAAATAAATATATATATAAATATCTCTTGTATCTATCTATCTATCTATCTATCTATCTATCTATCTATCTATCTATTATCTATCTATCTATATCTTGTCTTTGCTGATGGGAGGATGAGCTTCCTCAGAGTATGCATCCTCATGGCTGTGAGATAGTAACATCACCATGGTAATACCAAAGGAAAAGACTATAGGTTATCATTGTACTTGGTCCATGAATTTGTTTCTTCCTGATGAGTTGTAAAGTGAGCTTGTGTGTGTATATGATGAGTGTGTATATATTTTTTTAAAGATTTTATTTGAGAGAGAGAGAAAGCGTGCACGAGTAGGGGGCAGAGGGGGAAAGAGAGGAAGGGGGAAAGAATCCCAAGCAGACTCTGTGCTGAGCCCGATGTGGGGCTCAGTCTCACGACCCTGAGATCATGACCTGAGCCAAAATCAAGAGTCGGATGTTTAACCAACTGAGCCACCCAGGCACCCCGAGTGTGTGTATTTTAAATAACAGTTTTATTGGGATCTTACACACATATTACAGAGTTCACCCTTTAAAATGTATAAGAGGGTGCTTTTTAGTAAATTTACCAAATTTGTACCAATCACCATTGTTTAATTGCTAGGTCTGCTATAACAAATTACCAGGTGGCTTTAAAGAATAGACATTTGTAGTCTGGAGGCCAGAAGTCTGAAACCAGTATTTACAGGGCTACACTCCCTCCAGAGACTTTAGGGGAGATTCTGTTCCACATAAGGATTTTGCATATTAGGACGTGGATATATTATTTTAGGACCACCGTTCCAACCACTACACCTGCTGTCTATTTCCAGAATATTATTATTGCACCAAAAAGAAACCCAGGGCCTATTAGTAGTCATTCCTGAATCCTGCCTCTCCCTACCCCCAGCAACTACTAATTTACTTTCTGTCTCCATGGGTTTGCCTATTATAGACATTTCATATACATGGAATCATACAATATGTGGTCTTTGTGACTGGCTTCTTTTCTCATGTTTTCAGGGTTCATCCATGTTGTAGCATGAGTCAGAACTTTGTTCCTGTTTGTAGCAGAATAATATTCCATTGTATGGAAATTTGTTTATCCATTCATAAGTTGCTGGACATTGGAAGTGTTTCCACTTTTTGGCAGTTGTGAATAATGCTGTTGTGGACATTTTTGTACAAGCTTTTGTGTCAACATATTTTCAGTTCTCTTGAGTATATACCTAGGAGTGGATTTGCCAAGCCATATGGTAATTCTGTGTTTAACTTTTTGAGGAACCACCAAACTATTTTTTATCACAGGTATGTCATTTTCCATTTTCATTAGCAATGTAGGAGGGTTCCAATTTCTGTGCATCCTCTCAACACTTATTATATGTCTTTTTAATTACTGCTATGCTGTTAGATATGAAGTGGTATCTCATTGTAGTTTTGGTTTTATTTCCCTAATGACTACTGATGTTGAACGTCTTTTCATGGCTTATTGGCCATTTGTATATCTTTTCTGGAGATATACAGGTCTCCAGATATAAAGGTTTATTGAAATCCTTTACCAATTTTAAAATTGAGTTATTTGTCTTCTTATTTTTAAGTTGAAAGGGTTCTTTATATATCCTTAATACAAGTCCCTTATCAGATACATGATCTACAAATACTTTCTCCCTTTGTGGGGTCTCTTTACTTTCTTGATGGTGTTCTTTGAAACACAACATTTTTAATTTTGATGCGGTCCAATTTATCTGTTTTTTTCTCTGGTTGCTTGTGCTTATGGTGTCATATTTAAGAAACCATGCCCTAGGTTATGAGTATTTATACCTGTTACCTTCTAAGAGTTATAAAACTTAGCTTTACATTTAGGTCTGTGTCCTTTTTTGAGTTAATTTTTGTATGTGGTGTGAGGTAAGGGGTTTAACTTCATTCTTTTGCTTGTGACTACAGTAGTCCCTCCTTATCAGTGGTTTTGCTTTTTTATGGTTTCATTTACCCATGGTCAACCATGGTCTAGAAGGTCAGACCTATCATCAGAATACCTAATGCTGTGTCACAGCGCCTACATCATTCATCTCACTTCATCTCATCACATAGGCTTTTTAATCATCTCACATCATCACAAGAAGAAGGGTGTATATAGAATAATAAGATTTTGAGAGAGAGAGAGCATATTTATATAACTTTTATTAGAGTATATTATTATAATTCCATCTTACTATTATTGTTCATTTCTTACTATGCTTAATTTACAAATTAAACTTTATCATAGGTATGTATGTATAGGAGAAAACATATATAGGGTTCTGTGCTACCTGCAGCTTCAGGCATCCACTGAGGGTTTTGAAATGTATCTCCCATGGATAAGCGGGGACTCCTGTATTTGTTGAAAAGTCTATTCATCTAATTAAATGGTCACCCTTGTCAAAAAGTAATGTACCATAAATGCAAGGGTTTATTTCTGGACTCAGTTATACTCCATTGGTTTATGTATCTATCCTTATGCCAGTACCATTCTGTTTTAATTACTGTAGCTTTGTAGTAAGTTTTGAAATTAGGATGTATGAGTCCTCCAACTTTGTTGTTATTCTTCAAGATTATTTTGGCCGTTCTGGGTGCCTTGCATTTCCAAATGAATTTTAGGAGCATTTTGTCAATTTCTCCAAAATAGGCAGCTGAGATTTTGATAGGGATTGTATTAAACCTGTAGATCATTTTGGGGAGTATTGCTTTCTTAACAACATTAAGTCTTCCAATCCATGAACATGGGCTATCTTACTATTTATGTAGGCCTTTTTCAATTTCTCTTAGTGATGTTTTATAGCTTCTGTATATTGCATCTTATTTTCCCACACATTAATTACAGGGTGAAGTAGCTATTATGAAGAAAAGAGTTTTCTTTCCTTAAAATATCTGACCAGATTTCATTAGGTTGAACTGTGTAGGGATATTCCAGTATTTTCGACCTACAAAAACAGCAATTTCATAGGCTTCAATTTAATGCTTTCATTACTTGACTATAGGCTAATGAGAATAGTTAATATATTAATTAAACTAATCCTGTTAAACAAAGAGACCTACATAGGCAGTGGCTTAAATAAGGTAGAAGTGTGTTTCTTTTTTAAAGAGTCCAGGCTGTGGGTTAGCTGTGCCCCATGAGATCATTTAGAAACCCAGGTTCTTGGCGCACCTGGGTGATTCAGTCTGTTAAGCATCCAACGCTTGGTTTTGGCTCAGGTCTTGATCTCAGGATTGTGAGGTTGAGCCCTGCGTCAGGCTCTGCACTGAGCATGGAGCCTGCTTGAGATTCTCTCTCTCCCTCTCCCCCCCCCCGCTTGTGCTCACTCTCTCTCTCTCTCTTAAAAAAAAGAAAAAGAAACCCAGGTTCTTTCCGGGCCCCTCAGTGCATTGTTCTTGTCTGAATGGTTACATCTGAGTGACTGTTACTTCAGCATTATATTCTGCAGAAACAGAGAAAGAGCTTATTCATTGCAAGCAGCTTGTCTTTAATTTGGAGACAACCCAGAAGTTGTGCACATCTCTTCTGTACACACCCCATTGTGTCCTCTTGGGTTATGTGGGCACGCCTGGCTCCAAAGGAGGGAGGCAATGTAGGCTGTAGCTGGTTAACTGTGTCCAGCTAAAACTCTTATTATGGAAGAAGGGGAGACTGGATTTGGGGGACATTCAGCCACTTGCCACACTCAGCTTCCATGCTGCAGCATTTCCTGCAAGCAGCAATGTATTGGAGCCCATTAGATGGGCCTTTAATCCCACCTTCCTTGAGCCTACTTACCTAAGTGGCTCCAAATGATCTTGTACCTTTACCAGAGGAAATCTTGTGCCCGTTGCTATATGTACAATATGCATACACTGGTAACAGTATTTACCACCTACACAAATGCTTATGAGCTAGGCTCTGTGCTAAATGCTGTGCCTCTTTTTTTTTTTATCTCATTTGTTCCTCACAAGAATCCCCCAAAGTAGAGGATATTATTTCTGTTTTACAGATGAGGTGACAGAGGCTGCTATGGTTTAAGTCACTTGCCTAAGTTCAGCCAGGTGGTAGAGGTAAAGCTGTGAGTGGAACTAGACATGTCTTGGGGCGCCTGGGTGACTCAGTCGGTTAAGCGTCTGCCTTCGGCTCAGGTCATCATCCCAGGGCCCTGGGATTGGGCTCCAGGCTCAATGGGGAGCTTCTCCCTCTCCTTCTGCTGCTCCCCTGCTTGTGCTCTCTCTTTCTCTGTCAAATAAATAAATAAAATCTTAAAAAAAAAAAAAAAGAACTAGATATGTCTCTTGGAACTTTGTGCTTATAGTCCTATTGCCATTGGTATACTCTTGTTCCTGCACTTCGGGCAGCCTCTTCCAGGATGATTGGCCCACTATGCCTGGGGCCCAGCAGGATGTGCCAGAGAGGGCCCAAGCATGCCTAGGAAGTTGGACAAAGCTCATTCCTGAATTGACTTATAATTCATTTACTCATTCAGGAATTGTTTGTTGAATACTAACTCTGGGCCAGGTACTAGGCTGAGCCTGTGTCCATCCCCCACCCCTCCTGGAACTCCTTGGGGTCTGGGGCCGCTCGGCCTCTGCTGGCCAGCTGAGTTTGTCTTACTGCTTTTCGAGGGTGGTTCTCTGGGCCTCTTCCACATGCTGCGAATGGAGGATATGATGGTAATGGCCCAGATCCTCAACTTCATATGTTTCCTAATCTGCTTGGATTTAGACCGCCTCAGGAAGAGTAATTGACGAAACCTTTCCCTCTGGTTGTGCCGTGTAGGGAGCGCAGTGGTTAGTGGTGTCCTGCAATGACTTCTCGCCTGGTGTGTGTGGGATGAAGTGGAGGCATTTTAAGTTTTTAAAATTACAGAAGTAAAATATGTTCACCATAGAAAAAAATTAGAAAATATAGATGGAAAAAAAAGGGAAAAAGAAATCACCGATTACTCACTTCTGAAGATAACCTCTATTAATATTTTGGTGCATTTATTTCTGTTCACATGCTCATCTACCCATTCTTTAAAATGGGATCATTCTGTTTTGTAAGCTGCTTTTGGAATATAATTTAGCCTGAGCATATTACCATATCAACATCTATTTATTGTGTCAATATATTCATGTATATATTATATATATTAATAAATAGATCATCATTTTGAATGAGGTCTAGTTAACAACAAGAATAGTTTTATGTTACTGTACAATTTACAGAGTGCTTTCTCATGTGGTACTTCACCATCTTTGCCAAAGATATTTTTTTAAAGATTTATTTATTTTAGAGAGAGGGAGAGGGCGAGGGAGAGTCTTAGGCAGACTCCATGCTGAGCACGGAGCCCAACTTGGAGCTCCGGCTCAGGAGCCAAAATCAGGAGTTGGATGCCTAACCAGCTGCACCACCCAGGTGCGCCTTTGCCAAAGATTACTCAACAGTGTGGTTTCTGGAATGTGGGGTCACAGCTGATTACCAAGTGCAGAAGCCCATTCGAGGGACACCTTCTCCTTTCAGTGTGTGTCTTAGAGACAAGGTAGGTTAATAAGAAAAATTGTCCCAGGGCACCTGGGTGGCTCAGTTGGTTAAGCGACTGCCTTCGGCTCAGGTCATGATCCTGGAGTCCTGGGATCGAGTCCCACATCGGACTCCCTGCTCAGCAGGGAGTCTGCTTCTCCCTCTGATCCTCCCCCGTCTCGTGCTCTCTCTCTGTCTCATTCTCTCTCTCAAATAAATAAATAAAATTTAAAAAAAAAAAAAAAAGAAAAGAAAAATTGTCCCAGTCCAGCTCAGGTGTGGGTTTGCTGTGCCTTTGGTCGGGCCGCTATCCACTCTGATGCTTTTCCTCACTCTGCAGACATAGAACACCCCTCACTGACCTGTGACCCACCACACAGTGGGAAGGATTTCCATAGCCCTGGAGGTGGTTAATTACTGACCCAGGGTGCATTCCGCAGGGTTTGGGGCGAGGTTGCAAGGACTCCTGGGAAATCACTGACAGCACTATGGGAGCTGGGGACTGTCTGCTGGGGGAGGGGCTGAGGCAGAGTCTCAGCTGAGCTGGTACTTCCAGGTTGCTTGTACCCGGTCTTGGAAGGGCCTCTTGACCTTCTCTCCATCCTGGGAGGGCATCAGAGTAAGTCAAACCTGAGGTAAATCACGTGGACTGGTTCTGCCCACCTCTCCCTGGGGCTCAGACCCATCCAACGTGTAATTCTTTAGTTCCTTTCTTGGACTGTATTCCTGCCAAAGGACCGCCAAGGCTTCACTTACATTACCACCTTCGGTTACAGAAATAAAGAGGAACGTTGGCAGAGGAAACCTAACTGGCCCACTCATTCCCAGAAAGGCTACTTGCCTGAATGCTGGTGTCCCTCGGCAAGACTCTCAGCCGACATGGCGGGCTTTCCCCGAATCCCACCAGAGGCTTTCTTGTTTCGGGCCCTTCCCAAGGGGAAACACAAAGCGTTCACTAGCTGTATGTGGAAGCTTCTGGAGAAGTGGTAGCCTTGTTATTTATCCCTTGCCGTTATTCTGTGAGGTAGAAGTGCTCTTTGTTGCACAGGTGAGGAAAACCGAGGAGCTTCCTTTTCCAGGGCCACACCGCCCGCCGTGAGCGGTAAAGCAGACATTTGATTCAAGTCTGTCTGAATCTTTCTTGAGTAGCATTCGACCGGCTCCTCTTAGTTGTGGGGCCTTTCAAATGGAACGAAATGCAGATGAACAAAGAAAGAAGCCAGGTGAGAGCAGAGCTGCCTTCCTGGAAACTGAGAGGGGTGGAGCCCCGGCTCCTCCCTCTTCCAGGTGGCCTGAGACATCTCCATGGAAACCATGGGCAGAGCTGATGCAAGGACACAAACAGGACACATGTTTAGATATTTGAAACACTCTACTGTCTTTCCAGGTAGTTAGGGCTCAGACACCCATCGTCTTCGCCTAGATAGAAGAGAGGGGTTCTTTGGGACCTTGGGTTTTTATTGTCCAGAGTGGAGGTTGGCAGGAATGCCAGGAGCAGACAACTGAAGATGAGAGTCACTGTAAGCTAGGAATCTCGTCGGCAGTGCTGAGAGTTCTTAGAAGTCACTTGGTAGCGGCTGCCCAGCACCACCACTGTCTGGACGAGTCACGGTAAAGGTTTGGCAGGAAGAATAACAGTGCAATTCTTGGTGTTCAGGGCTTACTCTAGGGCACGCAATGCAGCCTGCAGGACCGTCTGACCATGCACGTTTTCCCACACCCACCCACCAACTCATTTACTATATGAGGGCCTCCTGTGTACAAGGCTCTGAGCATGCAAAGATTAAACTACTATCCCTGCCCTTGAAGAGCCTGTGGGCTGGCAAACATGACCGCAATACAGGGCAACCCAGGCAAGGGTTAAGGAACACCTGGGAGTGTCAGGAAGGCTTCCTAAAGTGTCCAGCATGGTTGCCATCAGCCTCAGACTAAAATCCAGCTCCCTGTCAAGACAAGACCTGCAACTGTCTACCAGGCTTTTTTTTTTTTTTTTTGGTTGTTGAGATACGTAAAGAAAGTGATGGTATTTGGAGGGCTCACCAAGAGAAAGCCATTGTCCGAGGAGACTGGCCAGGCCACTCTGGGGGGCCATCTGTAGGGATCTTCTGGGATGCCCTGGTGCATTGGTTGGCCTGTTGCTCTTCTTTGGAGCCATGCCAGGCCACTTGGGATTCTTTGAGGGCAAGGCATGCCTTGTACATGCTGACCCCTGTCTCTGGATCTCTGTCTTCCTTTACCTAGCAGTCGAGGTTTAGCTGTCTCCTGCCCCCAGCCTGGTCTGGCCAGGAGCCCATCTGGGTCTCTTTGTACACTCATGGTATCTCTCTTGTGACTCATCTCTGTGTCCTAATTGACGTCTTTTCTGTTCCTCACATTAGTGTCTTTGTGGACAAGATCTGTATCCTGCATCCCAGTGTCTGACATTGAGCTTGATGCATGGTAAATCTTTATAGATGTGTAAAATGAATGAGTACATGGTGGTGCACTTGAATTTGATCTTGAAAGACGATTAGAGTTTACTAAGCAGAGAAATGGTGGAAGGGGATCCTAGAGAGAAGGAACTGAGATTTGGTCCAGGGTCCACCATGACTTATTCCATGTATGCCCTAAACTTTCTGAAACTTGCTTTCATCATCTGCAGAATGGTGATATTTATCTTGCAGGTTCATGGTAGGGATTCAAGATGATGTTATAAATGTCTTAGCACCTTGTGCATACAAAGTACCATGAAGAAATAGATATTGGGCTTACTTTTTTTTTTTTTAATGAAGTAATCTCTGTGCCCAACATCAAGAGTCACCTGCTCTACCAACTGAGCCATGTGTTGTTTTAAAATAACATGACTTTATTGGTTGTAAACTACCGATGAGTATTTTTTAAAAATTTGAGGTTTGTGTTGAAAATATAAGGAGAGCCAGTCTTCGAACTGTTCGTGGCCTTATGGTTGCTTGTCCTGGGAGGATTGTTGTTCCTGGAAGGATTGAACACTACATGATTTTGCCTTGTTCTGATTGTGAATTCATAGAATAATTATTCTAAGCTTTGTTCTCACCGTTCTCTGACTCACAGGACATGTGAAAGGAAATTCTTCATGTGGATTTGAAAGGTTGGGAGGAAACTGAGGTCCTCACAGCTGACCCACTGCTCTGCTCTTCCCATGTAGGCCGCCCCTTGTGTGACTTTCCCCTTTGAATTACACACAGGTCTCTGTTAACCGATCAGGGGTGGGAATCTATCCAACCTAGTGGGCATTTAAAGAAACCTGTTACAAGAGCAAAATCCATTTGTTGTAAGTAGTCAGCTCTCTGCTTTTCTAAAGCTGAAAAAATGTATCTGTGACGAAAGCTGAAGTTTTCTTAAAACAGGAAAAAAATGTATTCTTGGGAGGCGGCCTCTTCTTCTAGAGTATTACATTAGCAATAACAACAACAGAAGAGCTATGGCTGGTGGGCGCTGATTTAAACCCTTAGAGTAGCTCGGTGAGACTCACGGCATCCTGGTGAGCCCGGAGTTGTTATTCGCACTCTGTAGATGAGGAATTTGAGGAACAAGACTTTGAAACTAAGTGTGCCTGACTCCAGAGCTTTTGCTTTTAGCGGATAGGCCTCCTGGTGTCCTGTCAATGCCCCATGGGTGCGTCTGCTGTGTTAGTCTCCCTCTATGCCAGCAAGAGCATGGCTAGCTCGGAAAGGCCTCGCGAGCCCTGACGGTGAGATTGCATCTGTCGCAATCCGAGACTGCTTCTGTCTTCTTCCTCTCCTCAGCTATGGGGTGCTGCTTTGGGAGCTCCTGACTGGTGAGGTGCCCTTCCGAGGAATCGATGGCTTAGCCGTGGCTTATGGAGTGGCCATGAACAAGCTCGCCCTTCCCATTCCTTCTACGTGCCCAGAACCTTTTGCCAAACTCATGGAAGGTAAGTGACCCCTGACTGGAACAAAACTGGAGGGTTTGCCTTCTGAGCAGCACTTGGGTAGACGTCAGACGATTCTGCTGAGTCAGTTACAGAGAGAGGAGACGAAGTACAAGTCAGTCAAGGAGGAATCCCGTGGGTGGGTGGAAGAGCTACTTTCAGATGATGTCGGCACCTGCTACGTGGATGGCACAGGTGCTCCTTCTGTCCATCTCGAGGGACTGTAGAGCTCAACTTAGTAACTAAAACCCACTGTCCAGCACTTCAGTATTTTATTGTTTAATACAAAATGAGAAGACATAGCAGCTTTTATTTTCAGGACCTCTGAGTGTATTACATCTAGAAACGAAGAACATCCGAGAAGAAAGGAACTCTAGAAGTCATCTGGTCAAACCCTGTAATTCCCTGAGTGAGAAATCCAAAGCTGAGAGAGGCAAAGTGCACTCCATTAGCTAGTGCGGGAGCTGAGAATAGGTAGAGTTCACTTTTCCCGACACCCAGTCCAGTCCTTTTTATCTTTGCCTTATCCTCATCCCATTGAGGTGGGGAAGGCTGGCTCATTTATTTGTGGGAAATTGAGGTCCGAAGTCTAGTTACCCACTCTCAGGACTGGACTCGTGTAGGAACATAATAAATCCTGGCTGTTGAGCCTCATGCCAGCAAACTCTTCGGACTTGCTTTTCTGATGCTAAATCAGCAAGCAGAGTCGGATGGGGGTAGAACTGCTGCATTCTATTTCCACACTCACTCTGTATGATCGTGAGCTTGGGCAGCTTGCTTTACTTCCCCAGCCCTACGTGTAGTTGCCAAAATCCCCGTGTTTCTGTTTCTGGAAGGAAAAATGAGAGGCACTTTTCTGGTAAATGAGGTCACATAATATTCTGTCTTATGCTTGTCTCTGTCCATTCATGCTTTCTCTCTACTCCCGTGTTCCATGCAGACTGCTGGAATCCTGACCCTCATTCACGACCATCTTTCACAAATATCCTGGACCAGCTAACTACCATAGAGGAGTCTGGCTTCTTTGAGATGCCCAAGGACTCCTTCCACTGCCTGCAGGATGACTGGAAACATGAGATTCAGGAGATGTTTGACCAACTGAGGGCCAAAGAAAAGGTAAATAAAACAAGAAAAAGGCGTGAGTTGAATCAGTGGGCCTTCCCCACTGGGGACTCTGGACAGATTCTGACACAACCACCTTCCTGCTTAGTTTGAGGTAAACAGAGCAGCTTTTTCTTCCCGACTTTACATGGAGAGAGTTCTTCAGGCCTCAGGTGTGACCTGATGTGGTAGAAACGTTTTCTTTCTTTCTGGGATTTGGCAGGAACAAGTAGGGGTGTCATGAGTCCAAAGTTCTCCACACAGAGTATCTACTTCATTGTCCAAACCAGAGGAAGAGCACCACTGGGCAGGTATCAGCAGAAAATATGAGAGGGTTCTAGAAACGTTTCTTGGTTCCATAGTGGACTTCCAGAGTGGGGGCTAACTTAAGATAGAGATTCTTCAACACTGAGCACAGTTATCAGCACATCCTGCCACTGTCTTTGGTATCAGAATCAGAAACAGCAGATGGGCTAAAAATACTGTATGGTTCTGAAATTATATGGTATTTTGCATGTTTTTGTGAAGGCTCAAGCCCGAACTGACTGAGGAGTTCAAATATTCTTAGCTTACTAGAGATCTGCCTTTCGTTTTGGTGGCCCTTCCTTACGTGGCTCCTCTCTGGGCCGTTGGTGTCTGATGAGCAGTCCGTGTCCACCGAGGGGAAGCTGATCATGAGCACTTACGTTGCTTCTACTGCAGGGGCTAGGCTGGCTCCAAGGGCTGCAGCTAGGGGCACAAGCAAGGTCCATGTGTCTCTTGGTTAATTTCTTTTTTCCCTCCTCATTGCCCACTCGGGGCATTTGGGAAGCAGCATGATAACAGTAGCTGAACTTGTGTACATCTTCATGGCTTCCCAGTTCTTTCCCTTGAAAGATGTAATGATGGAAAGAACCTTTCATCCTTTTTATCCAGGAGTCTCGTGGCCCCTGCCCCAGCATGTAGGGCAGGTGTTACTATCTTTCTCATCTCAGGGCGAAGGGTCAGTGACTTGTCACACAGCTTGTATGCAGGGAAACAGAATTTTCAACCTGGGTCTTCTGATTTTAACACCATCTTCTCTCCAGTATTGTTTGCCTAAACAAATGACTTAAAAATCCTTTCTGGAGCTGATTTGAAGAGATAAACCTCTTTTTATGCCACATAGCAATCCTAAACCTGGTACTATTTGGCAAGTCAATGAATGTTCCTCAGGGGAATGGAGTGAGCTTATGACAAATCTTTTAGGACCTGGGTGGGGGGAAGGGACCAGCACTGACCATTGGGCAGAATGATTGAAAGAGGGTGTTTCTTGGGTGCCTGGGTGGCTCAGTCAGTTAAGCATCTGACTTTGGCTCAGGTCATGATTTCAGGATCCTGGGATCGAGCCCCATGGTGGGCTCCCCGTTCAGGAGGGAGTCTGCTTGTCCCTCTCCCTCTGCCCCTCCCCCTGCTCATGCTCTCTCTCTCTCAAATGAGTAAATAAATAAAATCTTAAAAAAAAAAAAAAAGAAGAAGAGGGTACTCCCGTTACTAATGCTATTCCAACTAGAAGAAACCTAGAGTTGCTGGCCCTTTAGATTGTTGAATCACTTGATGCTTGGTTTTCTTTCTTTTGATTGATGAAATTACAAGGGTACCCACCAGTAAGAAAAATGAAAGTTGGATTTTGTTGTGGATGGTTACTAGGAGAAGCCAAACCCATTCTCATAACAGCTAACATTTATAGAGCATGTACTATGTGCCATGCTCTGTTATAAAGTGATTTATATGAATTCTTATGTAATCTTACATAAGATAATAATTGTCTTATGTAAACAACTGTGATGTCAGTGCGGTTAGCTCCATGTTATGTATAAGGCCCCTGGTAACTCGCCTCAGGCCATGATTCAGGCAGTGTGTTCCAGAATCCTTGCTCTTAACCATTGTGCTATGATGTCTGTCCATTATAAGACTCCTAGTTGGGGAAGTGAGGGTGAGGGATGGATAATGAGCTTTCTCTCTGGGGAGATGCCTCTTAAATCATTGTGTGCAGGTGATATGATCTGCATACTAGGCGGCTGATCCCTAAATGGTGTTTCACAAGAAGGAGGAGACTCACCGTGTCTGAGAGTCCTGCCGATACATGGTGCCATCGGCACGTACTCCATAAATGTCTTGGTTTCCCATATGATTCAGCTCATTCTCGGCTTGTCTCAATTTACCACTTCCAGGTATAGTGACGATGGATTTGTCTCTGGACTGGGGTCTGAGTTCCCTCAAAGGAAGGGGCTATAACACAAACCATCCCCTAGATAAGAGCAGGTAGGAGAAGAAGACTTAGGAAGGCTGAAATTAGCTTGAACTTTTTAACTTTCCCATCTAGCAGCAAAATCAACCAGCCAAGAATGATTTTTCTGAATCTTCCATGTTTTTCTTCTCCTGATGGTGAAGACAAAGTAGTGGGACAAAGAGAGCCAAGGCTTTGGGGGTGGGGGTGGGGGGCATACAACAGTGAATCTGTTTGGGGCTTATTTCATCGAAGAAGGAGAAGTTCAAAAGTTCAGGCTCATCTCTCAGACACTTATGATGAATCTGGGTTCCCGTAAAGGATTGCATTTATAAAATTGAATTCTGTCTTCCCTTCCTTCTTTCTCATTCATTCATTCATTGACACTGAGCACCCATCATGTACAAGACAATTTTCTTTTTCTTTTCTTTTTTTTTTAAGTGGGAGAGACAGGGTGGGGTGGCAGAGGGAAAGGGAGAGAGAGAATCGCAAGCAGGCTCCACAGCACAAAGCCTGATGTGGGGCTCCATCTCATAAACCTGAGATCATGACCCAAGCTGAAACCAAGAGTCAGACGCTTAACCAGCTGAGCCACCCAGGCGCCCCCAAAGACAATTTTCAAGGTGCTAGTCCTTTTCTCACTTCCCCCCCTTTCTATCATTTTTATTACCAATTTATTTTTATTATCAATTTTGATACTCTCTTGAGAATGGAGGGCAAGTTGAATGAAAAGTTCCTAACATCAGAATATTCATTCCCCTCTTGTCTCTGTTCTCTACCCATTGCTCAGCTTCCCCAGTATGTGCTCACATACTTTTTCCTAGCTCTCGGCTCCCTTTCTACAATATTTTGTTTTAGTCCAGAATGACTTCTTACAGTGGAGCATTCCATGGAGAAATTCTAAGTTTCGGCCGCAGAAGTGTTGCTCTGGCTGCTTTATTGAAGAAATTCCCCACTTTTAAGTTTTAGCGCTTCATCCCACCACACGTCAGTCTTACATCCTGGGTAAGCAGCGCTAATAGTTCAGATTCCAGATTTGACAACTGTACGCACATATTCAGTCCTCTTTCCTGTTTGCTCTCCTGTTTCCTGATTCCGTATACCTCCCTCCTCCCCCGCCTCACCTCAGGAGCTCCGTGCCGATGTACATATATAAATTCATGCGGAAGGGAAAAGGGGAGGCAGGGAAGAGGTTCTGCTCGTCTAATACAGCAGCGGTCCTACAGCAGCACCTGGCAGAGACTTCGGGAAATGTTTTCTCTTCTCTTTGCTGTGCTGTCACGAACCTTCCAGAGCACATGGTTGTCCTTCAAGATGAGAGTTCAAACCACATGCTTTTGTGGATTCACTCACCAACTGAATAGAGGTTTAGAAGACATGCCTCAGCAGCTTTTGAACAATCGCTCAGGAAATACATTTTTATTTGAATGTTAGGTGATTGAGGGCGATTCATTTATAGTGGGCACATTTTAAGCTAGGTCGCATCAAGTTGACTCTGGTTTAAAAAGCATCCTTTATAAAGTGGGAAAAAATGAAAATACAACCAAGTCTATAAAATTTAAGTACATGATGGTATTTTCTGCCCAAACCCCTATTTTTTTCCAGTCACAGGCAGTCATAATCCATAATCAAGGAGCAACTAGGAGCTCTCAGCCCCTGTCTCCAGGGCTGCCATAGCTATGTCCTCAGTGTGGCTGGGCTGAGCCTGCCCCTCCCCGGCATCCAGCCTCCAGGGTGGTCAGGGATTCCTTTACCAGCACTTCCACCTGGGACTGAGGGTTTGGAGGCGTTGGCCCTCAGGGGCCCTCGGCCTCCCCACCTGCGCTGAGCACCCGCTCTTTGCTGCCATACTTCTGCCCCTGCAGGAGCTCCGCACCTGGGAGGAGGAGCTGACGCGGGCCGCGCTCCAGCAGAAGACCCAGGAGGAGCTGCTGCGGCGCCGCGAGCAGGAGCTGGCCGAGCGGGAGATCGACATCCTGGAGCGGGAGCTCAACATCATCATCCACCAGCTGTGCCAGGAGAAGCCCCGGGTGAAGAAACGCAAGGGCAAGTTCAGGAAGAGCCGGCTGAAGCTCAAGGATGGGAACCGCATCAGCCTCCCTTCCGGTCAGTGGCCGGGGACCTGCTGGGAGGTGGGGGAGCAGGGTGGCAGGCTGTGTGGCCAGGGACCTGGGGGAGCCGGGGACGGGCTGGGAGGCAGGAGGCTCTGGGTCTCCGAACAGGGCAGGGTCGAAGTGGGCTGTTCCATTCAGGGGGGAAGACTGGCCCACGGCCAAGCTACCCTGCTCCGGGGGAGTTGTTGAGTGTGACTAAACACAGACCGGGCAGGAAGACAAACCGGTGACGGGCGAACCTGACAGGCAGGCATGGTCCAGACTGCTAGCAGCATGGTGGCTCACATGGAGAACTCAGGGCTCTGCAGAATAGCTCATCTCAGGGTTTCTCTAAATAACTAGTTTCTGCATACAGTTGAGATTAGGATTCACGGGTAGGAATTTGATTTGCATACAACCTTTCAGAAGCATGTTGGGTGAATAAAGGTACATTTGTAGGATATTCAGCCTTGGGAAAATGCAAAGTAATAGGAAACTATGAATTAGAATCTTTATGGGGAGGTGAGTGCTCAAGTGTGTGTTTATTGTATTCTAAGCCTATAAGGTCCTGGGAAGCAAACTCAGTTAGGGGGGTAAGGACACCAAGGGAAAATAGTGTCATAGGGGCAGTAGCGGAGGATTTTAAGCACCGGGATAATGGCTTCAGCCCAGACAAGGGAATTCATTCAGTGAAATTCAGTGGATGAATTTGTGGGACATGTTTACCAGTGTCCTTGTTGCACATTTTTCTGGCCAGGCAACACAGAGTCTGTGAGCCCCACTTGAGCATGTCGCATGTGGTGTCAAGCTGCTGTGAGCTGGGGAAGCTCAGAAGGAAACAGTAGCTCCTTCCTTCAGGGAGATCACGTCTAGTCAGGGGACCTACGGGCAGACACTCAGCTGTTTATTACACCTCTTGATAGATGAGGACACTGGGGCTTAGAAATCCAGGGCTATAAGGTTTACCTTCTTTATGCTGTGCTGTGCCTGTCTTTGGAAAACGTCACAGTTTGGACCATTAGCCCCATGCACTCACTTCCCTAGGTTCCCACCAAGGATTAGTCCTTATTACTCTGCTCTGCCTGCCCTTGGTGAGAAGTATCCGTCTCCCTGCTTTGGTCCCTGAGAAAAGGGGGCCTGTCCTAATAGATTGTAAGAAACAGAATTGTAAGTCAGATTTCCTAGAATAATCAGCAAGTCTCCTGATCTTAAGAAAACTATTGTAAATCTGTGATTACTACACCTATGTACACTGTAGATGAGGTTGACTTGGAGAGTGAATTTTCCTTCTCCTCATATGTTCATCTTGCTGTCCTGCCATCTTTGCGGAGAAAGAGATGATTCTGAAAAAGAAGATTTCCCAGGCGAACAAGTCACTTCTTAGGAAACAAGGGCCTGTCCCTCAAGCCTGCCAGGACATACCACTTTTCTCACAGGACCTGGGTTATGGGAAAATTCTAATGCACACACATGTCTGTCTTTCCCCAAGCAGATTTCCAGCACAAGTTCACGGTTCAGGCCTCCCCCACCATGGATAAAAGGAAGAGTCTCATCAACAGCCGCTCCAGTCCTCCTGCGAGCCCCACCATCATTCCTCGCCTTCGAGCCATCCAGTGTGAGACTGTTTCCCAAATTAGTTGGGGCCAGAACACACCAGGGGCATCTGTCCCCTGCTCTGTCCAGCCACCGACTGGCCCAGGCTTGCTCCATCCATAACTTCTGCCATCTCTCCTCGGCAATGTGTATATACATGCACATATGTACGCAAACCCTTAGCCCTCCTTCTTGTCTCTCTCCATTAGCTTTATACTACTGCTCCCCTGCTTTTCCTCTTAGAGACCAGCAGAGGGGTTTGTGGGTATTAATGGGATCTTTCATGAACCACAAAGCAATTCGGAAACTGGTGTGTGATATAGATAGCCTGGTACCTGGCCTGGGTTGGTTGGTACCCTGGCCTGGGGACCTTGTGTGTGTTCTGCCATATTTGGGGCATCGTTGTTTTTCTTTTGTTCATGCTTCCCAGGGAAGGGTGTTTTCAAAGTGTAGGTCCTAAGGGAACTTGCCAAATACTTTGTGATAGGCCAGGTTTGGACCAATTTTATTTTTACCACAGTGTTTATTAAAAAGAATTTACACACACGTGTGTGTGTATGAATGGAGTCGTTTCCCTAACTTAGAGATTTCACTTAAAAACAAAAACAAAAAACAAACCCTAGCTGGCTGTCCTTGGAAAATCCATTCATATCTGTGGATTCCCATTTTTCATGTGCCCACAGTTGACTAGAAGCAATGGCGGCTTCCATATGCTCTGTATTTTGCCTCAGTCCCCTCAGCTCCTGTTTTTTGGTGTCTGAAACCATCCGGTCACTTATGATGTAAGCCTAGTGTCTGAAGCATTTGGGTTTCACCTTTTGCTATAAGGTAGCAATGTCAGAAGAACGTTCCTCCTCTTATCTATTGTATTTCTCTAGGCCTGTTCCTTCCCTTTCTCCTCCTACTCCTGACTTCCTGCTCCATAGTCTTGAGCTCCTCATTGTCTTCCTTTCTTACCAAAATTCTTTTCTGCACTTCCAAGTCTTCCTTACCCCCTTATCTTTTTTTCTCTCCTACCTACCTCCTTCCCTACCCACTCCCAGTCCAGTTCCACCCAACAAAACAAGTTCCTTAAGTCAGATCTGTTTGGAACTCTGATGTCTGGCTGGCCTGAGCTCCAGCTTTGCGTTGGACGCAAATTAGGAGAATCTGGGATGTTTTTCCATGGTTCTTTGAGAGTGCTCAGTGATTGGTGCCTAAGGACTTGAAGGCTCCACTTGGGCACAGAGTTTTCGAGGAGCTGTGACTTCTTCCCTGCGACTCCATATATGTGTGTGTGTGTCTGTGTCTGTCTGGTGAGGTAGAGGCTAGTTTTGGGGGGACCCTGTCTATCTTTTTTCCAGGTCCCATCCAACTTTTGTTATTCACAGTGACACCAGGTGAAAACAGCAAAACCTGGGGCCGGAGCTCCGTCATCCCGAAAGAGGAAGGGGAGGAGGAGGAGAAGAGGGCCCCGAAGAAGAAAGGACGGACGTGGGGGCCAAGTACGCTTGGTCAGAAGGAGCTCGCCTCAGGAGATGAAGGGTAGGAGCCAGAATGCGGGAGATTCTTTCTGCTTAAAGATGGGTATTCCCTTTTAAAGCTATGATGTGAAATACTTTTTCTCTGTTGTGTGTCCCATTGCTTTCTGAGAAATTACAAGCCTCTCACTCTTTGCAACGGTTTTCCAATCTCCTCGCTCCCTGGAACCTCCCCTAGGACGGGGCTCAGCATACTTTTTGTGTAAAGGGTCAGACAGTAAATATTTTAGGCTCTGAGGGTCCTACAATCTCTTTGGCAGTCCCTCCGCTCCTGTGTTTCAGTACCAAAGCAGCAGGCCACGGGCCATACATAAATGAAGGCGTGTGCCTGTGTTTACTCAGTAAAACTTTATAAACAGGCGGTGGACACGAGTTGGCCCTCCGGGTGTAGTTTGCTGACCCCTGGAGGCGTCTGACTCAGAGCAGCAAGTAGACCAAGCAGTAACCGAACGTGAAGAGTTCTACCAGATGTTCTACTTCTGTCTGGCTCTTCCCCTTCGATCATCCGCTCAGAGCCAAGAGAAGGAAGAGCAGGGCTTACAGGACTCTCTCGACTTGGAGGCTTATCCCGACGCAGGGGTGGACGGAATAATCCAGCCCTGGTAGTCAGTGCACTCAGATGTTAACTCCGAGGCCACCAGAACTTCTTTTTTTATTATTTATTTATTTAAATCTAATTAATTAACAGTTTCAGAGGGTAGAGTTCAGTGATGCATCAGTCTTCTATAACACCCTGTGCTCATGACATCACGGGCCCACTAGAACTTCTTTTAGGCCTCACCTCATAGCTACCCTGACAGGTGTGAGCATGCCCTATGGGCAAAGCATAAGACCCAGCTTTGTGCCTGGGATGTGCTTGTGTTCTTCCTGTGGCTTCCAAGTTAAATTCTCTCAAGTCCCAGTTCTTCGGCGGCCAGTCCCTCATAGTGAGTTAAGCAGTGGCGAGCGTCACCGCTGACCCCAGCCTGCCTCGCCGTGTGGCCTTATGTTTTCTCGTCTGTAAAACGGGGGTTATGCCAGCACCCCCCTCGTGGAGTTGATGCAAGGATTAAATAAGTTCCTCTTTGGGAAGTGCTGGCAAGATTAGCTGGCTTGTAGTGAGCCTATGTAAATATCTGCCGTGATGGTTCTTCTGCGCTTCTCATGCAATTTCTGTTTCACACCTGAGGAACAAGCGTAGTAGTTTGCAGTTCTTATTCTTGGTGTTAGAATCTAGAATCCCCTTTCTTGACTTTTCTAAGTGTGAGAAGAAGCAGCAACCCCCTTCTCCCTTTTCAGTGACTTTCCTGAGCTTGTGCCTGGACCTGGACCTGGCTCTGGTATTCCTTTGAGTCCTAAGATTTCAGGTCCCAAATCTGTTTTCTCATGTCAGATCTGAGCTAAAGGTGAAAATACCAAATTGGTGCATAAAGGATTGACTCTTTGAAGCCAGGCTTTAGAAATCACTTAGATGCCTTGGAATAGGGAGAAGGAAGAAAGGGGAAGAGGAAGAAAGGAAGAGAGAGAAAGACAAAGGAAGAAAGGAAGGAAGGAAGGAGAAGGAGAAAGAGAAGGAGAAGGAAGGGAAGATTTAGGTATGTAGGGCCAACTGCCTAAGCTCCATGAGAGTTCCGTGACTGAGTCCTCTATGAGTCTTCGAGGAATGGTAAATTGCTCTGCTGTAGTAGGTTCTGTAGGGGCAAGAGCTCCTCAGTTTGATTTCCCTTGAGCCCTGGGGTCGAGTAGGGTTGAGGTGGGTCAGAGAAGCTCAGTCACCCTGAACCCCTTGGTATTTCTGACATTCGTGTGATTCCTGATAGGATTTACCAGGTTGGCTGTGGGTCCCAGTAGTTTCTCTAGTTCTGTTTCATTTATAGATATTTTTTTGTTTTGCTAGTAAATTAACTTTACTTCACATTCCAAAATATTAATTTTGGCATTTTCTTCCCCCTTGCATAGATTTGTCCTCAAAACTGTTGAAACAGTTCAAAATACGACTTTTTTATGATTCTCAATTCCTATTCAAGAAATAAAGTATATTCCATTCATTCTCGAGTAAAGACCTCTTTAATGGCAGAAATTTTTGAGAGTCTCTGTGTGACAGTATTTCTAGTTTTAGTCCCTATTAACGGAAGAAAATATGTAACAATAAAAAGCTATATTGAATTCAGTGATGTTAAGTGAATTTGCATCTCCATCCTTTTAAAAAATAGTATTTATCTTATAGGAAACATGTACTTGCTCGTAGACAGCTTGGGTGTCTGTGGATTCACGTGGTCTCTGCAATTATGCTGTGATGGCTTGGGGACCTTTGTCCCACAGATTGGGAGGTCCTGGGCCTGTGGCAGCTCAGGCGCGGCCACCTCGTTAAGATTCCTGCACGGTGTGGGTTGTGCTGACCGGGCAGGAGGAAGGCAGCTGGCCACATGGCTGGAGTCCAGCCTTAAGGGCTCCCATGTGGGAGAGGCTGAGTTGGATGTACCCACTGTCGCCTACTACTGATTTTCTTTATTCGTTGAAGATCCCCTCAGAGACGTGAGAAAGCTAATGGTTTAAGTACCCCATCAGAATCTCCACATTTCCACCTGGGGTGAGTCTAATCGTCACCCTTCCGTCAGATGTGTTCATAATAGTCCCCCTTCCATTTCCTTGTTCTCACGGCACACCCCGTAGAATCGAGCGTCATTATTGCCAAGGCTGTGCTGACTTTTTTTCTTTAAAGCGGTACCCTCGTGCACGCTGGGAGCTTCCTGTGTTGGTCTGACTTTCCCTTTTCTCCCTTCCCTGACCACTCCTGTTGTTGGGATTCTCCTGGCACCCCTAGTTATAGGGTGGTGACACAAGGCTATTTATCCTTTCATCTTTAGCACTGGCTTTGACTTTGCTAATCTGGATTCCCTTGAACCCAGAGCTGGAGGTGATGTTAGAAGATTATCAGTTAGAAGTCCCAGGCTGTGGGTTTAGTAGCATGCTTATCTCTGGCTGTGTATTTTGGTGGAAACCACGGGTGGCTGGAATGTACTTGAATTCGCTGGTATTTCTGATAGCACTTGAAACAGAGATCTGAAATGAGGGGAAACCGTTGGTCCTTCTCTCTCCCTCAGGATGGACTGGGAAGAGTGGGCTTTATTTGAATAGCTTTTTCTGGCCCTGAAATGAGAGCCACTTCTGATTATAATCCTGGTATTTCCAAGGCAACGATAACCCACAGATTTCCTCAGTCTTCCCTCTTTATTGTCCGTTAGAGAAAAGACCAGTGCTGCTGGGCCTCTGACTCCCCCATCATATGAGGGGGTTGGTGGGGTACCCCGTCAGGATCCTCAGAGTTACTGGCTTGTGAGTCTGAGCTCATCACAGGGATTTGAAAGCAAGCTCTTGCCCTTTTCCTCTCCGTTCCCAGACAAACCAGGGGCTCGAGTACAGTATTATGTACTCCCCACGTAGGTCTGTCCCAAAGTGCACTGGGTTGGTGCAGCTTTGTTGGCTGGTTTTTGTTTTTAAAAAGTGGCTGGCAAAAAAAAAAAAAAAGAAAAAAAAAAAAGTGGCTGGCTTTGAAAGTTGCCTAAGCATGCCATAAGCTTGGCAGGAGTGGAGGAAGCGGTCTGAGTGGAGTAGCCTGGCCCGTCCATGTCTGCTAGCTCATCTGCCCGGGGCTTGCTGGCATCGCAGTGTCGCCTGATGTCAGCACTGTGCTGTAGACAGTGTCCCGGAGTGATGGCCTCTCGTGGAAGATGGGCTCGGGCAAGACCTGGGCCAGTGCTGGGCAGCCCTCATTCTTCCTGTCCTCTTGCCGCCTGCCTGCTAGATCTTTCCCCAGCTCCATAACAGCATGTGAAGGGGTGGGTTCATGGCCTTGCTTTTCTTTTCCTAGAGCATGTGCACTTCTGTTTGTGATGCGAGGGGACTCAGTTATGTTTGTTGCCTGTACCCCAAGGCTCTTGGGCTTTGGTGGAATTAAGCTCACAGGGAGAGACTTTTGCACAGGCCCGTGGAGGTGAGAGTGGAGTAAGGGAAGTAACCAGTTCTCACAGTTTCCTCGTTTCCTCCCATTTAGCCTCAAGTCCCTGGTAGATGGATACAAACAGTGGTCGTCCAGTGCCCCCAATCTGGGGAAGGGCCCGAGGAGTAGCCCAGCCCTGCCAGGGTTCACCAGCCTTATGGAGATGGGTGAGCATTGCCTTTGTCCTGACTGTCCCTGTTTCCTCAGGGAAATTTTGGCCAAGCTTCTGGGACGGTTTGAGGACCCCTAGTGCCACTTCATGGGTGTCGTCTCCTCTTTTACCCAACTCCCAGGCCCCCACCCAGTTCCTTCTTCGCTTGCTCTACTCCCATTTCATCGAACCTTCCCAAATCACAATTTCTTCCTACTACTGCCATGGGGCCTGCCCTTGGCCTCCTATCCCAGGGAGCCAGATATAGTCTCCTTAGGGCAGTGCAGAGGGTGAGGCCTTGAATCAGGCATTTTCCTTTGCTGGGTCACTTTCCTTTGTATCTTAATGTGGGGAGTCTGCAAAACAGGAGATGGTTTCTTCCTTTCTCCAAGGAAGCTTTCCATTTGCCTGTGCTTGCTGAATGGGTAAGGTCTCCTCCAGGCTCTCTGTCAGATAGTAAGTCCTCTTCTCTCTGAAGATTTCCAAGGTCATAGTAGGTCAGTTTATAGAGTAGATGCACCTTCACCTGTGGAGGGGATTCCAATCCATTGCTCTTAGAGGGGTCTCTAGGCCATCCTAGAAATTCAAGGCCCCTTCCACTTTTAAGGTGCAAAAAAGTTAGGAATGTTTCTGTTCTACCCACTATTCTAGGAAATTCACACTGTACCTCTTGTGTTGAGGGTCCCAATGAAAGAAGTAGAAAAGTAGCAGATTTCCTTTTCTGAAAACAGGAAAAGAGGCTCTGGAATGGAGAGTGATTTCCTCGTGTTGGTCACAGTTGAGTGTGGAGGACTAAAGCTCTGTGGGTTCAATGCCTGGTTCCTTATCCCATCCTGAGACTCTTAACTTTGAATTCCTGACGCTCCGCCAGGAGGCCCGGGGCTGGGAAGAAGGACGAGATTCTTACTCTTGCTGCTTCATTCCCATTTCCTGTTTCCCCTCCTTTCCTCTCTTCTTCACAGAGGATGAGGACAGCGAAGGCCCAAGGAGTGGGGAGAGTCGTCTGCAGCATTCACCCAACCAGTCCTACCTCTGTATCCCATTCCCTCGTGGAGAGGATGGAGAGGGCCCCTGCAGTGATGGAGTCCACGAGGAGCCCACCCCAGTCAACTCAGCCACCAGTACCCCTCAGCTGACTCCCACCAACAGCCTCAAGCGGGGCGGCGGCCACCACCGCCGTTGTGAGGTGGCTCTGCTCGGCTGTGGGGCTGTTCTAGCGGCCACCGGCCTGGGGTTCGACCTGCTGGAAGCTGGCAAGTACCAACTGCTTCCCCCGGAGGAGCCTGAGCCCCCAGCCCGGGAGGAGAAGAAGAGGCGTGAGAGTCTTTTCCAGAGGGCCAGCCGTCCTCGTCGGAGCACCAGCCCCCCATCCCGGAAGCTCTTCAAGAAGGAGGAGCCCATGCTGTTGCTAGGAGACCCCTCTGCCTCCCTAACGCTGCTTTCTCTCTCCTCCATCTCCGAGTGCAACTCCACCCGCTCCCTGCTGCGTTCTGACAGCGATGAGATCGTGGTGTACGAGATGCCCGTCAGTCCGGTCGAGGCCCCAACCCTGAGCCCTTGCACCCACAACCCCCTGGTCAACGTCCGAGTGGAGCGCTTCAAACGAGACCCTAACCAATCCCTGACTCCTACCCACGTCACCCTCACGGCCCCCACGCAGCCCAGTGGCCACCGGCGGACTCCTTCTGATGGGGCCCTCAAGCCAGCGGCTCTCCTAGCCAGCAGGAGCCCCTCCAGCAATGGGTTGAGCCCCAGCCCTGGAGCAGGTGAGTCCTGCCCTCCTCCTCTTTTCTCTTTCCTGCCTTTGTGCCTCCCCCTGGAGTGCAGTACTGGAGTGGATACCATCCCTCCTTTGGCTCAGCCCACTGGGACATGCTGCCCTGGGGTTGGAGAGGTGGCCAGGCTGGCTACGTTCTCTCTGGGGGGAGATGCCTCCATCGGGGGAGACAGCTTCTAGGAAGGATCAGGCCCAGGGCTCCTGTGGGAAATTCGGGCTCTGGGTCTTGGAGTGCACAGCGCCGTGCCTGCAGGGTATGGGGGGGGCGGGCAGGGGCCTAGCCCGCTTGTTCCCGGAAGTGGAGACCGACGTTCCCGGAAGGAGTGCCGCACTGCACTAGGAGGGGTGTTCGGTGCCACGTGGCTGGGCTCGTGCCTGGCATACTCACAGGCCAGCTTCCTCCTGTGCATCCTGCCCCGCATCACTCGTCCCTTACTCATTGCTGACTCCCCGGACGTGGAGAGGGATGCAGGTAAATTGCTGAGCCCGGCATATGCCTGCCTTCTCTGTCTGACACCCAGCCACCTGGCTGTAGGTAACCCAGGTCGTTCCCACCACCATCCCCTGCTCCCTAGAGACCTACGTCTTACTCGGAAACCCCTCTCACCCAGTAGAAGATGACCAGATGGCAACTGAGAGTTCAGTGATCTTTGAGTGTAAACGACAGTTGTATTTTCCCCTTCAGCTTGCCCCTCCCCTCTTTAGATTTTTTTGTTGTTGAACTCAGATGTGTGTCCCCTTTGGGAATCAGACCTTATGACTCATCTTTGGAATTCTGATGCCTAGATTTGTTCCTGCCTCCCATGTTTATTCACTGAATGAACTGGGAATAAGCAGACCCTTCCTTGAGTCTCAGGGGTCGGCGAACTTTCTTAGTAAAGGGCCAGATAGTAAATATTTTAGGCTTTGTGGGTCCCATGGTCTCTGTTGTAACTACTCAGCACTGCTGCCCCAGTGGGAGAGCGAGTAATTGGTGTGGCTGTGTTACACTAAAGCTTTATTTGTCAACACAGGGTGGCCTTAAGCTTCTTCATTACAGATATGACCTCCGTATGTCCCGTGATTATTTTTATTATCAGATACAGTGATCATGGCCTTCTGGGTCACTACTGTGTCCCCAGTGCCTCCCAGCACACTGCACGGCACACAGTAGGTGCTCGTTAAACATTTGTTAGTCGGGTTAGTCCTGGTGACTAGGGATGTGGCAGCTGGGGGGGTGGGGAGTGGAGTATACCTGGCCCAGAAATGTGGTGCTGTCATCTGATGCTTCTCCCTCTGTCTCTTTGACCAGGAATGTTGAAAACCCCCAGCCCCAGCCGAGACCCAGGTGAATTCCCCCGTCTCCCTGACCCCAATGTGGTCTTTCCCCCAACCCCAAGGCGCTGGAACACACAGCAGGACTCCACCCTGGAGAGACCCAAGACCCTGGAGTTTTTGCCTCGGCCACGTCCTTCTGCCAACCGGCAACGGCTGGACCCTTGGTGGTTCGTGTCCCCCAGCCACGCCCGCAGCGCCTCCCCAGCCAACAGCTCCAGCACGGAGACGCCCAGCAACCTGGACTCCTGCCTTGCTAGCAGCAGCAGCACTGTGGAGGAGCGGCCTGGACTGCCCGCCTTGCTCCCGTTCCAGGCGGGGCCGCTGCCCCCCGCCGAGCGGACGCTTCTGGACCTGGACGCGGAGGGCCAGAGTCAGGACAGCACTGTGCCACTGTGCAGAGCTGAACTGAACACACACAGGCCTGCCCCTTATGAGATTCAGCAAGAGTTCTGGTCTTAGCATGGAAAGGGTTGGGGGGTGGCCAAGGGGGAAGCAGGAGGAGATCGGGGGAGCTGGCTGGCACAGCCCTTTCTCAGAGTTGGACCCCCTGAAATCCAGCCCTACTTCTTGCACTGATAATGCACTTTGAAGATGGAAGGGTGGAAGCGGGGCCACTTCAGAGGGTCCCCTGCCCTGCAGGGCCTTTCTGCCCACGTCCACCGGAAGGGGCTGTGGCCATCAGCTCTGGCTGTGTAGGGGAGGGAGGGGTGCGTGCATGTCCCCCAGCCTCCACACTCTTCCTCGCCTTTAGGGTGACCCCACAGGGTCACTCAGCCAAATCTGTCTGCTGCCCCCTCTCCTTGGCCCCCTGGGTAAGCCCGGAGCCTGTCCTGGAGTCCTTTTGTTAGCCCTGCCGTCCGCCTTCCCAAACACCAGTATTGGAGGTTCTGTGAGTGATTTTCTTCCTCTTCTATGTTCTTCCCCAACACCCATGAATCACAATCTCAGTTGGAGTGAGATAGGAGTTTTTCTGCATCCTTAGCCCTTATGTGCCAGCTGGGGGACCGAAGGCACGGTGCCCCAGTGTGGGGCACAGGAGTTGATGGACCTGGCAGTGACCTGCCCGCGCTTCCAGGTGCCCCCTGATTTAGTTGAGCCTCACAGGGGTGAAGGGACCTGCCTCAGTGAGAACTGTGAGGGGAGGAGAAGGAGTCAGGAAACCCAGAGTCGAGTGGCAGCCAAGAGGGTCACAGAGTCTGTCCTTGTTCCTTTTGGAAACATGCAAATAAGGGCAGAAACCAGCACCTGTTGATGGCATCCAGCTCCCACCTGGGGTCTGGACGCGGCCAGACCTGTGTCTGCCACAAACATGCTCATCCCAGGGATCGTTTCTTGGGAGGCGCACTCCCCGGTGCCAGTCCTGGAACCAGAGACAAAGTTCCTGCGCTGGTCCATTTTGTTGTCTGATCTTTATGTGTCACGCCCTTCCCTTGATCTTTCCTCCCATCCCTGGGATCAGTGGACTTTGGGTTATGAGTTTGGCTGGTAGAGACTGCACTGCTCCAAAAGAGCATATCGGTGGGGGGTAGGCTAGGGGCTCCTGGACACTGGGAGCTGGAGCTGGAACTGGGAGGATTTCTTCTCAGCCAGGCCATCCATTCTGGGATGCCCTTGAAGGAAAACGGAGCCTTAGTGGTACCTTCCGCAAACGGATACGGTGAGGCCATGATGTTTGTAAGGTGCTTAGTGAGCCCCCAATGTGACGCAAGCTTCGAGCCCCGGGCTCTGCAGACTGACCACGGCCTCTTGTCTCTATGCATAGGTGGCCCCTGATGCTGGGCTCTGGACCCTGAGCTGGGTCAGAAGGAGAGCAGAGGCCAACCCCGACTTTTCTGGAATTTGTTTCCTTAACTTGAATGTTGAGTTGTTTCTGGAGCTTTCTCCTGTGTACCTTCACTTTTCCACTTACCCTGAGGCCTCCTGTATTGAGTGTGAACAGTTTTCTTGGTGCGGGACACACACATAAACCTGATGGGGAGCAGAGCCTTTGGTCATGCTCCTCTCCCCTCCAGACTCTCCAGATGTTGCTTCACTGACCTCTATCATGGAGTAGTTCCCTGGAGATGGTGCAGGACAGCCCGCAGGCTCCCTGCCTTTGCTGCCTGGAGGCCAGAATGTGGGGAGCGACAGAGCTGGCTCAGGTAATGCGTTTGGTCACTGCTCCGTCTCTCTCTGTAACTGATAAAGTCCCAACCTGGGAATGAAAAAAGGGGTGACCTTGGTTTTCAAATTGCTCCTTGTTTTATGAGCTCCCTGGCACTTTGGTTCAAGGGCGCCACCTCATCTTGGGTGGGAGGCACTCTCAGTGTGTTGCCTCCCGGGGCTTTGCTGTTGTGTCTCATCTCTCCTTTGCTTTGTGCAGGGAAGACTGTAAGAGAGGATTTTTGCCTCCATCCCCTGACTCCTTGGCCAGAAGGGGAAAAATGTGAATCTTAGCCACAGTTCCAGCCAACCAAGTGACTCCCCTTCATTCTTGATGGGGAGAGGGCTGCAGATGGTCTCTTCTGTGCCCTTCCCTGGACTCTCCATAGCCCCAGTTCCTAAGTCACGAATGCATCTATGAACGCTTGGCTCCACTGAATGGCCCTTCGGTGGGGTGCAGCATACAGCAAAATCCAAACCCCGCTGGCTCTGGACAGTGCTCTGTGCTGTGAGGCAATTGACTGTTTTCTACTTTTTGTTGTTTTTTTGAGGCTGAGCCATCTTTTTTGGAAGTGGTCGTGTAACTGTTGCAGTGTAGGCTGAATGGTGGCCACTTGGCATTGAGTGAGAGGTGGAACCCGTTTCTTACTCCCCCATCCAGAGGGAAGACAAGGGAAGCCTGGGTCTGCTGAGGGTAGAATTGCACATGCAAGAGGCATAAGCAGGGTTAGGCTGAAGTTGCTTCGGTGAGCTTGCACAAAGATGGAGGGGTTCTTTCTCAGCTCCTCCAAACCCTGTCTCTGATGGGCCCCTGCCCGCCACACTCTCTCTGTCTCTGTGGGGCGAGGCTTGGTTTGATAAGGATCCTGTATAGTAATGGGTTTGAGTTGCTTTGTGTCCACTTCGGCTCCCTGGTGTCTGTGGTCATGGTCAGGAGCAGGCCTTGAAGCTGGGATCCCCTGCAGTGGCATTAACCAGCATCTCCTGTTCTCTTTCCTTCTCTTTCCTCAGGAACACTTTCCCTCTGCTCTTGGCAGGTGCTCACTACTGGAAGATGGTGATAGAAAGCAGATACTGCTCTCTGCTCTTCCTCCTTGGATCCTTCCACGGATTCTAAACAGGATTATCCTCGATTTACCCCCTTGGGGATCCAGGCCACTGCCAGGGGCTGAGTGGGTGTCCCTATTTTCCCAGTATGTTATTTCTAAGAGGCTTTGGTAGATGTTCTTCACTTCACATCCTTTAGTATCCCAAGGGTCTGGTGGTAATGATGAAGGTGGTGATGATGATATTTTACATGGGTCAACTCAGAACAATGCTAACCTTTCCTCCTGACTTTACAAAATTGCATCATTGTCCTGATATACTTGCTGGTAGAGAAGAGGAAATGCTTAAAGAGGAAGAAATTCAAAGGAAGAGAAATTGAAAAGCTGCTTGGGCTGGCTGCTGAGTCAGGCACTGAGCTCTTGAGCCCCGAACAAGGTGGCTCTCTCCCACTTTCTGCTTTGGTCTCTGGCCTCAGGCTTGGTTTTTAGCTCCTCTCAAATTTCCTTACCTGCTTCCCTGTCAAGGGCAATGAGGACATGTATCCTAGCAGGTCAGCAGAGCACGCAGCTCCCTGCAGGCCATTAGGATGGACTGCTGACATTAACAGTGTGGTTCTCACCACTTTTGCCTCTAAGGGACTTGCCTACTGTTCCTTCCTTTGGTTTCTGGAAGAGTAGTGATTTGGAGTTGGCTTAGCATGGGGGCCATGGTCAGGCACATGTTCTTCTGCATTTATGTAGCTCCTGGTGTTTATAAGCATCCTTTTTACTCTGCCCACTTGTCAGGCTGGCCCTCACCATTAGTGTCTTAGGAAGGAGGAACTAGGAGACGGGGAGGCTGGAGGCAGCATCGGAATGACAGTTGGGGGCCTCGGATTTTTTAGGAGTCATTCCCAGAGTCGGCTTTGTTTAGAGACTGGAATCAGGCCAATCAATTCCTGGAAGAATCTTTGTGAGAAGGTCCGCTGACCCTCGAGACACATGTCTTAGTGTGAGGCTCTTTACAAGGCCCCTTTTCCCTCAGACCACGGTTGCTCAGGGACACAACAAGACACCCCAAGGGCACCTAGGTGTGGCTTGTTGTCAACGCTCTTACTCCTCAGTCCCCACAGTGGAGACCCCCTCCCCCCTCCGTCCCCCCACAAAGAGGGAGACACCTCCTGAGCACTGCTAGCTCTTCAAGCTTGCTTTTAACAAAAGCACGGAGCAGCAGACTCTGAAGGCCGGATGGCTGTGAATGGTATGCTTCAGGGAGCCTTGACCTTTTCCTCGTGTGTTTAATTAAGCCTGTGCTTTTGACTCAGGTATGTGAGGGCCCCCCTTCAGGCAGGTGAGAAACACTCCACTGCCTCTTGAAGGATTTGGGGGACAAAGCAGATGTTGCCCTTGCTGTAGTGCGAGGCTTTTCCCGAAAGCTCTGCCAGAGACTGTGGCCCCGGGTCAGAGGTGAGAGCAGCCCGCAGCATGCTGTGATCCTAAGGGACTGTGGTGGCAGGAGTGGCAGGCTAGTGGTAACCTGAGCTGCCTCCATACTAGTTGGGTGAAGTTGCAAATGTTTCTTCCCCTCTCTGGACCTCTGAGTCCAACCACGAACTGAGGGGGATGCTACCTTCTTCCCTACCTGAAGCACGAAGCCCTTTAATTTCGAAATGTATGATCCTGGAACCCAAGGTCCAGCATGATGAGCCTCACCTTGCTAGATCGCTTCCCTTTGTGGAGAAAATTGTGTGCGTGCATGCGTGCGTGTGTGTGCATGCGTGTGCGTGCGTGTGTGTGTGTGTGGTTGTATGTCAAAACCAGTTGAATATTGGCAGTTTCCTATGGTTCAACCTACTAAGCCACCTGCCTCTCTCCGTGGCTACAGGCCTGAGGATGACTCCTTGTCAAGTTACATTTGTTACTAGGAACACATTCCCAAATGCTCTCTTCTTTCAGACGAATCCTTGCTTTCTCAGATCAGGAATCCAAATTAGTGAAAATCCACATTAGAAAGGAGAACACACTGCTGCTTCTGGGAGTCCCTAGCACCTCCCTGGCCTTGCCACCTGGGCACTCGCCATCTCAGGCACTGGCGTTTGAAGGCAGGACGCAGAGACTGGAGTCCTGGCTAATGAAGGCTAAGTAACAGGATTTAGGTGCCTCATTAACCTGACCCAGCTCTGGGCTTCTGGTTGGCTGTGCAGGCCAGGTGAGCCTCTCATCAGCTTCTCAGACTGTTGACTATTTTCCATTGATCCTGATGAGATACCAACAGCACCCCCCCTCCTTTATTCATTTCCGGTCTTGGGCCCTGGAAGCACCGTGGCCTCGCCCTAGCATTTGTTGTTCTGAAGGTTGGGCTCCTTCCTTAATCTGGAGCCAGGAGGACTGCTCTTCCTGATTCCTTCTGCCTGTGGCTGCCTGCATCCCCCACCCGTAGCCTTCCCCTGAGTCTCTCGCTCACCGCCGCAGCTAGACTAGAGAAGAGCCGTTGTGATGAGTTACATGCCCTCGGTCCCCAGTTGTAGCAAAGAAGGGAGGTGATGAACTCATCAGCTTTCTCCTCTGATTTTCCTCACTGTCCATCCTAAACACACACACACACACACACACACACTCACACACTCACATGCTTGCACACAGATTTAAACTATCTTCTGGAGGATAAAGGAAAAAGGTTGGAGGTGGGTTTTACTTGGTTTGCAGAAATGCTTTCTTTGGGATTTTCCTCCCCGTTAGAGCCTTTGAGTCTAGGTAAAGTGAAAGTTCACATTTGTGTTTGTTTTGTTTCTCTGGAATTAGCTACTAGTTTTCATCCCTAGGCTCCAGTGTCTTGTCCATATATCCTGAGCCTGTGTCCTTGAATTCCCATTTTGCTTTGGGATTTAAGTTATTGTAATTTGTCAACAATATTTAAAAATAGAAAAGTCCTGAAGGAAACTTACCAGGTTCTTTTCTTTGGCTTTTTTTTTTTTTTCAAGGTACTGTAAATTGTTAACTAGGGATGCCAAGCAGGCTTGGTTCAATGGCTAAACCTCTTACCGTATTACAGTGTAATGCTGATTCAGCCTGGTCCCACCACCAGAGCACACACAGACTTGAATAAAACTGTTACAACAATGACTTCTGGTTTGCCGTGTGCTTTGTAACCTTATCCTTTCCCCTCTTTTTAATCAAACAAAATGTCCAAGTAACTGGCTCTTTCTGGGGATTTCCGTATGTAGGGAAAAATAAAATCTATGGCTATGGAGCAGGAAGGAGGAGGAGGGTGAGGAGGCTCCCTGAAGGCCCTGGAGCCCGCAGCTGGACCACAGGGGCCCTACTGGTACATGGCGCTGAACAGCACCACCCAGATGATTCAGTCTCTTCTCACAACCGACTTTTGCAAGGGCCACGGATTTGGGCTTTCAGAGCCCCCGGCAAGCATGTGCCGTCTCCCACCCCTATCATCCTCCACCCTGATGTTCCTGGTGAAGTGGTAAATGGGGCTAAGAGGATGAACACACATGGAGTTGCACACTTATAGACAAGATGTGCCAGCTGTGAGGAAAATCTTGGGTTCCTTGTCGTCTTGATATTCTCAAAGGCACTTGCCAGTTGTGCGTCCTCGGGCAAGCCACTTCACCTCTCTGGGCCTCTTCTGGAGCAAGCTGATCATCAAGCAGCCTTTGTGCTTTCCCTTCCAGGATTACACGGGTGGGGATGAGGGTGAGAGTAGACGGGAAGCCTCATGGGGGCTTCTCTTCGCTGCCTCAGTCCCCTATTCCACCATTCAGCGGCATGTGGAAGACAGTTTCTGAAACTTCGATACTAACACCCCCTCGCTTTAATGCTGTGACCTCGTATCATGCCTTACGGCTTAGCTCCATCCTCTACAACCCAGGAGGGGTGACCGAGGTGGGGTTCAGTGCTGGATGCTGAGGCTGAGAAGAAAGATGACCTTTGGCTGAACTTCAGGGTGGGTTTGCCCAGGGCCCACATAATCTTTGGAAGGAGATTGGGCAAAGATGAAAAAATGACCGAACTCTTTGCTGGAGAAGATACCATGAAAGGTACCGTATGCTGTGTACAAGGCATGTAAATTGCTCCATGTTTCTGGAAAGCAGTCTGGCCATGTGGCATTAATTCCATAACATGGGCCCAGAAATAGCATTTATTAATAAACACTAGGTACAATATACCAAGTATTGTGTTAAGACTTGACCTACGTTATCTTATTTACAACATCTCAACGTCTTTAAGAGTAGACCCCATTTTATCTCCATTATATATTGAGGCAAATGAGGATTAGAGTTAAGTAACACGCCCAAGGCCGCACAACTATCAAATAGTGGGGCTGGGATTTTTCCGAGTCTAGCGTCTACACTCGTATCACTTGTGGGGCGCCTGGGTGGTTCAGGTGGTTAAGCTTCCGACTCTTGATTTTGGCTCAGGTCATGATCTCAGGGTCATGAGATCGAGCCCCACATCGGGCTCCCTGCTCAGTGGGAAATCTGCTTGTCTCCCTCTCCTCTGCTCCTCGCCCTGCTCTCTCTTTTTCTCTCTCTTAAATAAATAAATCTTTAAAAAATAAAAGGGTTCCTTCCTTTGGAATTTTTAAGACTTTTCCTTACGATGAATATATGTTACTTCTACATTCAGCAAAAGAATGATGAATTCCGTAGTTTGGGGTATTTTCCCATGATACCAGGTTCTCCTGCAGATGTTCCAGAAGCCTAGGCCACTTGCTTCAGGGCTGCTCCCTGACCTGAGCAATACAGCAAGGTGACTCCAGACCAGGGCCAGGACCAGGACAAGCTTCCAGGTCCTAAGGGAATCTCCCCTGACCCCTCTCCTTATTTCTTCCTCTCAATTGAGAGATGGTGCTGAAAAGGTGTCACTTGCAGAACGCAAGCAGAACCTAGTGAGGACACATGAACAGAGAAAGTTCTGGAAGGAAGTACCACGGAGGTCTCCTAGAGGGCATAGCTGGTTAGGAGTGCCATTTCTTGGGCGGGCACACAGTGTGCTCTTAATATTTGCAACACACGTACACAGCCCTCCATGCAAGGAGCTGGGCTGGGGTTGGGTACAACCACACCCTATTGACTTGACCGTGGAATGTGCTTCATTCAAGGCTGGGACCAGTGTGCTAATCCTCTGATCCCTGCAGTCCCCACCCAATCTAGTCCGACCAGCTCAGTTTGGAGAACGTGTTTTGGCTTAGGTGGGTGGGGTCGGGGGTGTCTGCTGCTCAGCCTCACTCCTCCTCTCCGACACCGGCCACACGGCGGCCACCCAATCAGGAGAGCCTCTTGCACAGTCTCAAAGGCAGACACAGGAAGCTCCTTTGTGTTCAAGGGAAAAGGGGAGGGTTGGGACAGAAGATCAGCCCTAGGAAATATGCTCATGGAACACAGGTCTGGTCACGTTACACCCCAATGTCTGCAGGAAGAGACCCGCATTCTTTAGCACGGCCTTGAGGGCCTTTCACGATCTGGTCCCAGCCTACCTTCCCAAACTCCTAGCACAATTTTCCTGCCCCCAGCTCTTCCTCACCCTAAGACTGTACCCCTCCTTGTTTCCCATAAGATTTGATCTTCCAGGAACTGAGGCCTCCTGCTGGAGAGAGCATTGTCTTCTTTCTGAGCAGATGCTCTGCTACCTCCCCAGGTGTCTAAGCTGAATGTAACCTGATTAAGTGGTTGGCAAATTAAGTGGTTGGATTTGGGGTGGGAGGACACCAGGGAGCAATAGGCCAGAGAAGGAGGGAAAGAGAAGAAAGGAAGAGAGATGGGACCCTGCCCTCTGGAAGGCCACACATTCCCTGGAGAGACAGAAGATGCTGGGATGTACTGAAGCAGGTTACCAAGCACAACAGGACTCCTGTGACAAAGGCAGGCCTGGGGGCCATGGGCAGTGAGCGGCAGCCAGTTAAAGAGACACTGACTCCCATCTTGTTCTGTGCTTTACCCAGCCTGAAAAGAGAAGAATCATCCTTCTGACACATACTGACCGAGGGCCTACTCAGGGCTGTGATTCAGTGTGACCAGCAAATTCCAGTTCCGTTCGGGCCCAGGCAGGTCAATGAGGGACGCATTCTTGAGATGGTAGGATGCGGTAGAGGGCGGCGGTGGATGGAGAGGCCTGTCCCATCTGAGGGCATCCACTTAAAAAAAGAGTGCATAAACACATCCCCTCTGTGCTTGAAACTTCCTGAGAGTGAACGAAAGAGACAGAAAAGGGCTGCTGCCTTTTAGGAATTTACCATGTAGTGGGGAAAATCAGGTGAGGCCACAAGAAGGGCAATGGGGGAGTACACATGGGGCTGGGGGTGGGGGATGGGGGAGAGGTGGGAAGCCATTGTCTAAGCTGAGGCCTGAAAGAGGAGTAAGACTGAAAGGGTCCCTGGGTGGTGATGATGGTAGCAGGGATCCCAAGGATTATTTGAGCAGCCCTTGTTTTTTTGTTTTTAATTTAAATTCAATTAGCCAACATATAATACATCATTAGTTTCAGATGTAGTGTTCAATGATTCATCAGCACTCATCGTATCATGTGCGCTCCTTAATGCCCATCCCCCAGTTGCCCCATCCCCCACCCCCCTCCCTTCCATAACCCTCAGTTTGTGTCCTGGAGTCAAGAGTCTCTCATGGTTTGTCTCCCTCTCTGAGTTCTTCCCATTCGGTTTTCCCCTCCCTTCCCCTATTGTCCTCTGCACTATTTCTTATGTTACATATATGAGTGAAACCATATGATAATTGTCTTTCTCTGCTTGACTTACTTCACTTAGCATAATCCCCTCCAGTTCCATCCACGTCGATGCAAATGGTGGGTATTCATCCTTTCTGATGGCTGAGTAATATTCCATTGTATATATGGACCACATCCTCTTTATCCATTCGTCTGTTGAAGGACATCTCCGCTCCTCCCACAGTTTGGCTATTGTGGACATTGCTGCTGTGAACACTGGGGTGCAAAGTGCCCCTTCTTTTCACTACATCTGTATCTTTGGGGTAAATACCCAGGAGTGCAATTGCTGGGTCATAGGGTAGCTCTATTTTTAACATCCTGAGGAGCCTCCATACTGTTTTCCAGAGTGGCTGCACCAGGTTGCATTCCTACCAGCAGTGTAAGCGGGTTCACCTTTCTCCACGTCCTCACCAATATTTGTTGTTTCCTGTCTGGTTCATCGAGCAGCCCCTGTGAAGGGGCTTTTCATCCTCTGTCAGACTGCTTAGCTTGCATTCCTCCCCTCACAGGACACTTTGTTCTCGTAGCCTTTTCTTTATTGTAAGTGTTGGGCTTAGGTGCTCACCGGGCCAGAAACAGCACAGGTAGATTGCAGCACAGGTGAGAGGAGGAGTGGGTGCTTCTGGCCGGGATCCCCCCATGCTGTCTAGTCTGCCCTGGAGTGAGGGGGACAGCGTGTCTCGAAGGAGACTTTCTGTGGAGAATCAGAAAAGGGTGCGGGCTGTGGAGAATAGCATATGGGGTGAAGGGTTTGGGGCACAGGGGGTCTTTTTCTTGACCCCATCTCTCCACAAATGATATTAATGACAGCCAATAACAGCCCCTCCCTCTCTCCTCTGGCAGGTAGAGCAACGGTCTTCAAAGCGTGGTCCATAGACACCCGGGGGTCTGCAAGGTCAAAACCATTTTCCCAATGATATTAAACTGTTATTTACCCCTTCGCTATGTTGATATCTGCACCAGGGGTGCAAAACCGTGGTGCATGAACTCCGGGCACCTTCGCCCCTGTCACGGCAGTGACGCCAGCTATAGCCTCCCCGCCACGCGCTCACAACAAGGGAAACACGTTTCACTGAACAATGTCCCTGATAGAACAGGAAATATTATTAATTTATTTACATCTTGATTCGTGAGTCCATCTTTTTAACATCCTATGTGAGGAAATGTAAAGTTCACAGAAAGCCCTTCTGCGGCAGATGGAAATCCCAGGGTTGTCTCGAGGGAAAGCACGTGGGGTTGAGTCGCCAGCTGAACGAGCTACTATTTGTTCATAGAGCGCTGTTTTTACTCGAAACGCTGATCGTCAAGCAAACTATGGGTATTTGGGCTTGACTACTTGGCAGATATTTTCCTAAAAATGAAGGAAGTGGGACTGTTACTTCAAGGAAAACAGCCGACGTTATTTGTTCCCAATGACAAAATTCAAGCTTCCAAGTGAAAATTATGATTTTCGAAAACTGGAGTCTGTCATGAGCTTGACAGCCTCCCCACACTTAGAGCCTTTTCTGATGAGATCAGTAGCAGTATTAATGAATGTGATTTTTTTTGATGTTCTATAATGAAATGTGTCAACATTTGGAAGTTCTCCATAACTCATAAACCGATAGTTTCCATATGACAATGAAGTTATAAAATCATGCATCAAAAAATCTATTCAAAGTCCAAGATAGACCAATGGATTTTATTTATTTTTTTAAGATTTTATTTTTTTTAAAGATTTTATTTATTTATTTGACAGAGAGAGAAGGAGAGAGAGAGAGAGCACAAGCGGGGGGAACTGCCAAGGGAGAGGGAGAAGCAGACTCCCCGCTGAGCAGGACATTGATCCCAGGACCCCGGGATCATGACCTGAGCTGAGGCAGACGCTTAGCCAACTGAGCCACCCAGGCGCCCCTAGACCCATGGATTTTAATATAGCATTGTACAAAATTCATGGATCTGATTTCACATTCTACATTCCAAATAACCTTTAAAAAAACCCATAACTTGTTGAGTGTTGACATAGTATCAAAAAAGAATGCCCACAATTATCTGAAAAAGCTATTAAAACACTCCTTCTTTTTCCAACTACATATCTGTCTGAGGCCAGATTTTCTTCATATGTTTCAACCAAAACAAGATATGGCAACAGATTTAATGCAAAAGCAGATATAGAGTTTGGCTGTCTTTTATTAAGCCAGACATTAAAGAGATGTGCAAAAATGTGAATATCAACACTCTGTTCATCGAATTTTTTTGTTTCGGAAAATATGGTTATTTTTCATTAAAATATGTTATTTATGTGAAACTTTTAATAAGATAATTATTTTCATTTTTAAATGAATCAACAAATTTTAAAACTTTTTTCTTGGTTTTACTTTCAAATAAGATAGATAAATATTGTAGGTGTAATGCACATACATATGCAGGCACTCTTTGGGGTCTAAAATTACCAGAGGACTTGAACCCCCACCAGATGGCGCTAATGAGAACAAAGAGAAGGTGGGAGGCACAGAGAGCGGGAGAGAGGAAGGGAGGGAGAAAAAGAGAGGAAGGGAGGGAGGGCATTAAAGTGGGATTTGCAGTAGTGAGTTTCATAGTGTGAGATGTCCTAATAGCAATGATATTTGTAGACTCTGTAGGAAAAAAAGTGACAGGCCCAGGACTTAATCAGTGGGTTTTCACAATCTAAATTAGATAGGCAGATTTATGCCAAATAATACACTGGATTTTTTTTTTTTTTTTACATCCCCTAACAAAAGCCAAGCACATTCCTTGGAGAAGCTCCCTGCAGCCCCGGGAAACTAAGCAGATTAAACTGAGCGAGCTCAGTCTTTTCCATTTTGTGTTGCTAATAAGATAACATTAATCTCTGGGGTTTAAGAGTGAAATTTAGGCAGATTCATTCCAGCAAGGAGTACTCTGTGGAACCTCACAGCCAGCCGCTTCTTCCCATAGTGGAGGAGAACGTGGTTGGGGTGAGGGTGGAGAGAAGGTCACCTCTGAGGGACTTAACTGGCCCCTGGTGACAAAATCGTATAAACGTCTGGGCGTTGTGTGAGGAATTATAAATGGGCGTTGGGAAAACTTGAAGCCAAATTTATTTTTCTTTCAAGGGCAGTGTGAAATAGCTGGCAAAGGATAGAAATCTCTTCCAGAGGTGAAGTTTTTAATGGTAATGCTCTTTTAAGGGTCACCAAAAGAAGCTAGAGCCTAAACTGGGGGCTGGCTTTCTGAATAGGTGTATCAGCTACTAGAGAAGTGGGTGTAATGTGGTATCAACTCTCCTTCCCCACTAGGCTGGGAGTTTACATGTATCCTCTGACCATTCATTCATTCATTCGTTCATTGACTCATTTCTACATGGGTCCGAACCTGCTTCCTCTGAGTGCTGGGTCTACTGTGGAAGCTGAAAGAGACATGGTTCCTATCTTCAGGTGGATTTGTTTTGAAAGAACAAGTCAGGGGCACCTGGGTGGCTCAGTTACTAAGCGGCTGCCTTCGGCTCAGGTCATGATCCCGGGGTCCTGGGTTCTAGCCCCGCAACAGGCTCTCTGCTCATCAGGAAGCCTGCTTCTCCCTCTGCCACTCCCCCTGCTTGTGTTTCCTCTCTCGCTGTCTGTCTCTCTGTCAAAAAAAAAAAACAAAAAACAACTGTCTTGCAGCTACCACCACAGACTTTTAAAAATGTTTCAAAGTCCACTCAGCTTGTTCTCTAGTAAAACCAATCAGCACAATCCGCCAAGCTGAACGGTCGATTTTCCTTGTGAAGATGGGGGTGGGCATTATACGGCTCAGAAAGAGTGGGTGGGGTGCTATTTTTTTTTAAGATTTTATTTATTTATTTAAAGAGAGAGCACGTGAGAAGGGGAGGGGCAGAGGGAGAAGGAGAGTGAGGATTTCAAGCTGACTCCAAGCTGAGCGTGGGGCCCGATGTGGGGCTTGATCTCATGACCCTGATATCATGACCTGAGCCGAAACCAAGAGTCGGACACTTAACCATCTGAGCCACCTAGGTGCTCCAATGGGGTGCTATTTAAACTTGATTGCCCTTTCTTCTTCCCATCTTCCTTTCCTTCCTGCCCTTCTTCCCACATATATTTATTGAGCACCTACTACGTGGTCAGTGCTGAGGCAACAAAGCTGAACAAGACATGCTTCGTCTCCAACCTGGTGGAGCACATGACGAGTATGTAAACAACAAGAACATATTTACAGATTATGGTTAGCGATGTGAAGGACAAGGGGATGGGAACCCCTTCAGATATAGATGGTCAAAGAAGGCCTCTCTACAGAAGTGAATTTAAGCCAAGATTTCTCACCCTGCACACTCTTGACATTTGGGGCCAGACAGCTCCTTGTTGCAGTGACCGTCCTACACGTTGTAGAATGTCTAGCAGCACGCCTGGCCTCTGTGCGCTGGATGCTTGTAGCACCTTCCATCCCCATTTACGACAACCAAAAAAGTCTCTAGACATTGTCAAAAGTCCCCTGGGGGCCCAAATTACTCCCGGTTGAGAACCATTGATTTAGGCTGAGACCTGAAAGATGAGGAGCCCATCAAGAGAGGATTGCATTGGGGGACTTTCACACCGTAGTAAAGAGCTTGGATTTTATTCTAAGTTGAAAGAAACCAATGTCTTCAATCATGGGTGACATAATCCACTTTGAATTTCGGAAAGATCATTCAGGCTGTGGAGTGGGGAATGGATTGCCTGGAGGACGAGAAAGGTCACGACTGTCAAAGGAGGCCAGTGGACTTGACACCCAGGAAGAGATGGTAGCCTGGACTGGGGTGATGACCCTGGAAGTGAAGAGAGGGAGACAAATATTCACCATCTCTGAAGTGGAACACCCAGGTCTTGCTGACGGATGTGATGTGGAGATCCCAACCCTGAGCATCCCTGTGGTGCCTCCTTTGCTCTGGGCAAAGTGGTAAGCATTTGCAAAGGGGGACAAGTTCAACCCTGACCATATAGCTGCTTGCAGCTCTCATAAGAATGTGTCATGGGGGGCGCCTGGGTGGCTCAGTCGGTTAAGCGTCTGCCTTCGGCTCAGGTCATGATCCCAGGGTCTTGGGATGGAGCCCCACATAGGACTCCCTGCTCAGTGGGGAGCCTGCTTCCCCCTCTCCCTCTGCCCCTCCCCACCCCTCACTCATGCGTGAGTGCATTCTCTCTCTCAAATAAATAAAGAAAATCTTAAAAAAGGAAGTATGTGTAGTTGGGGCTAACTTTTGGTTGGGATGATGTACGAAAGTGAGTGCAGTGGGTTCAGGGTTCCCTGTCCCCTGTTTTCTGGCTGCTATGTCTCTTAGGCACCAATTTCTGCTCATAAACCTGGAAAGGCAGAAGAAGCAGAGCTGATTTGTAAATGAAAAGTAATCGAGACCGGAATCTGAAGTCTCACTTTCAACTTTCAAAGCCACTGATGATGCAAAATCCACTTCGCATCCCAAAAGCAGCCCAGGAACCTTGTGTTTCTCCTTTGGGAAAAATAGTAGCACAGGGACCCGGAAGCTCAGGTTGCAAGCGAGCAAAACTGTTGGTGTGAATGGCACCTGACCGAGGGCTTCTTGGCAGAAGTTGGAGTGACGGACAGGCATTAGGGAACAGGGGACTGTTTGGTGACAAGCATTAGTGTTACTAGGGAGGTGGGAGAAGGGCAGGGACAAATTCTAACAAAATATTAGGAGCCTGTTTGTTCGTTTGTTTTTAGTTGCATAGCACGTGGTTGCCAGGATTTTAAATTGTAGTGCTCTAGGCATGTAATTAAGCGAGAGAGCTTAGTTGGCACCAACTGGGATACCAAGTTGTTGATGCAGCTTATGAGAGTGACCTTCTGATATTAAAATGCAGGGGCTGAGTGTGTGTGTGTGTGTGTGTGTGTGTGTGTGTGTGTCCTTAGCCCTATTTGCTGCTTTCCCTCGGGGCTTCCAAGCTCCAAGTAAAAAGGACCAGCCCTTTTAATATTTTTGTGTTTCGTTCTGCTACGGGTGTGAACCTTCCCATCTAGGTCTCAGTCTGGCCTGCGGCAATGATGCTCAGCTGAAGGGGTTTCTGGATCTGAAACAAAGGTGGATCATCTCAGCTCAATCAATGAGCCAGCCCACTCATTACAAATGCCCCATGCCTTCGCTTCTTCTGCTTAAAATCACAGAATTTTAGAGCTGAATGTGAACTTAGCCTTTAGCTTCTCACTTGATAAATGAGAAATCTGAAGGCCACCGTGGTGAACTGACCTGCTCAAGGTTGCTCAGCTGGTGGGTGCTATCAGGAAATGAGCAGGACAGGACCTGCACAGGGTCCTCTCCGGGGTAGCCCCGAGGCCCGCTTTGACTATAGAGCAGTCTCTTCTCCTTGGCCATGAACTCCCACCCTCTGACACGCGTCCTGTTTTCCCCGTCGTGGTGCCTAAAGCCTGGTGACTCGTCTGCAGAGGTCTGACAGAGAAAGAAGAGGAATGGACTAGCCAGGTAACTGAAATGCTTTGTGAAATGGTAGAAAAGAGTCACTTTTCGAGTTGCGGGGGACCACTGCACCTTGGCGAAGGCCACCTTCCACCTTCCCGGTGGGCCATGAGGGCCCGCAAGAGTTCCTGCCCCTCCCCAAGGTGAGCAGTTTCCTTCATTCAGCTGGGCCAGCACAGGCCCCTCAGGTCACGAAGACCCTGCGGGCTTACCTGGCAATTACCCGGAGTGGGAGCCAGCCCTTTCCAGAGGTTCTCTCTGATCCTTTCTAGCAAGTCCCTCAGGCAAGGGAGGAGGGCAGATGGAGGTCCTCTTCCTATAGGATGGAAGAGGAAGGCACTCCTGAGAGTGACCGGAAGTCAGGACCTGGCCGGCCTCCCCTGGCCTCCTCTCCCACACTCTGTCCATTTGGACCCTGCTGCTACTGCAGCAGATGGAGGCTTTAAAGGAGTCCCAGTTTTCCATTCCCCAGGCCAGTGCAGGAGGAGTTTCTCCAGTGCTCTTTATTAGAGATGGATAAAGGTAAAATAGCTGAGGCTCTTTGGGATTAAAGAACATTTGTGCTTTTTGTTTAAAGTGACCATGTTCCTGGATGTCTTGGGTGCCCTGATCCCAAATATTCTGTCCTACCTTCTTTATTAAGTTCATGTATTTATTAAAACTTATATTCTGATTTTTGTTCTGAAGATAGAGATATTATTTGGAAATGGAATTCTTCACCCCCTTCTGGTGTCTGACTTTGAGCCACGCAAAGCCCTCTTTGGAAAGAACAGAATCAACCCTGCTCCTCCCCACCCCCAATCGTACCAGCCAATCATCTAGGGAGCCTGTGATGGGGCCCAGCAAGGCAGGGGGTGTGTGTGAGCATGGGTTTAGAAATCAGTTCCGGGTTCAAATCCCAACTTCCAGCACCATGATTTACAGCGTTAGATTCTAACTTCATCTCCTACTGCACCTCCCTGTACCTCTCCGCTTCTGAGCACTACCCAGTGTGGTCCCTCCAATACTTGGTGCCTGCCTCAGGGCCTTTATGCTTGCACTTCCCTTGCCCTGGAATTCTTCTCCCAGAGACCTACATGCCTATACCTTGCCTTCTTCAAGGCTTCCGTCAATGTCATCAGGTGGAGGCCTCCCACGGCCAGTCCCTAATACTGCAATCCTCCATGCCCTTACCCGGTCTCTTCCTTGCTTTGTTTCTCCATAGCACTTATGACTCCCTAGCCTAGCATGCGCTTCACTTAGACTTTTGTTTATTGTCTGTCTTACCCCAGCTACAACAGAAACCCCACGAGGGTAGGGATTTTCAGCAGCTTTGTTCACTGCATTATGCTCAGCGTCTAGAACAGTGTCTGGTCCTTGGCAGGAGCTTAACAAATCTGCATGAATACATAAATCTGAGCAAGTAACCTACCTCTCTGAGCCTATAGTCCTCCCTCTCTTAAAAAGAAGGTGTGAGTGGTTAAATAAGACAACTGCTGTAGATAAAAATAATAGCCAACATACATTGCGTCTTATTCACTACCAGCTCTCAAATGTTCCGGTGCTTACTATTATGCACGGATTATTTTACCTAATCCTCTCCCCAGTCCTGTGAGGTATTCTGTTTATCGTCCTTTTACAGAAGAGGAACCTGAGGCTTAGAGAAGTTGTGTCACCTCCCCAGGGCCACACAAGATTCAGGTCCACATAAGTCTGAGCCGCAAGCCAGGACTCTTAACCTTGCCAACATGGTGCCCAGGGCCTGGTATGTAGCCACGGCCCCACCAGTGCTAATTCTCTTCTCCAAATCACTCGGTGAGTGACGCTTGTTGTCTGTCTGCCCTTCTTTTGTGTGTGTGTATGAACCTTCCACTGACGGACACACAGTCCCTGCCGCTGAAGCCTGACATTTTGGAAGCATCCCCTGTCCTCAGGAGACAATGTGGTGCTGTTATTTAACACAGTACTGGAAGTCCTAGCCTCAGCAATCAAACAAAAAGAAACAAAAGGCATCCAAATCAGCAAGGAAGAAGTCAAATGTTCACTATTTGCAGAAAACACAGTACTCTATGTAGAAAACCTGAAAGACTCCACCAAAAAATTGTTAGAACTGTTACACGAGTTCAGTGAAGGCGCAGGATACAAAATCAACATACAGAAATCTGTTGCATTTTCTATGCACCAATTATGAAGCAGCAGACAGAGAAATCAAAGAACCGATCCCATTTACAATTACACCAAAAACCATAAGATACCTAGGAATAAACCTAACCAAAGAGGTAAAGGATCTGTACTCTGAAAACTATAGAACACTTATGAAAGAAATTGAGGAAGACACAAAGAAATGGAAAAACATTCCATGCTCATGGATTGAAAGAACAAACATTGTTAAAATGTTAGGGGTGCCTAGGTGGCTCAGTCAGTTAAGCGTCTGGGGTCCTGGGATCGGCCCTCTGTTGGGCTCCCTGCTCAGTGGAGAGTCTGCTTAACCCTCTCCCTCTCTCCCTCCCCCCCCGTTATGCATGCTCATGCGCACTCTCTCTCTCTCTCTCTCTCAAATGAATAAATAAATAAAAATTTTAATGTCTATATTACCCAAAGCAACCTACACATTTAATGCAATCTCTATCAAAACACAACCAGCATTTTTCACAGAGCTAGAACAAACAATCCAAAAATTTGTATGGAACCACAGAAGACCCCAAATAGCCAAAGCAATCTTGAAAAAGAAAAGCAAAGCTAGAGGCATCACAATTCTTGACTTCAAGGTGTATTACAAAGCTGTAGTGATCAAGACAGTATGGTACTGACATAAAAACAGACACATAGATCAATGGAACAGAAGAGAAAACCCAGAGATGGACCCACAACTATATGGTCAACTAATCTTCAACAAAGCAGGGAAGAATTTCCAATGGAAAGAAGACACTCTGTTCAACAAATGGTGTTGGAAAAATTGGATAGCAACCTGCAAGAGATTGAAACTGGACCACTTTCTTATGCCACACACAAAAATAAATTCAAAAAAAAAAAATTCAAAATGGATGAAAAACCTAAATGTGAGACAGGAAACCATCAAAATCCTAGAGGAGAACACAGGCAATAACTTCTCTGACATTGGCTGTAGCAACTTCTTACTAGATTCGTCTCCTAAGGCAAGGGAAACAAAAGCAAAAATGAACTATTGGGACTTCATCAAGATAAAAAGTTTCTGCACAGCAAAGGAAACAATCAACAAAATTAAAAGGCTGCCTAATGGAATGGGAGAAGATACTTGCAAGTGACCTATCTGATAAAGGGTTAGTATCCAAAATAGATAAAGAATTTATCAAATTCAACACCCAAAAAACAAATAATCCAGTTAAAAAATGGGCAGAAGACATGAACAGATAGACATTTTTCCAAAGAAGACATCCAGATGGCTAACAGACACATGAAAAGATGCTCAACATCACTCATCATCAGGGAAATACAAATCAAAACTACAATGAGATATCACCTCACACCAATCAGAATGGCTAAAATTAACACAGGAAACAACAGATGTTGGCGAGGGTGCAGAGAAAGAGGGACCCTCTTACACTGTTGGTAGAAATGCAAACTGGTGTAGCCACTCTGGAAAACCATATGGAGATTCCTCAAAAATTTAAAAATAAAACTACCCTACGATCCAGTAATTGCACTACTAGGTATTTACCAAGGATACAAAAATACTGATTTGAAGGGACACATACACCCCGATGTTTATAGCAGCATTATCAACAATAGCCAAATTATGAAAAGGGCCCAAATGACCATCAACTGATGAATGGATAAAGAAGATGTGGTGTATATATACCATGGACTATTACTCAGCCAAAAAAAGAATGATATCTTGCCATTTGCAACGAAGTGGATGGAGCTAGAGGGTATTATGCTAAGTGAAATAAGTCTGTCAGAGAAAGATAAATACCATATGATTTCACTCATGTGGAATTTAAGAAACAAAACAAATGAACATAGGGGAAAACAAGAGAGAGAGAGGCAAACCAAGAAACAGACTCTTAACTCGAGAGAGCAAACTGAGCGTTGCTGGAGGGACATGGAGAGGGGATGGGTTAAATGGGTGAAGGGAATTAAGGAGGGCACTTGTGATGAGCACTGGGTGTTGTATGTAAGTGATGAATCACTAAATTCTACACCTGAAACTGAATATTACACTGTATGTTAACTAACTGGAATTTAAATAAAAATGTGAAACTAAAAAAGAAAAAAAAGGAGGCAATGTGTTGTATTTACAGTGAGTTGGTAGGTTTGTTCTCTGGGGGACCTAGATTCTGGCACTTCCTTTGCATAAACTTACTGTGTGATCTTGGGCAATCACTTTTCTCTAGCAACCCACTTCTACTGTTGTGATGAGCACTGAGGTCTCTTGCAGCTATAACAGCCTTGGGCCCAGGGAGGACACCTCAGGGTTGTGTGGTTTATGAATCATCTCAGGGATCCTGCCCCCAGGCTGTAGCCTTGACCTCACCCTGCTTAATAATGCAGTCTACCCAGCTTTGATGATTATTGGCCTTGCCCCTCCCATGCCTCTTGAGCTTAGGTCTCAGGCTGCTGGATTTGAGTGGGAGGACAGAGGAGGCAGTATTTCCAGTAATTTTCTAAGCACTTCTCTAGGGGCAAGACCAAAAGAAAGATAAGATTTGAGAGCTTTCCCACCCAACCAGAGACCGAATCATTGCAGTAAACAGACTTCTCTTGTGGGGGTGGTCACGGGGGAGACCTCCTCAGCCCTCTGGAAGCTCTGCGGAGGGGCTTGGGGACTGCTTGTATAAACAGGCATCTGCCCAACAGCCCCTTCCAATTTCCCACCACGCTTCCTCCCAAAGGAGTCCCGACAATCCCCTTATTTCGCCAAGCCGGAAACTGCCTCACTTTAGTTCCAACTTCTAAACTAGGGATTTGTCCCCCTCCTTGTGAAATGGGGGTGAAATGGAGTAAGCTGAGGTAGCCAATGGCTTAAGTCATTCTCCTCATTTAATTCATTCATTTATTCATTCAACATTTATGCGATGGACTCTTTGCCAGGGATTCAAAGAGTAAATTAGTCAGGTTGTGGCAAACTTAAATTGGGTAACTGGTAATTTGAAGAGAGGTTAAGAGATTATTTTCAACAGTGAGGTCAGAGTACCGGAAAACAAGGGATAGTGGAGTACCCTGGAGCTGGTAACATCAGGAAGAGGTTATCTGTCCTGGGCTGCAGGGAAAGAGTAGAGAAAATTCCCAGAATCCAGGAGAGAGCCCTGTGGATAGGGCCCCTTGGCAGGAGTTGTGTGACCTTTGGTTGATGGACTCATCCAGCTGGTGAAGGAACGTTTTCATCTCCCTTTCTTCTCTCCATTGGCTGAATTCCATTGAGGTAGTTGGGATGGGCCAACCTCTTGGGGCTCACAGCAAAGCAGAGAAGGACAAACAAATTTCTAGCACAGAAATCAGACACGGCCTGTGTCCTCAAGGAGCTTGCATACTAGCAGGGGAGAAAGGAGTGCAAAAGTAGATTACAGCATGATAAATGCTTTAATAAAGCTATGAACAAAGTATAAGAGGAGTTCGGGGATTAGGGAATAGGAAAGATCTCTGCCAGGGAGGGTGTTACTGTGTTTGTAGGTTGGGGAAGGAAATTGGTTCCTGGGAAGCAAATGTGGAGGAGTTGTTTCTCAAAGGAAAATCAGGCTTCTTGGAGGAAGTAATGTCTAAACTGAGACCTGAAATGTGAATAAGAATTAGCGAGGAGAAGAGGAGGAAGTAAAGGAGTTGAGGCAGAGTGAAACATGTGTGAAAGCCGGAGGCTGAAAGAGACTGTAGAACTCTTTGGGAAACTGTAAGTAATGTGATATAATAAAGTAATGTAATATAATAGTGTTTAAGAGGACAGGTGAGGGATGAAGCTGAATAGAGAAGGGCCCAGAGCATGAAGAATTCTTTTACCTGATTAAGGAATTTGGAAGGCCAGTGGTAAGTCCTTAAAAGGTTTTAATCAGGGGAGTGATGTCATTGTTACTTGTTTTAGAAAATCACTTTGGGGACGCCTGGGTGGCTCAGTCAGTTAAGCGTCTGCCTTTGGCTCAGGTCATGATTCCAGGGTCCTGGGATCGAGTCCTGTGTCGGCTTCCCTGCTCAGCGGGGAGTCTGCTTCTCCCTCTCCCTCTGCCTCTCCTCCTGCTTGTGCTCTCTCTCTGTGTGTGTCAAATAAATAAATAAAATCTTAAAAAAAAAAAAAGAAAATCACTTTGGTTGAAGGGAGGAGAGTATATTAAAGGTAGGGGGATTAGAAAGGTTATTTTTGTGATCTAAGTGAGAGGTGACAGTGCCCCAAAGTCAACCTGATGTGGTTTGAGGTGTTGGGGTTCAGAACCAATGGTCAAGAAAGAATTCTTGAGACATCTTTAGTGCAAAAGGTTGGTTTTATTAAAGCACAGGGATCGGACCTGTGGGCAGGAAGAACAGTACTGGGGTTGTGAGGAGTGATGATTATATAAGATTTTCTAGCCTATGGAGGGGAGGGTGAGTTAGGGCTCCAAGAAATTGAGTCTATAGGTTTCTGGAGATGGCTTTTTTCTTGTAAATTGTTAAGACGGTTGCAAACTGATGGAGACACATGGCCCTGCCTGAGTGAGATCTCCATCGGTTAACCACCTGGTTTTCCCTTTCCTTTGTTCTTGGCCAGCCAGGAGGGCCACATATCCCACCTTGCACTGTAGGTGTGGTCATGTGACTAGGTTCTGGCCAATAGAACATGAGTGGAAGTGATGTTGCCAACTTCCAGTTGTGCCCGTATAGGGAAGAGGCGTGTCCTCCCCGGTCACCTTTCTTTCCTTCTCCCTTGGATATTGACAACATATGGCCACCGTATTAGCCCTGGACTGCTTTTATTTGCCCTGTTATTTGAGAGCTAACCCACCATTATTTTATCCCTTATGACAAAGAGATAGTCTAACTAATACAGGATGGCGCTAAATGGTGGTGGAACCTCTGGTTTGTACTATATACAATGGTAATTATCTTTTGGATGAAAAAATAGAGATTAGGGAAAGGAACAAATATTTACTGAGTGCTTATCATGTGCTAGGTATTGTGTTAAGTATGTGTTCTGTGTTAGAATTATTGTGTAATTCTTACCATGGCTCTCTAAGGTAGGTATTATCAGCCCTCTGTTAATGTCAGAGAAACTGAAGTTCAGAGAAGTTATGTCACTCACCCAGGGGAACACAATTAGTAGGTGACAGAGTCAGGATTTGAAGCTGAGTCAGTGGCTCTTAACCAGAGGCAATTTTGTCCCTCAGGAGATGTTTGGCTAGAGAAATGTTTGGCTGTCACGAGCGGTGCTGTGGGGGGTGGGTGGGGATGTGTCACCGGGTAGCAGGAATGCTGCTAAGCATCTAACAATGCACAAGACACCCGCCCCCAAGATAAAGAATTCTTTGCCCCAAATGTTAACAGCACTGAGGGTGAGAACCCCTGAGGTCCATTCTACAAAAGGCTAGTGTTCTTTTCCATTACACCAAACTGGGGGGTGGGGGAGTTGAAGAGGGGTTGATGAAAAACCGATATGGTAGGAGACGAATGGCATGGAAACGTTATTTGGGGGAGGGTAAACCTAGAGTGGTAAAGAGATGAGTTGGAGGAACTGATGAAGCTGAGAAAACCTGAGCTGGGAGAAACGGAAGCTGAGGACACCAGTGGGCACCACTGACCTGGTCCAGGCGAGGGGTAGGGCTTGATGGGCCAGGCGGGGCTGACAGAGGGAAGACAATCTAAGTGTCAGTGCCAGAAGGACCTGTGACCAGGAGCATCTAGAGAGTGAGAGAGACAGGGGGAAGTGAAGACAGACTAGTCAAGGATGACTCCACTTCTACCTGCCCTCCCCTCCCCTCCCCTCCCCATCTCTCTCCCCTTTCCTCCCTCCTTCCCTATCTCCTCCTCCTCTCTCCCTCTCCTTCCCCATCTCACCTTCTTCCCTCTCTTTTCCCTACAGTCTCCTCCCCCAACTGCCTCTGCTTCTCTCCATCTTCCTTCCTACTCGCCCCTTTGTCTAGCGGTGTACTCTGTTTTCCTCTGACCCCCAGTTCTAAGCTGTCGGTCCAAGCTCCCCCCAGCAAGTGCAATGCAGAAAGATCTGTATTTCCTCCAGCTTATCCCCCTTGAACCGGCAAGCTCTCGCAGTGACAGGGACAGACAGACTTGTCTTTTCAATCTTGCTTCCTTCACCATTTCCTGTTTGCAGGGTGGATTAAAAAATTTGACCAGTGTCTAGGATTGTTAAAAGGACAGACACATGGCTCCTGAAAGACAAACCCCCCACACACACCCCGAGGGAATTTCTGACATGCCAGAGGAGGAAGGAAACCCTTTGTCTCATTTTTGCCGTTTTCTCTGCAGTGTTTTCCAAAAACAACTGGCCTCCTGACAAGCTATTGAGAGGGACTTGGGGTGGCCTCCCTCCTTTTCCTCACCCCTGGCCTGTGCCTGTCCCGGCAGCTTCAGGACCGGGGCACCGGCATCACCCGACAGGCCCTGAGCCCTGCTGGCAGAAGCTTAGCCGTGGGGAGCCCCTTGGAGAGGCCACTGGCCCCTCACGCCTTTGGAAAACTTGGTCAGGAAGAAGGCTGCCGCGAAGAACCGAATGCTTTTGGTATAGGTTCTTGTCTCGCGGAGTCGAAGAATGAATCTCATGGACACAAAAGGGTGAGGTGATAGTTTATTAGGTGAAGGTGAGAACAGAAAGAAAGCTCTCTAGAGTGAGAGGGGTCCCGAGCGGGTTGCCACTGAGGTCTTTTATGGTCAGTGTTTTATAGAAGACTGACCAGGGAACCGAAATCTTGACGTCACCACTGATAGCACCATGATGACTTCTCCTTCGAATATCTCATCTCTGATGTTTAAGGCAAGCGAAGTGGTCTGGTTCTGTTCCCTTATCTCTGGTTTCCTTACGCCTCAGCATTTCTGGGATTTTTGGTGAGCCTGCTCACGTAGCCCCCTACCTATCTCTCCGTACCTGGCCCTTACTCACTTCCAGGCCTTACAGCTGAAGTTAGAGGCTGCGTGGGCCAGCCTGGAATCAGCCATCCAGACAGAGCGGTCAGAACCTAGGGGCTCGAGGGAATGATTGTCTTCAGGTTTGTCCTTTTTTTTTTTTTTAACTTTATTTAAAAAACCTTCGGTGCAATGTTAAAAAGCAAACCAGCCAGCTGGAACGACAACCACCAGAAAGAAAGAAGAAGGTTTGGGAAGGCCCAGGGACCCCGTCCCAGCTGTTCCCAGGGGCTGGAGGCCAAGGGCAGACTGGGATAGGGCAGGGGTTGTGAGGGAGAGAGGAAAGGGCACCCACCAAAATGAACAGGCAGAGCAAAACATGTATATAGGAAACATCTGGCTGAACCCAAGAGGATTTAGGGGAAATGGGAAGCTCCCATTTTTTTTTCCAAAAATGTCCTAGACTTGGGGGGAGGGTTGGCCTCCGGGGGTGAAATGAGCAGGCCCTGTCCCACCCCACACTCCTCTCTCATGGAGTACGGGATGTGTGTATGCTGGGGAAACAGGGAGGAATACCCCCTCCCTGGAATCTGTTATGAGGGCTGAGATGGTTCCATCTCCCTGTTGTTCTCCACCCTGGTCCTCCGGGCAGAAGGTGCTGTGTGGGGTGGGGGCGGGAGGAGAGGAAGGCAGGGCGGGGAAGGAGAGAGAGCAGAGGGGGCCTAGGGGCGAGGAATGCACCCAGGTTGAACCGAGGTCGGTCGGCCCGGCCGAAGCACGATGGGAGCTGGCTAGGAACACCCTCCAGTCTGGACTGGAACCTGGGCTCGGCTCCTCACATGCAGCTTTGCGTACATCACTAAATGTTTTTGTTCTGGATTCTTCAATCCGGAAGTCAGAGCTAACGGTAGCATAGACCTCGAGGGGTTGCGAGAGCTCAATAAATGATCGGGGTAAATGCTTAGGGCAGCGCCTGGCGCCTAAGAAGTTTTATAAAAATTGGATGTTGCTAACTTCAGGAATATAGGTTGATGTTCTGTGGCTCAGTAAGAGTTCTGCGTGTAGGACAGGCCCCCTTCCAGCCACGGCAAGCTGGATCCAGGGCCATCATGGGGTGAGTGGGCCATGGGAGGGGCCGGGCCAGCACTGGGGATGCCCAGGATGGGCTGAGCCAAACCCCCTGTCAGCACAGTGGGCCTGAGACTCCGGCAGGCGTTGTGGACAAGAGCAGTGGAGGTAGGGAATTAATTGCAAGGGGTGGGCTGACATCCCTCCAACGATCACTGGACCTGGGGGTGAGTAGCAGGTCAGAGCAGGGAGCACCTGCCTCTGCAGCTGGGGGACCTGAATGGTTAAAATGGAAATGCTTCAATGCCATTCATGGTCTCTCCTTTCTTCTCCTGGGAGACGCCCCTTGAAAAAGGCTCTGAGAGCAGCCACCCCTGAGGGGGAATAAGTTAAGGTTATCTATGTGTCTTCTAAGTATTTTCCATATGGCAGGTTTTGGCTTTTATTCAAGAAACAATATCATCACCCAGTAGGAGGGCAGATGGTGGAGGTCCAGGAGCCCCTTCCCACCGCTCCTGGCTCAAGGGTGGGGCTGTCTCCCCAGTGAGGAGCGGCACCAGGGGCACAGGGCCCCCACACTCATCTGACCACCACTCACATCTGACCTCTGGAGTCACGCCGTGGGCCCTCCCTAATCAGGGACCCTGCCTCAGATCCCTTGTTCCCTGTTCTTGGCTCTTTCTCGTGAAGGGCTGGGGACAGGGAAGGGGACTGTGGGGAACAGGAGTAATCAGATTGAACTGTGGGGCCGAGATATGTGATGTTTAGGGCAAAGAAGAAAAGTTGCAGCAGAGTGGGGCGCAGGCCCCAGCTTCTAGTCCCCTGTCACCTCATGCTTCAGGGGGAGCAGAACTGCCTTGCGTGCACATGATGAATCGGGAGTAGAGCAAGGAGCAATAATGTCCAACAGAACCGGCTTTCCATTGGCTCACTAGGAAGAGAAACGTCCGAGCCAAAACTGCCAAGAACCAACTCTTTAGGATTGTTTTTTTCTGGCACCTTCCACAGCATTGCCAAACGAATGGAGGGATCAGGCATATCCGATGCTGGAAGCAACAGGAAAACTGGGGGCCCACAAGGCAAACAGACACATATGTGTCTGGGTGGTGACAGTGCCCAGCGTTCTGATGTGGACCCTTGCGATCTCCCTGGGCTCTGGAGGGGACTCTTACAGGGTCTGTACCCCCAGCCTCCCAAATCACACAGCCACATGGCTGGGCAGGCCTGCCGCCCCATGACTCAGCAGGAAGAGAGTCCGGGCAAGTCTCCCTCTCTTCTGCAGGGATCTCGCCCTGACTGTAGGATCTGAGGTCAGTGTGTCGTGGTGGGGTCTTCTGGCTTTTCAATGCCCTCCAGCAACCGCCCTGCCCACCTCCCCATTCACGGATACAATCCTTGTATTTTTCCATCTTTAAAAAAAATGTTATGCAAAAGCATCTTCAAGCCAGGTCCCCTAGCCCCAGGGGTGATTTTCAAGAGTGTCAAACATTAATCCTTTTATAACATGTCAGGGAGGTTCAGGGGTCCCAGGGAAGGGGCCTTCAGTGGCTCAGGGCAGTGCCATTTACCAGCTGTAAGGAAAGCACTTTTATTATATTTGGGGTGGTGGGGTAGTATTCACTTTTTTTTTTTTACTTTACTATAAAAACATATAACATTAAATTTACCATCTTAACCTTTTTTAGGAGTACAGTTCAGTAGTGTTAAGTATATTCACATTGTTGTATAACAGATCTCTAGAACTTTCTCATCTTGCAAAACTGAAACTCTATACCCACTAAACACTAATTCCCCAGTCTCCCTCCCCTCAGCCCTTGGCAACCACTGTTCTGCTTTCTATTTGTATGATTTGATTACTTTAGATACTTCATAGGAGTGGAATATACAGTATTTGTCCTTTTGTGACTGGCTTATTTGGCCTAGCACAATGTCCTCGAGGTTCAAAACACGTTAATATTTTAACGACGTGTATCTATGCACAGGTGTTGGCTGAATGTCAGCCCTGCCTCACCCCTACCTCAAACATGCACCTGATTGCACAGGAGTTCTGGAAGTTGCTCATGCCTGAATATTAAAGAAATCCCATCCATATCCCCAAATCCTTCCTATGGTTCTTTCCCTAGTGTGAGTTTCCAGAGACTCTCAGAGTGTGAGAAGTCTCTCTGCTTCGGCCAGTTTTTTGGTCAAGGTCTCATTTATTGAAGCCGGTATGTCTCCTTCCTTTCTAGTTCATTCCCAAGTATTTCCTCTTATATGCCACACACTATCTAAATGGAATTCTTACTCTTTTTTTTTTTTAATGTACCCTAAACATCCCCATCTTCATGACTTTGCTCTTCTACTTTCCTTTTTTTTTTTTTTTAAGAGAAAGAGAGAGACAGAGAGAGAGTGAGAGCGCACATGGGGGAGGCGGAGGGGAGTGGGAGAGAGAGAATCTCAAGTAGGCTCCAACTTAGGCCCAACATAGACTCCATCTCACCACCCTGAGATCACGACCTGAGCCGAAATCAAGAGTCGGACGCTTCACCGACAGCGCCACCCAGGTGTCCCACTCTCCCACTTTCCCCGACATGGGATGCCTCTTTCTCTTTTCCCACTGTGTCCAGCTCACACCCATCTGCTAAGGCAGCCCAAATGGCACCATCTTCATGAAAGTCTCCAACTATTCCCTTGTTCAGAAATGATTTCTCTTCACTCTGACACCCTAAAACACCTTTTTCTGAAAGTTTAGGATAGCACTTACAATCTCATCATCATGTGGTAGCATTTATCCACAAGCCGCTGTGCGTCATGAAATCTTCTGTGCTTCACATCACCATTTGCTTTTCTATCTTGTCAAAGGGTTACTTATGTGCATTTTCTCCCTTGCTAGCTTGTCAAAATAAAGCAAGTGGGATTCAGCATCGGGCAGACTTGGGCCTGGCCCCGGTTCCGTTATGGGCAGCAGGACTTTGGGCAAATGAGTCTGCCTCTGTCCCTCTCGGCTTTCGCATGGGGGAGGCATGGATAATTAGTACTTCACATCAGGTAGTTGTATTGCCTGAAAAAATGGTCATAGCGAGCATTTACTGAGTGCTTATTATGTGCTGAGCAGAGCTGCTCCAAGCACTGTAATAATCGAAATCCTTGTAACAACCGTATGGGGGACATTTAAAGCGGGAGAATCTAAAGCGAAGAAGGTTTAAGGCAGTAAGTGGAAGAGTCAGAATATAAACTTCGTCTTCGGGATCCTTACTCCTCAGCATTACCAGCCCCTGCCTCCCAAGGGTGGACAGCGTGCAGCGTGCAGCCCAGGCGGGGTAATATCTGTAGGATCCTCGGCTCAGCACCGGCGAACGTTTCGTAAGTGGCAGCTGTGACTCTTATTCCCACTCCTGTTTCTGGGGCCTGGGGGCTAGGGGCTGGGGGATGTCTGTGCATTCACTTCCCTGCAGCACCTCCCAGAAGTAATAGCATTTTCCTGGAATATGCATTTGCCAGGAACCGCAGGAAGTCTCTAGCACTAGCACTATTCGTGAATGAGTGATGGAACAAATGAGTGCTCTCCAACGGTGGGCAAAGGCAGTCCGAAAAGAGGGGTCATCCCTGCCGGGTGGTTGACCAGCCAAGAAGATCCTGCAGTCCCAGAGAGGCCTCCCAGGGGTCTGACTTGTGCCCAGTATTCATCAGTGTTTTCATTAATGACTCCAAAGATGGAGTGCAGAGTATGCTAATCAAATTGGGGAAGCCTGGGAGGCGGGATAGAAGCTGAGCACTTAGGAGGCAAGCTTGAGCTTGCAGACAGTACTTGACAAATTAGAGAAATAAACAGAGTCAATAAACAGAGCTCCAGGAGCTGCAGACTTCAAGTGGCTCCAAGGGAGCAGCTACCGCGAATGGATCTGTCCAGAGAAGCTTTTGACCTACTTTCCTTTGGGCCTCACCTGGCTTGATTGCATATTTGGGGCAAGTCTAAATGCAGTCCCTTGATGAGGCATTTGGGCCCGGGGGCCTCATGGACAAAGGCCCCACTCCAAAGGCTAAACTATCCCCATACTCCTTCCTGGCCTCTGTCCTCCTAACCACTGGCTTTGCTGGGGCTCATAGAGGGAAGGACAAGGCTCCCTCTGCTCCCTCAAAGACCTGCGACTTGACAAAAACATAAACTTAACCATGATGCCCCCTTCCTACCCACCAAAATGGTGCTGCCCTTCTCTACTTCCTACATTCTTATCATTGAGTGACTTCCTTCCCCATTTAAGGTTGCCCTGGAGGTTACTGTGACCTCAATTTTCTTTGGGCAAAATGAATCGGGTGGGAAAGGAGGGACAAGGACACAGCATGATCTGGTAGGGAGTGCCCTCTATCTGCCCTTCCCGCCCCTGGGAGGAAGATGAGGTCTGGGTGGTTTGGCAGTTACAGAAATGTGCAGGCTTAGGAGCTCCAGCCGCATCCTTCTGGAGCTCTGTAGCATCAGGGAAGTTACTTAACTTGTCTGAGTCAAGTCCCTTTGGTTATGAATGATTGAAAACCAGTTGGTTTGTCGGAATTGAAATGGAGTGCTCAGTTGGAAGAATAGGACAGATTCCCAGAAAACCTGGGTGCGGTGGAGGAGGCACCATGGGACCACGGCACGACCTCTCCCTCCTTCTCCTTCTCTGGAGTTGCAAAGTTCTCGCTCCTGCTTGTCTCAGCACATCTGATTCCTTCTCCTCCTCCTTCCTCACCCCTCTTCCTCCCCCTCCTCCTTCTCCTCTTCTTCTTCTTTTCAAGATTTTGTTTTTAAGTAATCTCTACACCCAACATTGGGCTCGAATTTACCAATCCTGAGATCAAGAGTCACACACTCCACCGACTGAGCCAGCCAGGCGCCCTTCCTTCTTTCTTAATTGGCCTTCATGGTGCATGCCCCAGTCCCACCTTTAGAGGGGCCTGACAGTGAGGACAAACATCTCTATGTCCAAGTCCACATGTCTGGGGAAAAGAAACCTGCCCCACTGGGGTCAAGTTTCTACGCTGGCCCCCCTGGCCTGAAGAGTTGCTGGTGTGTGCTTGGTAACAACATGCCAACAGGAGCCCACCCTTGTGGGTAGATGGAAAGTTCTCAGAGAAGAGAAAAAGTAGGGTTGTGGTCTCTTAGTGTCAATTTTGTCATGTGAACATGGGAATAATGTTACTGACCTCATAAGGATGAAGTACTCCACGTAAAATGCTTAGCATCGCGGAAGTTCTGTCACTCATTGAACAATTGCTGTTATTCAAGGTAAAGGTACTCTGGATTTGGCAGGAGGGTCTCTGAGCTGGGCTGGGCCTGGGTGGGGAAGGAAGCTCAGAAGGGACGGGCTGTGGGAGTGTGAGTAGAGGGAATATGTCTCCGTTCATCCACTATTTGGGCAGACAGAGTTGTAAAAAGCTGGGGATGGGGATGCTCGAATGTTCTTGTTTTAGGAGGCCTGACTCCTAATTCCCAGCTGGAGGCCAAGTCAGCGGGACCATGTCAGGGGCTTAAGCTTTCAAACTATGCTTTCACTCATTCTCTCATTTAACCGACGTCAGTTGAATATCTACTGTGCACCAGGTACTGTGCTGGTTCCTGGAGGTAGAGTAGTGGTCCCTCATGGTATTTGCGTTCTAGGGGGAGAAGAAGACAGTAAGTAAGATAAATATGTAAAATATGTAATATATTACCAACAAGTGCTAAAGAGAAGAAATAAAATGGGAAAGAGGTATGTGAAATGTCAGGCAGGTGGGCTGAGTGGTGACATTTAAAATGGAGGTAGTCAGGGAGGGCCTCATTGAAGTGTCTTTTGATTAACCTTGAAAGAAGCCGGAGAGCTAGCCATGTTATGGGATGAGGGAGAGGATCCCAGATAGAGGGAACAGCCAGTGCATAGGCCCTGAGGTGGGAGTCTGCCTGCCCCCATGAGGGAATCACAGTGAGGCCAGTGTCACTGGAACCGATGGAGAGTGGTAGTGACGAAATCAGAGTATTACAGGACCAGATCTTGTCAGATCATGTAGTTCACAGTAAGCACTTCAGCTTGTACTCTGAGTGAGAGGGAAGCCATTAGAGGGCTTTAAGCAGAGGAGAATCAAGTTTTAACAGAATCGCTTTGGAATAGACTGAGGAGGTCAAGGACAGAGGTAGTGAGTCTAGTTAAAATATTGCTAGGGGAGTAGAGTTCATGTCTTAGACCAGAGTGGTCATAACAGGCCTGGAAAGAAATGGTCAGATTCCAGATATATTTTGCAAGTAGCACTGACAGGATTTGCTCAGCTTAACTACTGCTTTGTTCTCCTAGCAGTGACATAAATTCCAATTCCGGGCCCCAAAACATAACTTGGCACATGGTCCTTCTTCCTGCCAGCCAATCCTTCCAATGCATGTCTCCGCAGATATGTTCAGCTCCTTTCAAGTTCTAAAGGCCTGTGAAATTTGTGCAATGAAAGCATTTTGTTATCTACAAATATCTGAGATATTTACTTCTCTGGATTTGGCTTCTTAGAGTCCTCATTCTTTTAAGTTTAACCTACTATAAATCAAGAGAGATAGGTGAATGACATTTTTGCAAAATGGCCTGATGACAGAGAGGATGCCTTTGAGCTAGGTGACCAGGCTAAGGCCCAGAAAGCTCATCACCCGCCTGTCAGTGGGCCTCACTTGGGAGCCTGAGCTAAAGATGCTCATCTCTGAAGGGAGAAGTAGTGAGTCAGCAGAAATGAGGGGTGAGAGAAGGTGACACCTGCAGAGTGTAGTTTCCTTACTCCCACTTGTCTTTATTCTCATGTTTCTTGTGAGTTGTCTTTCAGAAGGCAAACGAAAGTTCTCTGTAAGCTCCAGGGCTGTATGCATGACGTGTAGGCAACAATAGAGCAACTTTTAGTTGCCAAGATGCAGACCCATCCATTTCTTGGGTGTCACCCTCCCCTCACTAGTTCTGGTGGGAGCCATCAGCATAGTAGGAGGGGCTGGAGAGAAAGAATTTGAGCTCTCCTCACTTTGGAAGGGGGGTGGGTATCTCTGTTCTGTGGCAACACAGGGCCTGCCATCTGTATTTAAGCCAGAATGGGGGCTATATTCCCTTAAGCCAGTGACGTGAAAACCCAGATTCCTTTTTTCTCTTTTTTTAAGATTTTATTTATTCATTTTAGGGGGGAAGGGCAGAGGGAGAGAGAGAAAGAGAATCTCAAGCAGATTCCCCGCGGAGCACGGAGCCCAACATGGACTCAATCTCAGGACCCTGAGATCATGACCTGAGCAGAAATCAAGAGTTGGCCATTCAACCGACTAAGCCACCCAGCTGCCCCTAGAATAGCTAGTTCTTTGGTCACTGTCTAAACATTCTGTGGATGAGAACCTTTCTTTTGTTTATCTGGCAAGATGCTCAGCTGGTTAAAAGACTTGGTTCAAATTCTTACGATGCTCTTATCCCACGCTTGTTCAGACTTTTCCTTCTAAATATCTGTGCTAACACATTCATCTTGCCCTTTGTTCTTATACATAGGCTCTTACTGGTGAAGCAGCCCTGGTTCCCAACCCAAGAAGATAACGGGGAGATGTTTCAGAAGATGATAAGAAGGGAACTGGCTATTTGTCTGGGCCCTTATTTCTTGGCCCATACCTATGATCCTAAGGCATCCCCAGGTTCCCATTCCTCACGCTTCTATCTTCTATTCTATTCTAGTCTAATATACTTCTACTCAGAGGTGCAAAGGCATAAACTAATCCCTGGATCCCTCTAGCTGCCTGAAATTCGCCCCAGAGCTGACTTTGCTGCTGTTTTCTGGCTTGCCTTCTCTCTTAGAGGAGTAGCACAATCTCCATAACTCTGATAAGCCAAGGAGTTGGAGAATGAAGGCCAGAAAAATGAACCACACAAAGAAAACAGGTGAACTACCGGGTCACACATTGGGTTGAGGTGTGGCCTCCCCAGCAGAGCTCTAGGTTCTGGTTCCCATTCCTGACAGTGCCCCAGAGGTCAGAGGCCAGACTCTAAACGACTATGCCGCAATCCCAGAAGGAGAAACCGTATGGAGGCCTACATAACCGCATGAGCTGGTGGGAGGGTAAGGGAGGCTACACCAACTGGTTCTGTCAAAATAAGTGCCTTTCAGTTGGAAGTCATAGATTTCCTCTTCTTTAAGTGGTATCTGGTGGAATTATTATTTTTACTTTTAGAATACTGATTTAAGGAAAAATCAACCTATATGGCCAGGTGCAGAGGGAAGACACTACGTATTAAGCCTTTTTTTTCCCCAGCTCTTTCTCTTAGATTTGGACAGAAAGGCTCAGGAGGGGAAGCCAGGGTTTTCATGGGGAGATCTCTCTCTGATCCCAGGGGACCTAAATGTGCCCTTTTCCTCCTCAATGTTTCATCAACAGACATTTATTGAGTAACAACAATATGCAAGAATAGGTCCTCCTGCCCAGAATGCCCTTCTTTCTCCCACTTCCCTTTCCAGCCAGGGCCTAATGAACAATCATTTATCCTTCAGACATAAGTTCCCTGAGACCTTTCTCCCTTGATTAAACGATAAGGCTTAAAACGCAAACTGCCTCAAAAAAACTGATGCATGTGGAGTCACTAAGAAGAGCTTTCAGATCTTTCTCTAAAAGCCACTTTTGAAGAGGAAGGAAAGGGAGTTAGAGAACAAAAGGAGACAGAAGCTCCTGAAGAGAGTAGAGGAGGGGGCTGTAAGGTGGTCCCAAGGACGGTAGCAGGGAGGCTCAGTAAGGAGAGGTTAGGGGTCTCAGAGATCACTCCAGCCAACTTCTCATGTGCTAAAGATGCTCAATATAGGATGAGATTATTCTGGGGGGAGGAAAATGGGGGAATGAATAGCTTTGGAAGTATGAATTATAAGGGATGGATGGGGGCTGCCTGTACAAAGAAGGACTTAGGGGTTAGCAGAAGGGTTTGGAGGTAGAGGTGGGGCATGGAGTTCTTATCCTGATTCTCAAGATGTTTGGAGCAGTGGGAATACTTAAAAGTCTCCGTAACACTTAAGAATATAGTGGTTTATTTATAAATAACATGTGGCTAGATAAAGATATGGTCAGAGGGGGTATCTGAATACAGGGTTGACTAGTGGACTCTGCAGATTGGCTGCCTCTGCTCAGGAGTCAGGCTATTCTGTTCTCTCCCTGCTCGGACTGTGGTCCATACACCAGCTGCAGAGCATCACCTGACATCTTGTTGGAAAGGCAGAATCTTGGACCCTGCTCCAGACCTACTGAATCAGAATCTGCCTCTTAGCAAGATTCCCAGGTGATTTGTAGGCCCCTGACAGTGGGAGAAGCACCAGTGGTCACAGTCACCTAGCTCAGTCCCAGGCTATTCACAGCAGGATATGTGAGCTGCTGGGACTTTAAAACTCTTTGTTCCAGCACGAATGCCCTTACGTGATGCTGAGAATCAGATTCCATTCTAAATTTAAATTAACTTTAAATTAACTTTATACTTTAGTGGGCTCCTCTTTAAATAAAGTCTTTGTATATAGACCAATGACAAGAGGGAACCACATCACCAATATGCCTTTGACATATCAAATATTCCTGCCTTGGCTTATATACAAAAGTTAACATCAGCAATATTCAGTACAAGTTTTTTTTAAAATCACAAGACGTAATTTCTCTATTGGTGGATTCACTAGACATTTTCTAATGGATAACTTCTATATATAGTCTTATTTAAAATTCACCTATTGCCACCTGCCAGGGGATACAGGAAATCAATTCAAGCAACCCCCAGCAACCCTGAAGGGAGACCTTGAGGTCCCTTGCAGTGAATCCCTGAAGGAGTGAAGGTCAGGTTGGCAATGTTCTTCTGTGTCCATCATGGTTCCTTGGACACATCACTGCTCTGTGCCTCAGTTTCTCACAGACAAAATGATCAACACGATTGACAAAGAGAGCTCATCGAATAGCTCTCAGCTCTTTTTCCTCTTCCTTTTTATTCTTCCTTTTTTGGATCTCAGGACATGATTCCACTAAGACCTCAGATTCTTTTAACCAGAAGCTGGTACAAACCCAAGCAGGTGCAGGGTGAGACCCGGGCCAGGACAGCAGGGCTGAGTGGCTCAAAAGGTAGCTGTGGTCACAAGGAATAGAAGCGAAATGGAGGAAGCGAAGGAATTTTGTCCTACAAGCTCAGGGTCAGTTCTGATGGTACCGGAGAGCCCTAGGTTGCCTCAGACTTTACACAGTCCAGTCCACTGGTGGTCAGGGGTCGATACCTTCCTTACACTGAGCTGTGTGACAAACAGCGACACTGGCAAAGCCTTTTTAATTTCTTCAGTCCCTTATCATAGAAATTTCTACCATGCCTGATGGTCAGACACCCCAGTGTCTTTATTCTACCCCTCGATGTTCTCTCAAGCTTCTCTACAAAAAAAAAAAAAAAAAAAAAAGCCTTTCTTATCTTTGATAAACATGCTTATTAATTCAAGCAAATACATGAAATAAGCACACGGATCAGAAAGGGCCAATTCTGTTTGGGTCAGCAAAGATATCCTACCACATATTTATAGCATATTAACACAATTCAGTGATTCCCAAATATCAGTCTCTGAACCAGTAACAGAATTTTAGCTTTTAAAAAAATACAATTTCCAGAACCCCACCATCTGTATTTTTATTATTTTTAAAGATTTTATTTATTTGACAGAGAGAGACACAGCGAGAGAGGGAACACAAGCAGGGGGAGTGGGAGAGGGAGAAGCAGGGTTCCCGCTGTGTAGGGAGCCGGACACCGGGCTCGATCCCAGGACCCTGGGATCATGACCTGAGCTGAAGGCAGACGCTTAATGACTGAGCCACCCAGGCATCCCACCATCTGTATTTTTTAAAATGCTGGCTGGGTGATTCTGAGACCCAGAGGGATTGCTGACCCGCCTTCACCCATTTATAGACGAGGATGAGGTAGCGGAGGCCCACCGCAGGCTCAGGGCCCCGCAGCCCGTGAAGGCAGATCCAGTGAGGATCAGGCCTCCTCAGTCACAGGTCTGTGCTTATCTGCATTGCCAAGCCCATGTGTGTGTGTCAAAGAAACAGGAGCCCTCTCATGCCGAATCCAAAGTAATCAAAAAGTAAAAATGCAAGCAACATTTTGGTAAGGTGAACTTTACTGTGGCAGAGTCATCCCTGGCTGAAAGATTAGAAGAACCACCACATTCCAACATCCTTCCCCCAGCACCAGCCCCAGCAATCAGCCTACACTCAGCCTAGACCCAAAGCCTCACTCACTGCTTTCAAGGTGAGGGAGTGAGAGGAGAGATGAAGAGCTCCCTGCAATTTTAACAGTTGCAGCAGATTCTAAATCTAAGAAAAAATTTTCCTTGTAAGCTGTCAGACTCCACTTAGGACTTACCCAAACAAACAAAACAAAACATAAAAATAGACCTACCAATAACATTAGCTCAGGACCACTGAGGCGACCATGGAAAAGTTCATGGCCCTCTAACTCCAGGTGACTGGCCTGGCCCTGGATCTCCTCCCTGGAAACTCTTTTCCTCCCTCCACCTCAGTGCTCCCAGCTATGCATGTGACCTCAGACCTTCCTCGGCAGCTCTGCCCCCTTCCAGCACATATGCCACTAGAGTGTCCTGTCGTCACCTCCCTCTTTTTTTTTTTTTTTAAGATTTTATTTATTTATTTGAGACAGAGATAGGGAGAGCACAGAGGGAGAGTGAGAGGGAGAAGCAGGTAGCCCGCTGAGCAAGGAGCCCGATGAGGGCCTCGATCCTAAGACCCTGAGATCATGACCTGAACTGAAGGCAGACACTTAACTGAGTGAGCTGCCCAGGTGCCCCACCTGCCTCTTTCAATGAATGCATTCCAAGCAGAACCCAGTCCTCTCCACTGACATGGATCATCTCCCCATGCCTCCTTTTGACCAGTGTTTCCACAACATGGTCCATCTCCTAAGCTTGAAAATTGAAGGGAGGTTTCTAGTTGAGTGCTGCGGCACTCTCCATCTTTGTTCTTGTTTTATGCCGGATTAAGGACAGAAGGAATTGTTTTCACATCTGTAGATGGCATGAAGTTGGGGAAATTAGCAGATATGGGTGATGGAATCTAGATGAAAACACTCACCGCAAGCTGTAAAGGACAGACCGAAATCAATGTGGTTAAAGTGAGTAGGAATAAAACTGTGCATGAAGATAAAAATACAATGTTACAATACTATATTATTCCATTTATATAAATTTCAAAAACAAGTTTTGTGTTTGCAAAACTTATCTGTGGGGCTAGTATCAGAATAGCGGTTACCTCTAGGGCTTCAGGAGGGAGACCAATGGGAACGGGGCATGAGAGAACTTTCTAGGGTGAAGGCAATGTTCTATATTATGATTGTTGTGTTGGTTGCAGGAGTGTATTCGTTTTTAGGATGTATCAACTGACACTTGAGATCTGTGCATTTTATAGTACAGAATTATAACTCAATAATACAAATTTTAAAATCAGTGGTATAAATAGAAGATGGGGTCACATATATACCACAACCAGCTGTGAAGTGAACTGATAAAAAAGGTAGGCACCTTTGCAGTCCAGGTGGAGAGAGACAACGAGGGCTCCCTGTTTTCTGTGCTGGCTGGTATGCTTCTGGGTGTCACATCTTAAGAGGAACACGAATAGACCGAAAAACAAGGGCTGGTGCTGGAAAACCTGTGAGGAAAGAATAGTTGAAGGAACTGGAACATAGAGGCCAGAAAATAAGAAGACTTTAAAGAGAGTCCAGGGGCGCCTGGGTGGCTCAGTCGTTAAGCGTCTGCCTTCGGCTCAGGTCATGATCCCAGGGTCCTGGGATCGAGCCCCGCTGAGCAGGGAGCCTGCTTCTCCCTCTCCCACTCCCCCTGCTTGTGTTCTCTCTCTCACTGTGTCTCTCTCTGTCAAATAAAAAAAAAAAAAAACTTAAATAAATAAATAAATAAATAAATAAATAAATAAATAAAGAGAGTCCAGATGGGGGAAGGTCATGTTGAAGAGAAGACCTGGCTGGCTCTGAAGAGGGCCAAAGGCAGGTCATGGATAGAAACTACTGGAAAACAGGTTCTAGCCCAATATAAGAAGGTGGATTCTAGGCTTGCTTGGGTCTGGCGGGGCCGGCAATGGAGGGGCTGTGGGCCACTGTGGGCGGGGACATCTTGCACAACTTCAGTGCAAGGCTGTGGGAGCAGCTCGTCCACTTCCATGTCATGCGGCTGACGGACTCGCTCTTCCAGTGGGCGGGAGCCACGCTGCACCTGCACAACCTTGCCGTTGCCATGTGCAACCACTACTATTCCACCCCCGTGTCTACCTCCCTCCTTGGAGACACTTCTGACATGACCTCCACTGGCCTTGCGCTTAGCCAGGAAGACCAACAAACAGGTCTGTATGTAGTCTAGATACAAATATCTTATCAGAAAAATGATTGCAAAAGGTGGGAGATTCTGTCCCATACTGTGGGTTGTCATTTTGCTTGATGATGTCCTCTGAAGCACCAAAGTTTTTAATTTTAATAGATAAAAAGTTCATTTTATCTATTTTGTCTTTTAAAAATAAAAAATTGTGCTTGTGCTTTTGATTTCACGTCCAAGAAAACATCACCTAACCCAAGATCAGAAAGATGTTCTCTTCTAAGAGTTTTAAAGTTTTAGCTCTTGCATTTAGGTCTTTAATCCATTTGAGTAAAATTTTTTTGTGTGTGTAATCTAAGGTAGTGGTCCAACTCCATTCTTTGGCATGTGGCTACCCCATTGTCTCAGCACCATTTGTTGAAAAGACTCTTCTCTCCATTGAAATATCTTAGCAATCTGCCATAAAGGTGAGGGCTTATTTCTGACCTATCATTTCTATTCCATTGATCTATCGTTTATCTTTATGCTAACACCACATGGTCTTGATTACTATAGCTTTGTAGTAAGCTTTTGTAATTGGGAATTGAGGGTCCTCCAACTTTGCTCTTCTTTTTAAAGATTGTTTTGGCTATTCTGGGTCCCTTGCATATCCATATACAGTTTAAGATTAGTTTGTAAATTTCTGCAAAGAGCTCAGTTGGGATATTGATAAAGATTGTGTTGAATCTATAGATCAGTTTGGGAGGTTAACATCTTAACAATGTCACATCTTCCAATTCAGAACATGAGCTATCTTTCCATTTAGTTAAATCTTCTTTAATTTCTTTCAACCATGTTTTGTGGTCTTCAGAGTTTAAGCTTTGTACTTCTTTTGCTAAATTTATTCCTGAGTATTTTATTCTTTCTGGTTATTTTCTTAACTTTATTTTTGTTTAGAATATATTATTAAAAGTAATTTTTCTGCCTCCTTTTACTTTTTTAAATGTGGCTGCTAGAAAATTTAGAATTACATAGGTGGCTCACATTTTATTTTGGAGAGACAGTGCTGTTCTAGAATAAAGAGGCTGAGATCACACAAAGCAATGGAATATAACCAGGGTGCTCATGCCACTATGCCTCTGGAGTTACATTTGTGAAACATGGTGTAGGATTTTTGCTTATTATGGAAGTCACAAGTCTTGAAGAGCTTCCTACTGCAATCAGAGATACCATGTGTAGTCATTCATCCCCGTTCTACACAGAGGGCGTTTAATCAGATATAACCTATAACGTCTTCTGTGACTTCTCAGCCCTTGGGCCTACACAGGTGGTAAAAGTGACATTGTCTGAGCCCAGGCTTGAAAAACCAGGAAAAGGGTAAGAAAAGATAGCTCATGATAACTAGCTCATCTCCTTTCAGATTTTATCCAAGAAAGGGAACAGTAGAGCCTTGCCATTGACCGTGAAGTTCACTCATCTCTCACCTATTCTGCTCCACCAGCTGGTACCCCCTCAGGAAAATCTTCACTGATCCTCCAGGGTTGGTATAGATGCCTCTTCCATGTATGCCCTTGGCATTTTATAATATTTATGACACAGATTTGAAGTTGCCTGTTTATTTTTCTTTCTTCTTTACAGACTCTAAGCTTCTCAAGCAGGGAAAATACTTTGTTGACCTTTGAACCACTTATAGTGAAGTTAGTGGAAAAAAAATACCGAGTGAGGGAATGAATGAATGAATGTGCACTATGTTCCTTCTTTCTCTAGAAGAGAATAATTTTACAGCATTACTTTCTTTTTTTAAGATAGGTGCTGTGTATTTTGGCCCAGTAGACACAATATTATATTTGTTGTCAGAAAACGGACTTATTTCCAGTTCTAGCTTTGTTACTGATGAGCTGTGTGACCTTGAATACTCATCTTCTCTGGACTTGATCCCTCAGCTGTAAGATGAAAGGTTAAACTAGTGAGCTTTGAGATTCCTCCAAGCCCTAATATGCAATGAGATGCTGAAAACAGGGCAAACTGGCTTTCAACGGTAGGCTTGCTTCCAGACAAGCAATTCAGTTGAACAGCTGAGATCCCCAGCCTTTTGCAGGGACCTCTGCCTCCTTCCCCTCCTCCATGTCTTCGCAAATATTAATAGCCAAGGGCCTCACTGAGTGTGGTTTTTAATAGAATCCAATTTCAGTCCATTTAGAGTGGGACTTTTCATGCTGACTTGGTAGTTTGAACTCTGTCATGCCTGATGGGCTGAATGCATTTTCCCTGTCTGTGTGGCCCGCCCTGGGCTGGGGGGAGAGGGCAAGTACGCATTGGGAGCAGGACACAGGGGCACCTTCTTCAGAGCAACTGCAAATCAGCTATTTCTGCCTTATGGCCAGTTTTGTCTTTCCTGCCCTGAGGCATGTGAGTAGGATCCCAGGGCATTGGGAGGAAACAGGCAATGATTACTCTCTTTCCTGGTGGTCACCTTCCTCTTGCAGCCCAGAAGCCACTGTCCTCTGTGTGCCTACACAGGAAGAAAACTGGGTTGATCTTTGGATGTGACTAGAAGACCCTTGGTTCTGCCAACCAGCAGAATTATCCCAACTGATTGTTGTGGAGTCTCTGACATGTTGGGAGAGGGCATGTGAGAGAGTATGTGGCTTCCTCTGCCCCATCCCCCCAACCAAGTCCTTACCCTGTTTGATGAGAGAGTAATCCGAGGGCTTATTGGAAGTTCCTTCCTTCTAGAGTGCAGGGTGGGAAAATGGAAGGTGAATGTAAAGGTATTAGCCATACCATAACTGAGGAACCGTGGGCTCAGGAGGTTGGGGGAAGGAAATGAATGTTTATTCCACGCTTACTCTGTGCAGGGCCCTGAGCTAGGAGGACAAGTTATTTCTTAATCCTCCCAATAGCCCATTAAGGAATATAAAATTATCCTCATATACAGAGGAGGAAAATGAGGATCAGGAGTCAAGCAACAGCCCCAAGGTCACACAGCTAGTGGATGTCGAAGCTGGTATTCAAACAAAGCTCCATCTGTCCACTCTTAGACATCACATGGTTAGAAATGGTGGAGCTGGGAGCTCTGATTTGTCTGCTGGTCTACCTCACCGCGCTCCTTCACCTGGCTGGTCATGGGAAACACTAGGACATTTAAAAAACTATAGTATCTTGAGTATTAGCCCTGGGAGCCTGAATCAATGGGTCTAAGGCAGAGGCTGAGATTATGTATTTTTAAAAAGCTGCTTCAAGTGATTCTGATGTTCTGGAAAGCACAACACTGGAGTACGTGTCTCCTGTGGTTTCTTGGTTCTCAGAACCATAGATTCAGTCCAGCCCTGCGTTTTCCCCAAGTAACACTGGCCACTGAATCCATTATTCATTCATTCCAGATTCAGGGCTTGGCGTTTATCGAGCACTTACCGTGTGCCAAGCACTGTGCTCAACATTCTGGCTGCAAAGAATGAATAAACCCCAGTGCCTGCCTCAAGGATCAGCCAGGTAGTGGGTGAGACAGACATGAATAGGAAGTTCCAATTCCTTGTAGCAAATGCTACACAGAGGGAGGCTCATGTTGCTATAGGAGTACAGACCATGGGGTCAAGGAAAGCTTTGGAGCAGTGATGCCTCAGTTGAGTCCTATAGGAGTTAACAAGGAAAAGAGGGGGTTGGAGGGGTGAGGCATGGCCAACTAGGCAGAGGGAACCACATGGAAAGGCTCAGAGACCCAGAGAAATGGGTTTGGGGAATCACAAGGAGCTGTGCAACGGTGAGATGTAGGGTACCTTTGGAAGAGGACCAGGAGGGGAGCCTGGAAGAGTCCGTGGGAGAAATTACATGGAGGACCTTGTGTGTTATGCTGAGTTTGGCCTTCATCCTAAAAGGGGTGAGGAGCCACTAAAGATGTTTAAGCTGTGGAGTGACAGAATCAGATTGTGTTTTAGAAGGGGAGCTCTGACAGCAACAAGAGGGTGAACCATAGGTAGAAGGAGCTGGCAACAGAGATCCAAATTAATTGCAGAATTAAGAATTTATATGTGTCAAAAAGCACCATAAACAAAATTTGAAAGCAAAGCACTTGGAAAGCATATTTGCAATGTTTCTTGACAAAAATAATATTCTTAATAAAATTACATATTGAGAATAAAGATAAACATACCAATATCAAATAAATAGAAAAATCACAAAGAAACAAGTACAAATGGTCAATGGGCATTTGAAGATGTTATTCACTAATAATCAAAGAAGTGTGAGTTCAAGTAACATTGACATACTATTATTTTCCTACTGGACTGGTAAAGATTTGGTAAATGACCATACCCACTCATAGTGAGGTTGCAGGGAACAGGGCACTCTCAAGCCTGCAAATAGGAGAGTGTGAAGTTTAGTACAAACTTTCGGAGGGCAGTTGGCAACATATATCAAAATTCTTAAAGGATAGCTAAGCAATTTCCTTCTTGGATTTTATCCCAAGGAAATAGCCATAAGTGTGTGCAAAATTTAGCTACAAGAATGTCTGCTGCAACATTATTTACAATAGAGAATGGGAACAAATGAAATAATCACTATAAGGAGGGGCTACCAAGTGAGAGTCCATCCGCATAAAGAGGATGCTATTGAAAAAGTTTGAGACACACACAAAAAATGTTTCGTTCATAATATAGTAAGGGAAGTAGCACAAGGTGCAAAAAAGTGTGTCTGATATGCTACCATTTGTGACAAAAGAATATATACACATATATTTGAAAATGCATAAATGTTTCTAGAAGGATATACAGTACAAGTAATCAGAGGGAAACTAGATGCTGACAGATAGGGTGGGAAGGAGATTTACTTCTTACTATAGAACTTTGTGTCCTTTTTGAATTTTGTATCTGTATGTGTATTACATATTCTAAAATATAAATACACATTTTGAAAAGTAAGTTACTAAAGAATATACACAGTGTAATCCAGTTTTTGTTTAAAAAAAAAACCATCATGTGCATGTGTACATTTATACCAAAAAGAACTGAAAGATAAGTCCAAAAGGATAGCAATGTTTGTCTAGGGTGGTAGGATGGTGGCTGGAGTTTGTCTTTTTTTCCCCTGCTAAAATTTCTACAATACACATGTGAGGCTTTCATAACAATAACAAGAAAAGTATAATTTTTTCCACAAAGAGTCTATTACAAAAGTCCAAGCAGGAGATGACAAAGCAGGTCAGATCCAGGATTAGTGCTCCAGGTCTAGTTCAGCAGTGACATCTGCAAACAAAGCGTGTCATTAAATCACAGTCCCTGTTTTGGGGAGGGATGGGGAACAGGAAGCTGAAGGTCTGCTAAGGTGAATAGACCTGATTTTGCTTAACAGCTTTCTGAAGTCTCTGTAGGACAAATGCACAGCAAGTTCAATCCCTCCACCCCAAACATCGAACAACACCCCCAGGCAATTTTTTACTTTGGGGTCACTTAACTTTGGGTCACAGTGAATGGATTCCAGTAAGCAAGCGTATGCGAACCACCAGACAGGCAGATGGCCGGTGCCCAAGGTTGTCCTCTCCTAGTTCTGGTTTTCCACCTTTCTCTTTAGAAGGATGGTGACAATCTTATCCCCATCTGTACAGCTCTGCCCCAACTTACTTGTTGAGGCAAGACCTCTCTCCTGCTCTGTTTTGGGGATAGTTGGTCTGAGTCCTTCCTGATGGCATGAAGACCAAAGGAAGACCCTGGTGGTTTGAACTGGTTCTGCAGTCCACCTCTAACCTCATCCTCATCCTTCAGATCCCGACAAGCAATTTGCCAACTCGCAAGCTTTCTGGGCTGGAGGCTTGGGAATGGGGGAGTTTTGCACATCTGCTTATGCTGTGTATGATGCAGGACGGTTCTGAGTTAGGGACATGTGAAGCCATTCTGGAAGAAGAGGGCAGAGGGAAGGATCTGGTAGGGGTTGGGGGAGAATGTGGCAGCTATAACAGCATTTTCCTTTTCCTCTTCTCTGGAAGTGAGCTATAGGCAAGCAACTGCGGGCCCCTGGGTATTTCTAGCACCTTCTTGAAGCCCCCGTTGGAAGCCTTTTGGGAGCTATGTGAATATAACCTGGACTGCTGGCTTCTGGGCGCCTCAGCAGTGATTGGATCCTGCAGTGGTGAAGCCTCTGATTACACAAAGAACCCAGAATTAACTTTGTGTTTCCTTTCAATCTCTACCTATAATTGTGAACCTTCCCCAATGCTGGGGGAAGGCTAGGTGGGTTTGGATATGTGCTGACATCAGAAAGTAGAATGAATAATACACAGAAATAACTGCTAGGTCTCGGCTGTCTTTTCTGGCCTGTCACTGCCCCGATCACTAGGGAGTCTGGTGTTAGGGACCTTTTTTAACCTTGGACTAAATACAGAGGCAGCCCACGTACCGTCATGGCCATAGTCAAGGCTTTTCAACTGAATACGCACCATCCTGCTCCCTAATGGTGGTAACCGCTCAATATAATATGTAGAGCAGCAACGAACAATAGGTTAGTTAGGAGCTAGAGCTCTGGAGTCAGACAGACCTGGTTCAGATCCTAGCTATGTCACTTAAGGCCATATAACCTTGGGATAGTTAATGTTTCTGGATTTTAAGTTTCCTTATCCACCTAATGGGAATAGTATCTCATAGGGTAATTGCAAGAAAGAAATGAGATTATACATGTAACGGTCTGAGGATAGTGCATTTCATAAATGCTCACTATTAACATTATTGCATCTGTATATATTTTAATTTGTACAGTATTGTTTCACTAATCACACAAAAAATACACGAAAGTGCTTTGAAAAATTTAAAGCATCATATAAATTAAAGGTGTTATTGGTGATAATCTCATATGAGTATTTCTTAACTCTTCCATCTCCTTAAAGACTGGGTCTACATCCTCTGTCCCACCGTGTATTGCACAATGATAGGCAAACAATAAGCCCTCAGTAAATGTTTCTTATTTGACTAGAGCAACATGGCAGAGCATAAAGAGCATAGATATCAGGAGACTAGGCTGGGCTAAAATTAGTTTAAGGCAGGAGAGCCAGTCTGCAGTCATAATTTATTCATTCAACAAATATTTGTTGAACACATTCTATGTGCTAGATATTGAGTCCAGATAATTTCATCAAAAGGAGGCTGTACACATTCCCACAAAGCCAAGTCCCTGGGCAGGCTCCACAGCACCAGCCCACTCTACTGCACAAAGGCGGCAGCCAACATTGTTTACCACCAGACAAATGGCCCCTTGCTTTGGGGGAAGCCGTACGTAGCTCTGACTCAGAGTTGAGGGAGGGAATGGGCTGCTTCCAACAGAAATGACAGGAACTGCTGCCTGTTAATTTATTTTTATTTACACTGACTTAGTCCACAGTTCAATCCCGCAGCTATACAATGCTCCTTCCCCTGGATGTCATCGCCCCTCCCCTCCATCCCCTCGGCGCTCAGTGCTCAGCCTTGGGCCACCTCACCCTGCCGCCCTGCTGTCGCAGCTGCCTGCTGGGTGGGAGTATGGGAGAATGGTATGTGTGGTCACCAGAGGGCACGGAGAGTGGGCTTCCATGGCATGTGCATCCTGGCAGTCTCAGATCCCCGAGGGGGAGAGAAGAAAGCCAGGCCCAGACCACAAGTGGAGGGAGGGAGGCAGGGGCTGAGGTGACTCGGGGCGAGGAATCCAGTGTACAAATTCATGGTCTGTTGGCTTCACCCGAGGCTTCTGGTGTTTGTCTCCTCCCTGGAGTTGTCACGGTTGCCTTGAGATGCTCGGGTCTGTCGGCAAAGTGTGGAGGGGTCCAGCCCGTGGGCTCCGTGCTTGCTGCCGTCGGGCGGGTACACCCAGCAGGGTCTGCCTCTGTCAGAAGCACGGGCCAAGGTCAAAGCTGTGACGGCACTCTCGGCCCTGTAAGAGTCCTCTCCGGCTGTCCCCAAAGAAGTCAGGTCCCTCTCAGTAGCTGGCCTGCTAGAGAAGGGGTGTCTCCATGGCAGGCAACCCGCCAGGTTCCAAACCTGCATGTCTCCTTCTTTTCACACTGGGAGCAGACAGGTTGTTGAGGGGCAGCCGGAGGAAGTGGGGAGAAGGGAACAAAACCCAGGAGGGGCGCTTCCCGGGGGGCTGCCTGGGAGTCCTGGCTCTGGGGCGGCAGCAGCTGTTACATGGCTTCCTTCTCTCTCTGGGAGCATCTGCTGAGCTTCATCTCCGTCAGCTGGATGTACCGAATCACGTTGGTGTCTGTGAGGAGGGAAACACACCTTAGGGAGCACCTGGCGGGGGCGGGGGGCACGGGGAACTGTCGGGTCTACACAGAATCCTACTTTGTGCCACGCTTGTTACCTTCATCATCTATTTCACATCATTACAATCATGCCAAGTACGGGTCCTCATCCTCGCTGTGACAAAGGGGAGAACCAAGCCCCTGGAGAGATGAAGCCCCGTGGTTAAGTGGTGCATCCGACTTGGCAGCCTGCCTCCCCTGGGGAGCATAGTACCTTCTTCATACAACTGCTGTGAGGACCGAAATAGAGAAGTCTGAACGTGCTTCATCCAGTGAGCAATAAATATTCATTGAAGGTAAATTTTTTAAACTGAAGAGTTTAAAATGACTTTGCTTCATTGTCTTACTTTTGTCCTTTACATAAGGTCAGGTACCCACCTCCCCAGAAACGGGGGCATTTCCCCCCCATTCTAAGGCATTAAATTAGTGAGCAGCCTGCCTGGGATGTCATATGAATGCTAATACTCAGAAATGCCAGGGGTAGCATCTAGCAGTGCTAGCATATAGGAGGTGTTCAAGAAAATTCTGTTAAATGGGTCCAGTTCTTAGTCCTCAAGTTGCCTAGAGTATACAACACAATTTATATACAGAAAAAGAACCGGTGACACATAAAGATAAGGGATATGGGCATTCTTTAAGAAGATAGAAAAAAGTATACATTTGGATATTTGCAAACTGATCCTGAAGTTCTTAAATCCTTCTTGGATGGAGAACTGCATTTTTTAAAAAATCAGCCATGTGAACAACCATGGTAACACCAAGTCAAATTCGTTGTTTAAATGTTACCTCCTCAGAGAGGCTCTTCCTGACCACCTGGTGTAAAACAGCACCCCCTTTACTCCTGATTCTTTTACTCTGCTTTATTTTCTTCCTGGCACTTAGCATGACTAAATACTACATTATCTATCTGTCCATTTGTTTACTGTCCCTCCTCCTCTGTTATAACATAAACTCCTGGAAGGTAGCAGCTCCTTTTATTCACTGCTATCTACCCAGCATCTAGAATAGCTCCTGACCTGCTCAGTAAATGTCTGTGGAATGAATGAGTGGCTGAGCTGGTGGATATGAGTTTGAGCGAACGGTCCAGGTAATGCAGGCTCTAAGAAATGGGAGCTGACCAGAGAAGTCAGAGCATGCTTCCTGGAAGATGCTGAGTTCAGCACCAAGAGTATCCATTCATATTCTGTCTCGCCAACTGGAGTGTGAGGTCCTCACAAGTAGGGATTCCATCTTCTTATCTACATCCCTGGCACCCAGCACAAACCGTGGCACATAACTCAGAATTCAATATGTATTTATTGAGTAAGCGGAGAGAGCTGGCTTCTGGATTGGAAAAAACCCCAAAGAATTCCATATTCTATTTGAAAAGAGGTGCCCCAGCTCCCTGGAATGCAGACCCCAGGCAAATGCATGGACTGTTTGTGCTCCTCATTTCGGGTCCTGCCCCACACCTGGCCCCGCCAGCCAGGACAGCTGTGCGTCATGACAGGGAGGCCTCCGGAGCTGCCAGAGGGGACTGATGGTAAGAAAACAGCAATTGCCAACTTACCTGTTGGCTGTCGGGTCCTTGCTTCTTTCAGGTAGTAGAGGGCTTTGTCATAGTCTCCAAGGTGGTAGAAGGCCACACCAGACCGGTAAAGGGCCTTGAAGTTCTCTCCTTCCTTCTTCAGGACTTTGAGGCAATACTCCTTGACTCGCTCGTAGTTCACCAGTTCAGCCTGGAGCAGGCAGGCTATGGAGGAAGGGAGAGAGAAGGGAAAAGGCTATAACACAGCAGACTCTGAATGTGTCTCTTTGGTTCTTTCTCCCTGCCCAGAGAAGGTGGAATTGTGTTGGGGTTTTATGCTGGGGTATATTGCCATGGGATTTGTCATCAAATAATCAAGGGTTCTAGGACCCACTTTCATCACCAACAAGCTGTGTGACCTTGAGCAAGTTACTTGGCCTTGAATTGTGTCCCCTCCAAAAAAGATATGTTGGAGTCCTAACTCCTAGTACATCAGAATGTGACCTTATTTGGAAATAGGATCTTTACAAAAAAGGTAATCAAGTTAAAGTAAGGTCGTTGGAATGGGCCCTAATACAATATGCCTGGTGTCTTTATAAAAACACACACGATAGGGACGCCTGGGTGGCTCCGTCAGTTAAGCCTCTGCCTTTGGCTCAGGTCATGATCTCGGGGTCCTGGGATAGGGCTTGTGACCTGGAATTGGGCCTGTGTCATTGTGCTCTGTGCTCAGTGGGGAGTCTGCTTCTCCCTCTCCCTCTGACCCTCCCCATTGCTCTTGCTTGCTTGCTCTCCCTTTCTCAAATGAATAAATTAAAAAAAATTTTTTTTAATTAAAAAAAATGCCACTATAGGCTGAATGTTTATGTTTTCCAAAAAATTCATGTGTTGAAAACCAATCCCCAGTGTGATGGTATTTGGAGGTGGGGTCTTTAGGAGGTGACTAGGTCATGAGGGCTGAACCCTCATGATTGGGATTAGTGCTCTTACAAGAGAGACCTTAGTGAGCTCCCTTCCCCTTCTGCCATGAGGACATGGCAAGAAGACAGCTGTCTATGAACCAGGAAGCAGATTCTCACCAGACACTGAATCTACTACCTTGACCGTGGACTTCCCAGCCTTCAGAACTGTGAGAAATAAATTGTGTTGTTTGAGCCATCTAGTCTATGCTATTGGTATAGCAGCCCAAACGGACAAACACAAACAGGAAGTTTGGACATAGAGACAGAAGCACACAGAGGTGAGACGATGTGAAGAAACACAGGAAAAAGATGGCCATCTATAAGCCAAGGAACGACTGAGGCCCCCACAAGGTAAAACAGAAGCATGGAACAGATTCTCCCTCACAGCCCTCCAAAGGAACCAAATCTGCCAACACCTCCATCTTGGACTCCTACTTTGCAGAACTATGAGACAATAAATTTCTATTGCTCAAGCCACCAGTTTATAAGACTCGTGTTGCGGCAGCCCTAGGAATAAGCTACAAGGGGCGCTAACAAAGCTAACTGTGGCTAATTCTTGTCAAGTGCTCACCTGGTGCGGGATGCTCGTGGCATTGCTTTACTTGTATTCCCTGACATAATCCTCAGAATACGATGTAGGTCCTACTGTTATTCCCATTTTACAGATGAGGAAACTGAGGCCCAGAAAGATTAGCTCATTTACCAAGGGCACACAACATGACAGAGGCAAGGCTGGGATTTATTTATTTATTTATTTTTAAAAGATTATTTATTTGTCAGAGAGAGAGAGCGCGCACAAGCAGGGGGGACAGGCAGAGGGAGAAACAGGCTCCCTGCTAAGCAGGGAGCCCTATATGGGGATCGGTCATGACCTGAGCCGAAGGCATACGCCTAACCAACTGAGCCATCCAGGCCTTCCAAGGCTGGGATTTAAATCAAAGCTGCCTGGCTCCAGTGCCCAAGTTCTTTATCGAGTTGTTGAGGGGATTTCATAAGATAATGGCCATAAAGTATTTAACACAGGGCTTGGCACAGAGTAAGTTACCCCAAGTGTCATTTAATATTATTATCATTCTTTTCAACCTTACACCCCTGCAGTGACAACTGCCTCTGACTTTCTCAAGTTCTCATTCATGCAAGTTTGTCTTTGCATTTCCTGGGAATAGGGGTCTTCTGATGGGCCAGTGCCCAGCCCGTAGAGAGCACACCTCAGGACCTGTGAGGCCCCGTGTCCCAGGCAAGAGGAAGCTGGGGCTGGCAGGTGTCTGTGGTGGGGCCCCTTCCTATTTTCTATCAGCCGTCTCTGAGTGAACCATCACTCCTTGAAGATTCCTCTCACCAGCCTCCGCTGCAGGGCCAGAGCCAGGGCCAGGAAGCTCGCGGGACCCTGGAGAGTGATGCCCCCTTTCCTTGTGTGCCCAGTGGCCCCCCGCCTCACCCAACGCCCCGCCCTGCTGGGCTGTCTCCCCCTCCATGCGATCACGCAAATGTTTAGTAGGCACTGAGTGAAGATTGTGTTATACACGTTGGAGGGATTACCAGAAAGGGGGAGGGGGAGCGGCAGGGAAAGGCACCTCTCTGCTTCTTCCAAGTGAATAAAAAGAGACGTAGGAGGCAAGGGTACCTCGGTGGCTCAGTCGTTAAGCATCTGCCTTCGGCTCAGGTCATGATCCCGGGGTCCTGGAATGGAGCCCCGCATCGGGCTCCCTGCTCAGTGGGAAGCCTGCTTCTCCCTCTCCCCATCCCCCTGCTCATGCTCCCTCTCTCTCTCTCTCTCAAATAAATAAAATCTTTAAAAAGAGAGAGAGAGAGAGATGTAGGAGGCAAAAGTGCTCTTCCCGTCAAGACCAGACTGGGTGGTGGGGGAGGAGGCTGATGGCTGCTCCTTGTGCTCAGATTCCTCCCACATGGGAGGAACCGCTCTGTCTCCGGGATAGAGGCGAGTCACTGATTTAAATCTTCAGAGGTCTAACTTCAGCTGTTTTGATCCTTTAAATAACTCCCCAGGGATAAGAATTGCTGATTAGGAGATCAGATCTTTCATTGGACATTTTGCGGGGGGAGGAATACCCACCCACATCCTTCTTGGCCGACTGAGGGGGAGGTGAACCACACAGTCTCTGAAGTTGAAGGTGTGAGAACCAGGAAGTGGAAGAGAATCAGCCCAGATCTAGAAACTGACCCATCAGGTTTCACAGGCCCCAGGGCAGAAAGCCGAACAGGGAGACCAAAGTGAGGGGCTGCTACCCCCTTGGGCGTGGGTGGCTGTGGTCATAGAAAACCATGTGCTGGCAGCCGGGTGTCCATCCAGCTGAGCTGATGCCACCTTCTCCTCTCCTCCCTCAGCTGTGGGGACCCCTCCCCAGCCCCCAAGCTGTTGGAGCCTGCCCCGGTGCTCACACATTTCTGCGGACAGGGAGGGCTTTCTGTCAAGAGGTTCCTGTGCATGGACCTCACTGGTTACCTGTGTGGGGCTTGGCTCCAACACCTGCTCCCAGAGCTAAAGGATTTCCTGTCTGGGCTCCCACATGCCTCATTTGGTGTCCTCTCTGCCCAGGCAGGGCAAGCCACTTCCTGTCCATCTTCAGACAGACACTTCTGTTGGCTGACCTGAGCAGTGTAGGAAATGGGCCTTTGTCTCTTTTAAAAACAGCTTTTGAATGCCTAAAATGAGAGTGGGGTGGTGAGGAAAGGAAGCAAGAAGGCCTGGAAATGGAAACAGATCCTCCTCCCCCCAGGGGATAAGGAAGGATAGCCATCAAATTCTGGGAATCCTTCATTGAAAATGTTTCGAATTCCCCGGTGGCTCCAGATCCAATGGGAACCGTGATACTTGGCCGTGGACCAGGTTTCAGACCCCATGGGTGGTGAGGCCAGGCAGGTTACAGGGTGTGGGGGCCCCTGCTGGCACCACAGGTGGAGCCCAGGAAGACAGAGAAATCTAGAGTCAGCTTGGGTCCAAATGGGCTGCCGTCCTAAAGGCTGGGCCAGGGTGAAACCCAGGCAAGAAACCTGGGGTGCCAGCCAGAGCTCTTAAGGGGGGTCTGGGGTGGAGGGGGTAAGAGATAGTCTGGAAAGCTACCCGCAGCCCTACCTATAGGTGATTTTTTAGGCACCCCTGTAGTTTGGGTGGGGAGCTATTTGGGGTTCACATAACAAGCCCAAGGGAGAGGTAAGATGGGATGTTTGTAGGTACATCCTTAGAGTGGGGAAAGTTCAGAAGGAGAGGTTGACCAGCAGTCTCAAGATGTTCCTTCCGCATCCCTATGCCCACTACCCAGGGCCTGTGGGCTGCGATCGCATCATCCCAGTGCCCTTGCTTCCTCTCCATGGTTAATCCCTTGCCCTGGGTCAGAGGTGGTGCTCGGTGCCTTACATACACTATGTCTTTTCATCTTCACGGTAACTGTGAAACAGGTTCTATTTAGATGCTTCTTTTTTAGACGATGAAACCCATTCCAGAGAAATTAAGTCACCTGCTCAAAGTCACTCAACTAGGAGGTGGTAGAATTATGATATCCACCCACTTCTGCCAGGATCTCCAGACTGTGCTCTTGACCATGGGTCTCTGTGGGTCTGTGTTTGAAGCCTTCCAAAACCCATGTAACCCCCGGTAAAAGCCACATCGCCTGTGTAAACTACCTTTCTCTGTGTTCCAGGGTCAACAAGGCAAAAAGCAATGCCTAACTTCACGGGGCACTGTTCAGGGCACAGGATCAGTGGTGAACCAAACACTCCATTCCATCCTGGAACTAATGGGCTGGTGGGGAAGGCAGACGTTCCATTATCCTGAGTACTCCCAAATGCCAAGACTGAGAAGAAGGGAAGAGAGGGAGCACACTGAGGGGGAGGGGCCCTCAACCAATATAAAGTATCATGGGAGGGCTTCATGGAAGAAGTGGTATTTAAGCGGGGCTCTGAAGACTGAGTGTTTCTCAACCTTAGCACTATAAACATTTTAGGCTGGATAACTTTTTGTCATAGGGGGATGCCCTGTGCATTGTATGATGTTTAGCAACATCCCTGACTTCTACCCACTACATGCCAGTTGTGACAACCAAAAATACGTCTCCAGATATTGCAAAATATCCTGGGGGGGTGGGGAGGAGGTAAAATCCTCCCTGTTTGAGAACCAGTGATCTAGGTGGAAAGGAGAAAACGCCTTCTAGGCAGAAGCAACAGAGAAAGAGATCGAGAGAGGTGGAAGGGGGAGATTGACTTATTTGAGGAGTTTTGAGGAACTATGCCTGGCTGGAGCAGAGAGCCTGAAGGGTAGGGTTAAAAGGAGGGAAGCTGGAAAAGCAAGAGGAAACCCGGACACCTAGACCCTTCTGGTCCCTGTTGAGGATCTGGGACTTTATTCTTAGTCACGCTGGGATGATGAAATGGTTTGACTAGGTTGATTCAAGTGGAGGCAGAAAGACAGGGGAGAAGGATCAGTTTAAGAGGCATCTAGGAGACAGAACTGACTAGCATTAGGGAACCTCTGAAATATTTTCCCTCTGCTGTTATATTCATGTGGTTAGAGCCCTTCATCCAGGAGGGCTTAGACTGCCATTTTGGATTCACTGATGATTCAGAAATTCTTCCATGTTGTTGTAACCTGGTCTGTATTTGAATTAAGGTTTATAATATGACAGTCTATGTGCTCTGCTATATGGAATGGATCAATATTTTAAAGAGTACTAGGCTGGGAATCAGAGAGCTAGATTCTAGTCCCACCTTTGCCACTAGCCAACAGTATGAAAATCACTTTCCCTTACTGGGCCTCAGTTTCCTCTCTGTAAAAGGAGGGAGCCTCACTTGGCTGAATAACCTCTACTCTCCATTTCAGTCTAACAGCCTGTGAATACAAATGTTGTCCACTTAATAGAAGGACGACACTGTTTCACTGGTTCCTCTTCAAAAGGAACTCTGTTCTCCCTACTACTTATAGTGAGGCATTTTCTGTTGGGGATGACACTCAGAACTTGTAGGGCAGTGATCAAAAGGGCTTCTATAAGACAATTTTCCATCTACATGGAGCCTTTTTTTTTTTTTTTTTTTGCATAGAGATTGGGTTATGCGGTCTTCCCAAGGCCAGGCTCTGGGGCAAGATCTTCCCTTAAGGGAGTAAGCTCTGCTCTGTCAGTCAGTTTCAGCAGAGGAGACTGAGAACTCGGGAAGGCAGGTCTCATGATGGATGGAGAGGGAGCTTGTTCCCGTCTGTGGCCTTGACTCTGGGTATATCTTTGGATTCAAAGATGCAGTCATTCGGTGGCAGAAGGGGTATGAAGGGGGGAGACATGTCCACAGTGGACATGAGAAGATGGGAAGAAAAAGGAAGCCCTTTTGAGAGAAATGTTATTAACCTTCTGGTCTCTGGGTCTTCTGACGTGTTTAAATAAATGCTACAGCTAAGCCATGGAGGATTCAGACAAGCTTCTAGTCATGGCAGGGAAGAAGTACTAGAAGAGAAAAGCCTTCCCCAAGCCAACAGTGGTGACAGAAGTGGTGGTAAATTTGGGGGACAAGAAGTGGGCTGTCAATGTCCAACCATCCTTGCACATGGAGATTCCTCTTCCATGGTCAACCTTGGGTGGTTAGGGTATGTATGGTTTTATAAAATGAGCTGGCAGGCTTTCTTAGCTCCGCAAAGGGGTCTGTGGTAGGAAAAAGTTAGAGAATCGGCAACTGAAAGAACCCCACTGCACAGTCATGCGCTCGGGACAGTGGAAATCCTATGTTGGATGTTCCCCAAAGCAACCACACTGAGACCTCAGGCTAAAACATGTCAGGTTCTACTGGCTCTGGCACCTGTCCTGTCTTTGTTTTTCCTGCTACACGCAAGGCATAGTGACTGCCTGGGCAAAGTGCCACTCGCTGGCATGAGATGAAAGGAAGCTGGATAAAGGGGAAAGAACAAGTTCATGCAGCCATTGGTTTTCTTCTTACAACTGATTGGCTATAGTTGGCCCTTACCAGCTGCCCAGAAGGGAAGCATGGGCAGGATGGGAGGGAAGGAAAGACTAGACTGGGACAAGGAGTGAGGAGAAGGAGGTTGCCTCACTTTATGGGTTGAATTGTGTCCTCCCCAAAAAAGATGTTGACGTCCTCATCCTCAGTATCTTAGAATTTGATGCTATTTGGAGAAAGGGTCTTTGCAGAGGTCATGAAGTCAACATGAGGTCACTAGGATGGGCCCTAAATTCAATACAGCTGGTGTCTTTATAAAAAGGAGAAATTGGGACACAGAGACAGACACACACATAGGAAAGATGATGTGAAAAGACACAGGTCGAAGGTGGCCATCTACAAGCCAAGGAACCCCAGGCCACCAGAAGCTAGGAGAGAGGCATGGAACAGACTCACCCGCTCTCCCCCCGACATAGCTCGCAGAAGGAACCAACCCTCCCCATACCTTGACCTTGGACTCCTAGCCTCCAGAACCGTGACAACAGACTGCTAGCATTTTAAGGCACAGTTTGCAGTGCTTTATTACGGCAACCTTAGGAAACCCACACACCTTGCTGGTCATTCCTTTGAGAGGTGGGCTCGGGAAGTGGCTGTCACATTACTGGGGGAAAATTTCCCCAAAGGGAACAAAATTATTTGGTTTTCAGATTTATTTTAAGGGGCAATGGCATAGTAGTAAAGTGGATGGAGTTTGGATCTGGACAGAGGTGACACTGGGAATATTTAACAACTGGGACAGGTCATAGCCAACCAGAGAGGCGTATAGTATTGTGCCAGCTCTGGGGTGTCCTGGCTGAACATCAATCGCTGGATCTGGAGATACAGTCCTGGGCTGCAGTCCAAGCTCTGCCACCTACTAGACCAGGCCCTTGGGCGTATCACTTAATCTCCCTTGGCCTTACTCTTCTCGTGTATTAAATGAAGATAGTAATACCTATTTTGTGGGAACTCTTGTGATGATAAAATGAGATAATTAAAGTATGTTATATGTTTCACACAGTGCTGGGCACAGAAACGGGTTCTCACAAATGCTAGCTCTTTAGGAAACCATTTGTCAAATATGGTTTCCCCAGCAACACGTACATTCACCAGAGAAAATTTCCATTTTGCGTCCTCCACACGGTATATGACACACACACAGAGCTAAAGCTTGATTTAAAGCAAATTTTCAAGAATAGGTCAGAGACATTGTGGAGGGTGATTTAGAGGGTCTTGCTGTGGCAGAGCAATGGGAATGTGACCTGGGCAGTGAAATGATAGAGATTTTGCTTCTGAGGCTCCATGTCCAGGACTACAGTGACCCACCCCATTCCACCTTTCCACGGAAGCGCTGATTTTCTCCTCTATGTACACAAATGCTTGCATTCGGAGTTCTGAAAACAACTCTCTTCTTTTGATTTCTCATTTTTGTTTCATGGTCGAGGGTGTACACAAACTCACACTTGCTCCGAGTGTTTCCCAAACCTAGGTTCGATGCTTGGTTTTACCTGTTTTCCTTTCAAAGGTGTGTTTTCTCTATTGGGACCAGGTGGGTAGAGGCAGAGAACATTACAAAAGTAGCTTTGCAGCCAGAAAAGGGGGCTTCAAGGAAAGAATGGAGTGGGGCTTGGGGCCCTTCTCACTTATACACGAGCCAGCCTCTGAGTTAACAGGTGGTTCTACCCTCTACCCCTCTACACCCCCAAACAGCAAACGGTAGTACTGTCTGTGCCTTCTCCCTCGCTGCAAACGGATGAATGGGTTCCACAGTCAGCATCTGGCTGACAGCTTTAAGGATGGGGAGGGGATGGATCCAAAGTAGCTGAGCTCCTCTGGGGTCCTAATAATTCAGGAGAGCTAGGAGCTCTAAACGCCAGCGGTGGCAGGAAAATGAATAGGCCTGGTTCCTGACTCTATAGGGCTTTACAGAGTCCGGGAGGGAAGAGGAAAGTGTTTTTAGCAGAGAAGTTGCTGGCCAGTTTCAGTGCCTCTGAGCTAGTTGGTTCAAGCCAGACAGTGGCCCTGGCATTGGCATTCATGCATGTGTCCTTGGGTTAAAACACCTCACCCCTCTGGGTCTCAACTTTCAAGTGCATAAACATAAAGATAATTATGGTTGCTATCTACCTTTTTCCTCAAGGCTTGCTGGCAGGACGAAAAAAGTCTGACATCTGATGAGAACCCTACAGACAAATGTTTCACATTAAATCACCCGTGGAAACTTGTTTAACGTGGAGATCCTAGACCCCATGCCCAATCTGCGATGCAGACTCCAAACGGCTAGAGTGGAGCCCATTTTTAAGAAGTCCCCAGGGGACGCCTGCAAGGGGCCTTCACCTCCTGAGCTGGTACTTTATATTCTAGCATTTTGGATATATGTTTCTTAAGGACCATGCAGTTGGTTAAACTTTGAGAACCCAGGACAGCCGTGAGCAGCTCCAGGATTACCCACAAGGCCAAACAGGTCCCAGCTGGCCAAGTCCTAGAGCTGGAAAAATCTGCACATGTGGGAAAACAATTGTTCTCAGACAGATGATCGGCTTGTGACGTTTTGGGTTTTTCTCTTCTTAGTGATTAGAGACTTCCCCCTGGAGAACAGGAGCCCAGGCCAGGGAAATGGGGAAACAGCAGAAGGCCGAGATGCTCCATGATGAGCTCAAGAGAATCTAGTCCTGTAGGCAGTGTTCATCCATCCTTCCAGAAGGGTAATAAGAGTACGAGCAGATAACTTTTTTTAAGCATGAATGGGCCAGGCGTTATTCTAAGCATTAACTCATTTCATCTTGATAACAACCTAAGAGGTAGGCTTTAGTATCTCACCCATTTTCTAGATGGGGAAACTGAGGCCTAAGGAAGTTCAGTCACTTGCTCAGGGTCACAAAGTGACTAAGTGTTAGGGTCAGGATTTGAACCTAAGCCAGCTGGAACCTGTGACTGTGCTCCTAAACATTATACACACTGCCCTCCTAGGATGCTCAGCTGCCTATAATGCATTTTAACTCATCTCCTTCAGTGCACAGATTTGAGGCATGAGTTCTGCTTCTCATGAGGCACAAGTGTGAGGCCCTGACAGTGCAAAACTGTGCTCACTTTACATGTATACTTCTCATCTGGAAGCTTCCCATATAACTCTCTAGGACTCTCTACCCTACCTGTTTCTCTATATCAAAGAGGAAAACAAACAAAACCAAGTGCCAGGTTTCCACCAAGGCTTTTTTTTTTTTTTTTAAAGTTCTAAAACCACCAGCATCTCCAATTCCATCGAGAGTCTATGGTTATCCTAATAGGGCTGACATGATATGTCTCAGGTTTCTTCCTGAAACAACCCTTACCTGGGCTTGTGTTTGTAAAACTAACCCCCACAGCATGATTTTTAAATTGAAATTTTTGTTGAGATAACTGTAGATTCACATACAATCCCAAGAAATAATATCAGGAGCTCCCCTGTACCCTTTACCCAGTCTCCCCCAAATGGTAACATCTTATAAAACTATAGTGCAATAATACTGACCATATGACCGACACTGATACAATCCACAGATTGATTTTTCCAGCTTTCCTTGTACTTATGTGTGTGTGTTTGGTTCTATACCATTTTATCACATATACAGATTCCTCCGTCTACCTCCAAAGTTAAGTTACAAAGCAGTTCCATTACCACAAGCATCCCTCCCGTTGCCCTTTTAGAACTACATCCATGTCCCTCCTGTATCTCCAAGTCCTCTTTAACCCCTGACAACCACTAGTCTATTCTCCATTTCTAAAATTTTGTCATTTCAAAGTATTACGTAAAGGGAATCATACAGTAGGAAGCCTTTAGGAGCTGGCTTTTTTTCACTCCGCATAATCCCCTTGAGATGCATCCAAGTTGTTGCATGAATCAATAGTTTGTTCCTTGTACTGCTGAGTAGTACTCCACAGTATGGATGTAACCATCGTCTGACCATTCACCTGATGAAGGACATCTGGACTGTTCCTGGTTTTTTGGTTATTGTGAACAATGCTGCTATGAACAGTCACAGACAGCTTTCATTTCTATAGGACAAATGCCCAAGAATGCAATTCCTGGGTCATGAGGGAAAACATTCCATCTGTCATCATTTAGCATGGTGTTAGCTTGAGTTGTTTTGTAGATACTCTTTATTAAGATCAGGTAATTTCCTTCTATTTCTAACTTGCTGGGAAATTATTGTTTTTCTAGTACCTGATGGTAATGGTTTCATATTGGGTGGTCTTTTTCAATGAGGTCAGATCTACAGGTGCAATCATCAAATTGACCCTTTAGTGTTCCAAAGAATAAAATTATTTTTCACAGCCACATACTCAGATCATGCCCATCACTGCAGTTATTCACGAAACATGTCTTCTTTGCCCTTCCAGACAAGCATCTGTAGGGCATCTTTTTGTTTGTTTTTTAAGTAGGCCCCACCATGGAGCCCAGCGTGGGGCTTGCACCCATGACCTTGAGATCAAGACCTGAACTGAGATCAAGAGTCAGACATTTAATGGGCTGAGCCACCCAGGCACCCTTGTGTGGGGCATCTTTAAATCCCCACACAGCAAAATGGCATCATTGTGGCTTGCACACATGGTAAGCTCAATAAGTAGCAATACCTAACATTTATATATTGTTTAACAACTCACTTGACCTTCATGATGACTGTGGGAAATAGGTATTATTAGCTCTGCTTCCAGAAGCTGAGGTTTAAGGAAGTTAAGTGACTTGCTAAGGCCATCTGGCTTGTAAGGAAAGAACCAGGGTTATCTAAACCCAAGTCCCATGTTGGTTCCACTCCAGCTGAGCTGGTGGTAAAGAGTGGAAACCTGGACTCCATGACCTCTAAAGGTCTTTTCTGAGTCCAAGGCACTGGGAAGCTCTAAGAGCAGGAAGACAGCAGTATCTATTCACACGAGACTTGCTCTGCCTGGCGCCCAGACAAGAGCTCTCCCTGCAACTGATGCCACGGCTCCCACTGGCAGGAGTCGTGTGACTCTGTCTAGTGGACTAAACCTCCTATGATTCCATTCACATTCACTTCTGACCTGCTTTTCCAATCCAGCACATGCTTGCATTTGAGTCAAACAAACGCTGCCAACGGTTCTTTTGTTTTCTTTGTGTTAGCAACACTGTTTTTGGAGATGTCTACTTTGCCTACCCTTTGAGTTCTTCATGTGGATTTCCCCAGTGGTCAAGGGCTGCATGAACAAGGGATGCTGCATCCCTCTCGCCATGGTCACACAACGTTGGGCAGAGGCTCTTAGTAAACTTATTTGATAAAGATTCATTTATCATGGCCTGTGCCTGGGGCTTCGTAAGGAAAACGGAGAGTGCTGAAAAGATATCGATACCTTCGAGGAGCTGATACTCTTCTTTTTCACCCTTTCTTGGCCAGCACTGAGATGGCAAAGTGGCAGGTGAGAGAGCCAAGGTGAAAAACCCATCAAAAATCCTATACATTGCAGGCTCATGTTGACAGTCCTTTAAGGGATATCAGAATCTGCTCCACCCAGAGTTGTAACGCCAAAGCCTGAGGTCAGTTCAGGTTGTTGGTGCCTGTCACAGGCCACTGTTCATGAGGGAAGCACCTGGGTGCTCTGGCAGCAGGCTTACAAGTTATCCACCCCCCCAATCCCTGGTGGTCCCCTAACTCTCCCTCTTGACCTCATTATGATAGACGCAGAGAGGGAAGGGAGTAGTAGGAAGAAAGTAGGACAGGATTACTGCTTATTGGAGTCTACATTAACACCCCTTTGTTGGGTTGCAAGTGGAATTTGGCGGGGCCAGCTGGGCCATTGGGAATGTGATGATGAGTACATACCCAGCAACAGAAGAAACCCATTGTCCGAAATTAGCTTTATCTTGCTGGCTCTGGCCAAGCAAGACACATGTTCCTGCTTATTGGCAGGAATTCTGAGCCAGGATGAGGGGAAATCTCAGAAGCCAAAATCCCATCCTGTTCTCTTTTTGGACTTTAAAGAACGCTGTCCCTGGTCTGATCATCTCTCCAGCCACCCTTTTCGTGACCCAGCAACATCTCTCCTATTCCTGTGGCCTTTCCCACCATCCTTCCATGGCACCAGTGCAAACATCATGTCACCAGGTATTTTGGGGGATAAGTTAGTTACCAGGCACACATGTAACAGAAAGAGCACTTTTGTGGCTTCCCTGTGGCAGCACCATGGGTAATAGCCAAGTGTTGGAAATAACCAAAATATCCACCAGGAGGAGATTGCTTAAGTAAATAATGGGACACAGGTACAATGGAACATGACACAGACATTGAAATCATGCTGAAGAAAAATACTTAGTGACATTGAAAAAATGTTTTTAGTGGAAAATATTGGTGGAAAAATAAAGGCGGTAAATGTTTGCGCAGTACAACCTGAATCTCGTGAAAAATAAATGTGTGTTTGTATCAGGATGAAGAATTGTAATAGGAGGCATGATAGATCCTCTTAGGGAAGAAACCGTCCTTTTTTAAAGAATACCCTCATCAACTGCTCTAGCAGGTAAGCTGAAACTTTGAGAGCAGCTGGAGGCAAACAACGTAGAAAAAAAGACGAGCAAACTGCCCTGTGTTTGAAATGACCCGAATTTGAGAGTGGAAGAGCTTAAGAGACAGAGAAGGGCTGGAGGGGGGGAAAAAGAGTCTGAGAAGCATGGTAGGTTGTTGGAAGCTGCCAAAAAAAGTTCAGCGGTCAATAAGAAACTCCTGGCAGTCTGCCAGCCAAATGGGTTTTAAGAAAAAGAATTTTGAATATTCAGTTTTTGAGATGTTAACTCCTTGTGTATCCCATAACCTTCAGGAACTCTACAGCCCCAAGTGGTGGTACCAGGGGGTGTGAAAGGTAAGGGGCAACAAGGGAACGCAGAAGCCCCCCCCCCCCAGCGGCGCCCCCGGGGGAGAGTGAGTGGCATCCTGGGGGGACCCGGGAAGGAGACCAGGGGGTCCCGGCGGTGGCCCCAGCACAAAGGACCCAAACTCCTTGTTTCCTAAATAAACTGGGGAAAGGTAGACCTTGAAGTGAGTTAGCTGATAAATGTTTATATGGACACAGAAGAAAGACTGGAAGGAAATAAACCCAAACAGGAAAGAGTTGGCTGGATGGCTGGATGACAAGCGAGTTTTAGTTTCTCCTTTGAATTTCTTTTATTTGCAATATCTTCTACAGTGACAATGTCTTACTTCTGAAATTAGAAGACTGTGTTAAAAATCCCCTCCGCCCATTATGTCTTCAAAGAGAGCAGGGGTGGGACTCGGCATTAGAGGTGCAGAGAAGGCTGAAGCGTCTCCTGAGCAGAAAGTACAGCCTGTTCCCGGGGCCCCTGCCTTGGGAAGACCTGGAGACCTGAGAGGGCCCTGGGCATGGTGGCAAAGGTGCACCTGCAAGAGCGAGTTTATGAGGAGGGTCCAAGGGACACACCTGCTGCTGCTTTCGCTCTCAGGATGCCCAGGCGAGCCCAAGCCTTTCCTCATCCGACACCAGGGAGGAGCGCAGGAAGTTGGCACCACCAGCGTGTGCACAACAGGGCAGGCGGGGCAGGCACGAGGCTGCCAGCCTCACGGCCTCTCCCTTGGATTTCTCCCTCTCACAGAGGCCTTGCCTTCCTCCATTGCCCCTTCCCACCAGGTAGCTTGCTTGCTTGTGAGGCTCCCCAGGGAACCCAACTGAACGCACCAGGTAGGAAACACCCACACTGAAGGCTGTTGGGTTACACCTTGCTCACCTCCCCTGCCCTGGAGCCACTGACCACTCTTTTGTCCTCTTCTGTTTGCTCCCTTGCTTCCCATATTCCCTCATAACCTCCTTTGCTGAGTCCTCGCTCCTCCCCTCTCACATACTTCCCTGTCTTAGTACCTCCTGGCGTGGGAGTTAGATTTACATAAACCATCACTTATGAAGTGTCTGTTGTGTGCCAGGCCCCTGCTAGGCACGTGTGCATGTATCATTTCACGTCAATCACCATCACAGTCCTCTGGGGTGCGTATTATTGCTCCCATTCTTTAACGGAAACAAGCTCAGAGAGATCAGCATCTGTCCGAGGTTAATGGCGGAGTCATTGGGAAGTCAGGATTCAAACCTACATCTGCTTATGCTAAGCAAATTCTCTCCCATTAGGCCACATTGCCCTGCAGGTGTTCTGCCTTTCTGTTCCTCTGTGTTCTCTTTCTTCCCTCCCATCCCCATTGGCAAACACAGGGGGACACCCCTTCTCACTATCTAGGTGTCAGGGACGAGTCCACACACGTTCCCGACGACCCAGTGGCCTCCACAGCCTGAGGGTGCAGGCCCATTCGAGCAAGGAGCTTAGTTCTGACTCAGGGTGAGCAGTAGGCCCAGAATCACATCCCAAAATGCTTGGATCTGGCCCAGACTCCTGAGGGATCTTTAGCTTTGGGCCAAGGGTGGCAACTGTCTGAGACACTATAACCTAGCCAGCACCCGTTGCCTGTAACTTTTGGCCTTGACCATCTTTCTTTCTTTCCTTTCTTTCTTTCTTTCTTTCCTTCCTTCCTTCCTTCCTTCCTTCCTTCCTCCCTTCCTCCCTTCCTCCCTTCCTCCCTTCCTCCCTTCCTTCTTCCTTCCTTCCTTCCTTCCTTCCTTTCTTTCAAGATTTATTTATTTATTTTTAGAGAGAGAGTGAGGGGAGGGGCAGAGGGAGAGAGAGAATCTCAAGCAGACTCCACAGTGAGCATGGAGCCCGATGGGCTCAATCTTACAACCCTGAGATCACGACCTGAGCCGAAACCAAGAGTTGGACACTTAACTGACTGAGCCGCCAGGAGCCTGGCAGTCTGTTTCTTAAAAATCTTTATTTTTTTTATCACCAGGACTTCCTGGCCTAGTATAACTAGCATTGCCATGTCTCTGATGGTGAATGACTGCCTGCTCAGAATCAAAGTCTGAATTTTGGAATATCTGGAAAGATCTAGCAGTAATAGGTAATATTTGGTGACATCAATTTAGATTCCAGAAGCCCAGATAATATTTTAAATAGGCTTCCAACTCTTGCCCTGGTTTCTTTCAGAGACCCTCTGTCTGACTTGATCATCCTGGGAGGCTGTGAGGTTTTGGTTTACCCCCATATTTGCAAGGGTTGCCTTGGAAATCTTAGTTGGGATGTTTTAACAATTATTTGTCAGCACATACCAGTAAACTAGAATAAAAGAGAGCTTGTTTCTTGTCTCTTTCCTAAATCTGGCTGCTCCCAGAAAGAGAGGCTGGGGGAGCGGGTAGCTAGAAGGCCTTCAAAATCCTAGACAGTTCAGCCCTTGTGAAAGGACACTTGGAGGGTACGGACCCAACCCCCACTGTTTACATTTGGGGAAACTGAGGCTCAGAGTGATGTGACTTGTCCAAAGTCACAGGGCAAGTTAGCAGCAGACTCTGGACTAGAACCCCAGTTCGCACTACTCCCATGCCATGTTTTGAGGAGAACAGAGAAGGTTTAGATTTGGGCTATAAGGAGCCATGGCAAGTGCACCGTAAAGATTCAGTGAATAAGTGAGTTTCCTTCCCATGCTCAGGCAGCTGTATTTGAGATACCGATGGCCAGGATTTCCGAAATTCAGGGGCCAATAAGAATCTTGGGCACTGAATACACATGCCATCCCTTCCTCAACACCAGAGGCACATTGCTAATGTTCAGGACCAATTTATATCACAAGATCTGACTGAACTCTCTTCCCTGCCTCACTGGCAGATTCAAACTGTCACTAACATGCTACTGGGTCAGAGGGGCGTTCTCCTACAGGGGGTTCCATGCTGTCAGGATCTAGCTCTGTGCGTGGATTCGGGTGGTAGGCACTGCAGAAAGGGGGATGAATCCTACTGTGGGATAGTAAGAGAAACTGGTGGGCTTGGGATAATTTTGCTCGACATCTACTGCCTGACAAGGCGAGACAAGACATAGCTAATATCCAGAATGGCACTAAAAATCATGTTTATAAGGTGGGTTTTCTTCAGGAAAATAAAAAGAAGAAAGCAAAACTACCCATGATTTCTCTAACAGATAACCCTGTCATCGTTTTTCTTAAAAAATAAAAGCAATTATGCATATAGTTAGAAAAGTCAAATACTACTGAAAGATTTAAAATAAAAAACTTAAAAAAAGACATGAAGGAACCTTAAGTGCATATTGCTAAGAAAAAGAAGCCAATCTGAAAAGGCCACATACTGTATGATTCCAACTCCATGACATTCTGGAAAAGGCAAAACTATGGAGACAGTAAAAAGATCAGGGGTTGCAGGGGTTGTGGGGTAGGGTGTAAGGATGAACAGGCAGAGCACAGAGGATTTTTAGGACAGTAAAAACACTCTGTATGGTACCCTAATGGTGGATACATGTTATTATACATTTGTCCAAAGCCATCCGATGCACAACACCAACAGTGAACTCTAATGTGAACTACGGACTTTGGGTGATTACGATGTGTCAGCATAGGTTCATCATTTGTAACAAATGTCCCACTCTGGTGAGGGATGCTGATAATGGGGGAGGCTGTGCACATGTGGGGGCAGGGGCTCTATGAGAAATCTCTGTACTTTCCTCTCCATTTTGCTGTGAAAACTGCCCTACAAACAATTAAGTCTTAATAATTAAAAAAAAAAAAGTTTAAGTCTCTCTAATTCCTTTGCCCAGTCCCCTTTTCAAGTGAGGTTAACAGCTTCACTTGAGTGATTTCAGATGATCTTCTTGACAGAGATACGTTTATGCTAGTTTATATCTTTTCTTACACAGGGAATCATTAAACACTGTTCCACATTCTGCCTTTTCATGTAATAACAGCATTTGGAGACTGGTCTGTATCCACACACACAGAACTACCCCATTCTGTATAATGGCCACACAGTTCAGGAAGAATGGCATGAAGATAATCTTTCTGAAGAGCTGGAAAAGACCTTGGAGATCTTGGAATCCAACCCTAGTCTTTGTAAATAAGAAAACTGCAGCCCAAAAGAGAAGAGTCCTTGGCTCAAGGCACCAGCACGTGGAAAACTTGGAGTCCAAGTCCTTGTTCACCAAGTCACGCTTCCATTGTGTTCTCAAAGGTAGGGATGTCAGAAGAGAAGTGGGGAAATCTTAGCCTTCAGAGAACACCCCTAGCATTCTCCTCATTAGATGATTTTTTTAAAGCACGTGTTTTCTGTGTGTGTGTGGACTATGAAGCAACCAGCATTTAGGGGACTGTTTTAGTATGTGTGTTTGAAACAATATGGGAGAGTCAGTGTGGATAGATATTTAATACAGAAACCAGGCATCAAGGGAGTTTCCCTAGTGGATACTATCCAAGTATCGCTTTTATCCTAAAATTGTTAAAATTGGAGGTGAGCATTTTCCTCATTGGGTAGGTCCTCTATTTTTTTCCTCCTACATATCCCTACCCACTTAAAATGCTAATTTACACTTCCAATACTTTATACTTTAGGAAATACACTCACATTGCTCCTTGCCCTCACCCTGTGAGTCAAGCTGTCATGATTATACCCATTTAATAAGAGAGGAAAACCAAGGTCAGGGATGTTGTGAACAGATTAAGTTCCTGTATGGTGAATGTGCCACCAGTGGTCATGTGAGTCCACCTCAGTTAGTGTCCCACTAGACACAGGGCCAGCTGGTCTCTTTGGTGCTGGTTTTGGGGATCCTTTATTTTTGTTTCTTGAGAGATGAGGTTTTGGCCCACAAAGCCAGAACCCAGTACCAGCCAGTCATAAAAACACAAACTAAAACACAAATATTACTTTCCAGGATGTGAGGCGAGCAAATGTTCCACACAACCAGAATAATAATGTGTCCAACTTCATTTGGCACTAAAACTGAAACATGTTTTTCAATAATGGTATCACCACTCTGATGACATTAAAACTGACCAGGTCTAGAATAATGCATTTGGACAATTCCAGATGTTATTCATCTAGTGGGTCATTTTTTCTCATTGTGTCCACAAAGTAATTATTGAGACAGTAATGGCTAAAGTGAATTCCTGCTCTTAACACTTCCACTCAAATTTCTCAGGACCTCCTAACTGTAATTCGCATGCTCTGAAGCAAGGGGGACAGAAAAGAGGAGGAAGTATGGGTGGGGCTCCTGCAGCCTCTAGGCTCACTGGAAATTATGACTCACCAGCTCCTCACCCCTCTCTGTCCATACAAATTCAGGTCACCTTCCTAGTGACAGAAGGGGAAATTCTGACCTGGCTACAGAACGCAGGACACTTTCCTCTTAACCACCCAGAATGGTCAAGGAATGGGACTCCTAATCATACAAGGCACAATCACAGTAAAAGGATGTTTGACCTACAGAATATAAGACTGGAGGAGGGGCAACTGAGTTGCCCTAAAAATGCCAAGGCTTGTCCTTGTTACAAGGGTGATGAGATATAGTCTATGAGATGAGATGTAGTCTATGTTGCCTCAAAGGGTAGATAGAATATGGATAGATCAGGGGCGCCTGGGTGGCTCAGTTGTTTAGGCATCCAGCTTTTGATTTCAGCTCAGGTCTCAGGGTCATGAGATCGAGCCCCATGTTGGTCTCCCCACCCAGCACAGAGTCAGCTTGTCCCTCTCCCTCCCCTTCCCCGACCCCTGCACATGCTCACTCTCTCGCAAATAAATAAAATAAATAAATAAATAAAATATTTTTAAAAAAGAATATGGATGGATCAATAGAAATTTCAAGGAGGCAAATTTTAGCATTTAGGGAAGAAACTCCTAAAAATGGAGGCTGCAAGGTGAATGGTTAGGACTACAGGCTTTGGAATTACAGAGTGGTGATGAGAAATCCCAGCTTGCTATATACTGCTTTGTGACCACAAGTGAGCGACTTAACTGTTCCAAGCTTAAGTTTTCTGTCTCACAAAGTGAGATAAAATGAAATTATATATATATTAAGTATATATATTTATAATATATGTATAAATCATATATAATTTTATATGTTCATATACATATATGTATTGTGTGTGTGTGTGTGTATATATATTTTTTTTTTCATCAAAGGCGGGGACCTTGTCCTTCATGTTTACTCCTGTATACTCAGGCCCAATGCCCAGGATCTAGTACATATTAAATGCACAATTAATATTAATGGAATGATTGCATTTACTGGATCTTTAATATGAGACAGCTGCTGGAATAAAGCATTTTCATTCATTTCTAACACATTCATGAAACATCAACTGGGTGCTAGGAACTGGGCTTGTCATGGTGCTTTATTGCCATTATTGTTACTATAATTGTTATTATAGCAATTGTTGTTATATAATAACAATAATTGCCATTATTGTTATTATAGTTGTTGTTTTGTGGTGGTGGTTGTTAAATGGGTCACTTTAGGTGGTGGTGAGTACCTCTAATGTTGGAAGTGCCTAAGCTTATGCTAGATGGCAAGTTGGTAATGTTAACAAGGAAATTCACACACCTGTGTAAAGTTTGAGGTCACATCCAAATCTGAAATGTAATTTTGATTACATAACTCTCGAGACAGCTATTTAGCACCACTTCTCACTTTTGTTCTTTACACACAGAAACACCATGGAAAGGAAACATTTGCCCCCTGAGCTTCCTCCACGTAAACCTCATCTATAATTTGAGTGTTCTTTGAAAGTCTTTGAAAGGCAGAAAAGGAAGGGAAGATCCGCTTAGATACATTTCAACCTGAGATTCTTCTAGATCAAGTCAACCTTCCTTGGCACTACACATATTGCCTCCTTTTCAGAAATACTTGGGAACTGTTGGTTTGGGTCCTACTAGACATGGCATCATTTTATTGCTGATATGAAAATGTATATGTACAAGAGAAAGGTAATGAGCTTTACATTGCTATGAATGATTTCAAGGCCACATGAATACCACCAGGAAGACTAAACTCCTTTCCTTTTCGATAGCATTGTCTTTGGATTTTTAAGTCTGATACCACAGTTAGTGCCAGAGGTTTCTGCTATGTGTTTGGGCAGGACCAATTATCTTGGTGAAAATGGAAAACTCTGTTCCCAACTGAACCTCTGACTTCCCAAAGTCACCTGGGAATTAGGCACTTGATGGTTGGTAGGTTGAAACATTTGGTTTTCATCCTAGATATCTGGAGAAGGCACAGCCTGGGGGTAGGGTAAAAGAGAACAGCTCTAAGAAGAGAATGTCCCATCTGGAGCTCACTCCCAACTTGCAAAGCTCTGGGAGCAGCTTTTGGCTGCTCTAGATCTTGGCCTTCCGGTCCTCACAGCGGCTGAATCCCCTTGCCTTGGATGGGACACTTCCATGCATTGTGGCTGTAGGGACTCTGACTGTAAGGCATCCTAAATAGTTTCTGGCCAAGATCCACCCAATTCATTTCCCTTGCAGGTAGACTAAGGACCTTCAGAATCTACTTTAGAAACTCAGTCCAAAGTCTACGTTCAGAATGTTCTTTCCTAGAAAGCATCCTACAAGTTTCAATTCTCACATCATTTCTTGGAAAATGATCTTAGAGGCCAGAGATTTATTGGCAAAGGTGTTGCCCAAGGAACAGCCTCAGATCAACAATGGCTTGGCCAGTCAAGCTCTCTCACCCAGAGGGCAAGCTCTTGGCTGTGCATCTTAGCATGAAGCCCCTCTTCTTTCCCCTTCCTCTGACCAATTCTTACCCCCAAAACTTATCTTCTGGCTACTGGGTTACCAGTTGTCTCTAGACTTCATCTCCTTTTTACCACTCAGTTCCTGCATTTATAATTCATCCATCTTTATGCTTGGTTCTCTGGTTCCACATCCATTTCTGTCGAGTACCCTTTGTCTTAGAACCTGCCTCAGAGTCTTTATCTAATTTTGTCCCCCTTAGATGTATCTACCCGGTCAGCTTCTGGTATCCCATTGAGGGCGACTTCAAGGGTGGGTGGATTATGCAGTCAGAAGGGCCCTGTATTTGGTTTAATGCTCTGTTATTGCTTCCTCAAAATTTCTAACAATTTTATCTTTGGAGCTGTGTTTTGTAAGTGAAGTTTGATGGGATGATGGAGCACAAACATGAGCAGAGGAGAGAGGCACAACCATTCTTTGCAGCCCCGGTTGCACATAGCATTCAGGATGCCCCATGAGCACAGAATTCAGTGGACCCACAGTGTGTGAGAATTCAGCAAGACCCAGCTTGAGTATAAGGTAAGACTATCAGGTCTGTAACTAAGTAAGCAGGCAGACATGCTGACAGTCCCAAGAGGCATGCTTCCCATTCAACCCAGAAATTGTTTCAAATACAGAAAGAAAGCAATAAGAAGCACAAATGACCTAAAGCCCCATCATCTCTTTTCTTACTTATGTTTCTACCTGGTACTAGCTAACCGCTTATGCTGCAAATGATGACATAGAAGGAAAGAGTAGGGTAAGAGTAGGGAATACTTCCTTTTCCTTTCCTTACTCAGTAGAAAGCCAAATTTGGTGGGAAATGCACACATAAAGAGTGTGTGGAAAGAAACGAAATAAAAACCATTGAGTTTGTTTTGTCAGCATTTCCACTGTTCTAGGAAGAATAAACTACATATGCATGTATAAACTACAAAATGTGAATTGTGTAATTTACGTGAATTAACATACAAGGTAAGTGCTTTCCTATTTCCATTTAAAACTAGCATCACACAATATAAAGATGAACAGTAAAATTCATGCCAATAATTTAAAATTAAATTTTAATTTTCTTATACTGACATTAAATAGCAAATAAAAGCACCATGTCAAATCGAGAGAGAGAAAGAGATCATGAAAGAAAGGAAAAAAGCTTTATCTTTTAACACCTTTAATGATACTTCCCCCACACACTTTTTGAATAAGGAGCTCCCTATTTTCATTTGCACTGGGCTGCACAAATTATGTAGCCCTGTTCCGTGGCTTTAAGACATGTCCATCCCAGGCCTTTTCCCAGTGTGACCTCTCTAGGCCTTGTCATACCGCTGTCCTGGGGCTTTTTATAGGATCAGTGGATATTATCTGCCCCTTTGGTAAAATAAACAACAACAACAACAAATCTCTTAAATGTAGCTCTATGTGGATGGGGAAATGGGTAAAATGACATGGTAGGGGCTTAACCAAAGCCACAGGGTATGCCAGGGATAGAGGCACAAGCCGATCCTCATCTAGATCCAATGCCACAGCCTGTTGGCACTCATCTACACTGCGGGCATTTGAGTCTTGAATGTCATTTGAAAATACCAACAAAGTCATTACATGTTGCACCCTTTTGATCACACCCAGCTGGGGCCACCACAGCCCCATAGGAATCATGTGGAGCAAAAGGCTCTGCCTTTCAAAAGATGCTGCACAAAACATTCCAAGGCCCCAGGGGAGTCCTGTGTCTTGTTCAAGGTCAACAGGAGTCAATCAACAGGCCAACACATGCTTCCTTTGCAGCTTTGGTAAGGATCAGAGTCCTATATCGCCCCAGGCAGGTCAGAGTATCTTTTCAATCACCGTATCAAAGTCATTCAAAATTCTGAAAGAACGGGATGCTTCCCATATATTTTTTTTTTTCCTTAAAGAATAAGACAGGTAAAATCAAGTCCAGGGGTCTTGCAGTACTGGCCAGATCCCTCCTAATCAGGAGGACCTCCAAGCCAGAACAGACCACAACCATGGGCACTTTGACAACTGCCTGCACACGCTTCATGTGACCCCCTCAAGTCATCCAAATGAATTTTTAGACTACCATCTCTTAGCACATTGCACATTCTAGCTGCCCCCTTGCTATTCTCTTGGAGCCTTCCATGAAGAGTACATTGGGACTCAATGTACATTCAAGTCCACCAGACCTAGGTTTTTTCCAGAAGCCCCACAACAGCCTTTTGTGAGGTGCCCAGATGCCCTTAGCAACGTGGCCTAATCCTCCGGGTACTTCTGGGCTAGTCCAAGTTCCTCCCAAACCTCAAACATCTCTCTCTATGGACAGCTGTGTAGAAGGACAGATCTTTGAGAGCGCAAACATCTTCAGACTGCTCCCACCAGGAGCCGGCTGGGCTGCTCAGCCAGCACTGCAGCCCGGATGGAAGGCTCAGGGGCCTTTCTGCCAGAAAGAATGTGCAGCTGCGGTCTCCTTCCTATCAGCAGGCACAAGGGGGACAGGGTATCTTCTGGGCCACACTGCCCTGCTCTGGCTCTGACAACAGTGACAGCGATCTTTTCTTCCCTTTCCATCAAGTGGCAGTCGTAAACGCTTAAAAATTTTATGTCGCGGGGCGCCTGGGTGGCTCAGTCAGTTGAGCGGCTGCCTTCGGCTCAGGTCATGATCCCAGGGTCCTGGGATCGAGCCCCGCGTCGGGCTCCCTGCTCAGTGGAGAGTCTGCTTCTCCCTCTCTCTCTGCCTACTTGTGCTCTCTCTCTATCTCTCTGTCAAATAAATAAATAAAATCTTTAAAAAAAAAATTTTATGTCGCAATGTGAAATAATCTTCACGAAAATATTTTAATGAAATGTAAAAATGCTTCTCATATAATGGTAAGTGGGAATAAAAGCAGGATACAGGAGGTCCTGGCTTTGTAAACAGTTTACATTTATGTATAAAAAAAAAATACAGGGAGGAAATATATCACAAGGGATGTCTTTTGGTGGTGAGGTTAAGAGTAATTTTGCATTTTCTTCTTTAAACTTTTTTGTATTTTCTTTTTTTTTTTAAGATTTTTTATTTATTTGACAGAGAGAGACACAGCGAGAGAGAGAACACAAGCAGGGGGAGTGGGAGAGGGAGACGGAGAAGCAGGCTTCCCGCTCAGCAGGGAGCCCGATGCGATGCGGGGCTCGATCCCAGGACCCTGGGATCATGACCTGAGCCAAAGGCAGATGCTTAACGACTGAGCCACCCAGGCGCCCCTAAACTTTTTTGTATTTTCTAAAAGAAAATATACTTTAGAGGTACGTATTACTTTTGTAGTCCAACAAGAAAGGATACTTTCTTATTAGCTAGGATTTCTCAGACATTAGTAACAGATTTTAAGCATTATCCCAAAGAAAACCAACATCAGTCTTCTCCTTCTTCTCTAGGTGACTTCCAGGATCCCTTCTCCCAATTGAATTTTCTATACAGGATACAGATTTGGGCTTTGACAGGACTGCTCAGCTTGTAAGTACTCTTCTTTTCTCTCTCATTGAAACTTGAAAATACTTAGGAAGAGCCCTATCAGAGTTTTGAATTAAGGTCCTGCATTTCTTTCTCCTGGTTCCCAGGGCTCAGAGCTCCAAACAGAAGCCCACCTGAGACTAGATTCAGGGAGCCAGAGGCCTAGAGGACAGTGACTTTGCGCATCAAGGTGTGATGGCAAGAACATTGATTTTGGAGTTGAATGGCTCTGGAACCTCAGGGTTTTTTTTCTCTGCAATCTTATAGCAAGTTGTTTTAAAGGTTAAAAAGCGCATTGTATGTAGAGTGACTAGCACAGTGCACACAGTAAATTATTAATATGAAGAAGGGGTGAGCGCTGGAGAAGGCAGCAGAGGGGAGATTTGCTATTGCTACTCTCCATTCTCTCACCACTGAAGTTTTCCAAGCGCCTGCAGGGTGGGGGCGGGGGTCAGGAGCTGGCGGGATCTCAGCCCCTCCCTGACTGGGCTTGCCTGACCAAGGACACATCTTTGGTTTCACCAAGGAAATGTAACCACCTCTCGGGTAGGAGATAGGCAGTCCTAGCCACAGGCCAGCAGCCAAAAGCGTGGGGTGAGGGGCAACCCTAGAATGCCCATGGCTAAGACTAAATATAAGACTCCATTACCACTCTGAAATCACCGCATTAGTGATCCGGAGTGCCTCTTCCTCCACCCACGGCCACTCTGCCCTTTAACTATTCATCAGGCAGAAGCAAGTATGCCAGAGGCTTACGGGAAATAAAGAGAATCAAGCTGCCCGTTATGATGGATTGAGATAGTCCATCTTTGCTATAGGACTACTTTACCTAGTGCCATTATTACTAGGACTGCTATGGGCACCACCATTTTTACAACTGCTACTAGTCTATTAATCCCTTACATTTGTAAACTACAATTTATAAAGTGGCTGGGTTTTGCCTGATTAAAGGTGATACTGGGCATGGCATTATGGGAACACAGAGTCAGTCTGGCACTAGACACCTCAAAGGGAACAGAGCAGAATTACTGATATATTTTTTTCCATCCCCCAATTTCCTGTGCCCAAAACACATTCACCCTCCCCAGGCCACACCCAGTCACTCTCCTGACGCTCCTCTGCTCCAACTGTCCGGAGCTAGTTTAGGCAACTTCAAGGGTTAGGGACTAGGAGTAATGGCCTTTTATTTGGCCAGAGGAGCTGGACCGTGCCCAAATCCCACCAAACAGGGTGAGAGAGGAGTACAGAATGCCTCTCCAAATATAAGGCCATTGCGCCTGCCAACATCTCCCACCTTCCCGCAGGAAGGGCCTGGAATGACCCAAGCTCTTCCTTTTTTTAAAGAGACTTTAAATTTCCTGTGGCAAAGTTAAATTTTTAAAAATGCCTGACTTTGACCTAAATCCCCAAAGTGAACTCTGGAATGTATACCTCACCTTCTCTGAGCTCTGCTGGGGCCCCCTCTTCCCTCGGGCCCTGCAGTCTGCTGGGAGAGACCAGAGCTAACGGAGCCAGGATGTGGCACACAGCTCAAGCCCAACCATGAACTAGCCTCCCTTTGAGATCGCTCTCTTCACCTGGCAACCGGGGGCCCCAGCAGAGCTCAGAGAGAAGAAGAAGTGGCATTTTGGAATCCATTTTGCTCAAGATGCTGAAGGCATCGCGATGAACTGCTCTTTGCTACCGAGGCCAAGGGAACTTGGGGCAGGAAGGACTTTACCCATCGGGATGCTGTCAGTTGAGGGCAAGGTGAGGGCGAGCTCTGGTGCCAATGATACCTGAGGAAAGCGGCCAGTGGGCATGCGGTGGGTGCGGGTGCCCTCCCTGGGCGCTACTTCCCGCATTTGGACCCAGGTCCACTGGTGAGCAGTAGCAACAGCAATCGCCACCAGGCCAGCCGGGGCTCCTTCTGTCTGTCCAGTTATTTTTAGGTGAGATTTACGATGGATGAGGGGGAAGGGACACAGGATGACAACGAGTTTTGGGAGGTGTAGTCCTAAAAGTCACTTTTTCCAAAGCGCCCCCCTCCCGGGTCCTCCTTCCCGGGGCAGCACGGTGCCAGCGGGGAAGTGGGCAGCGCGGGCGCGCCGCAGCGGTCGGCTGGGACCCGAGGGCCGGGGCCCCTCGCCGGGCGCCGGGCGGGGGGGCGGGGGGCGGGCGGGCAGGCAGGGGAGGAGGGGCCGGGCGCGGCGCGGCGCAGCTCACCTGCCAGGCTGTTGTAGCAGTCGATCTCGATGGCTTCCACTGTCTTGCTCTGCTCCTCCGAGAGGCGGCCGGGGTTTGGGGCCCCGGGCGGGGAGGCCGCGCGCGAGTCCCGCTCCTGCTCCCCGGGCGCCGGCAGCAGCCCCTTCAGCTCCAACAACGCCCGGTGGTATTTGCCGATGGCTTCGCGGAATTTCTTGTCCTTGTAGCACTGCGCCCCTTGGCTCTTGAACTCGTGCGCCCGCCGGATGAACTCGGCGGGCTCGGCCGCCGCCCCAGCCTGGCCGCGCGCCGGGACCCCGCCGCCGCCGCCGCCCGGGACGCACAGTGGCGGCGGCGGCCGCTGCGCCTCGCCGGCCGCGGGCGGGTTCGGGTTCCCCTTGGCCGCGGCCGCTGAGCCCTTCCTCTCCATCCGGCCGCCGCCCGGCGCCCCGCGCGCGCCGCGATCCGCCCGCCGCCGCGGCCGCCGCGCCCTCCCGGGTTTAAAAGCGGCGGGCGCCTGCCCCGCGCTTGGCAAGCTTGGCCGCGGCCGTGACACCCCGCGGCGGTCTGGCGCCCCGCACTCCCATTCTCCTCGCCAGCTGCGGTAGGCTGCTCTCTCCTCCTCCTCCTCCTCGGATTGCTGTCCCCTCCCTCCCTCCCTCCCCCTCTCCCGCGCCGCCCGCCCTTCTCGCCCTCCTCCCCTCCCGCAACCTGCGGGCGGTGGCGACCTGGCCCTCGCGGGCGCAGGGCTATTAGGATGGGAGACCGCGGGCCCGATTGGGGTGGCGGTATTGTCGCTGACCCGGAAGAAGCTTGGCTCGCCCGAAGGAGGGGAGGATTAATGACAAAGACGGGCCCGTTCTTTCCCATTCAACCCAACACTCGGAGAAGCGCCTAGTCTGAAAGAGACGAATGGGGGAAGGGGTGTGTGTGTGTGTGTGTGTGTGTGTGTGTGTGTGT
>NW_022589710.1:41601089-41678350 GCF_004348235.1 Phoca vitulina | reverse complement strand
GTGTGTGTGTGTGTGTGTTTAGGGAGGGGGTCCGCCAGCGACCAGACGCATGCAGACTCACCCTCAATAGATTGCTTGAAAACTAGAAAGGTGCGGCTGGGAGCAAGGGGCGTAGGCACAAGCCATAGCTTCTTGTTCTTTGCAGTCAGGCATTAATATATTTAAGATGGCAGGGCTTCTTTTTTGTGGATCCAGGTTGTCGCCGAGGTGTGTCTCCGTGTGTGGCTGCCCAGGCGTCCGGAACACTGTGCACTTCTGCGTGTGGGGCGTTGTATTCTAGGAGCCGCCGACACCTCTGTGTGCGGGCAGCTGTGCAGAATGAATCACCGAGATCGGAGATGGAAAACACCTGTTACTGTGGGTCATCGGTCTGGGCGTGCATGCGTTCCAGTTTCCATTTACAGGACAGTTCCGTGCCCTTCCTCCAGAGGTTCCATTCCTTCATTCACTCTTCCAAGCAGGCTGAGGGTCGGCTGTCTGCTGGTAACTGGCTGGGGCTAAGGGACAAAGATATTAGAGTGTGAGAAGCACTGCCCTAGATTTGTAAAGTCCAGAAACGTAAGGGAAGAAACCCCCAACCCTATCCCTTCACCCAAATACACTCTTTGCTGATATTTTGATGTAATTCCCACCCTTTGTTTTCTACACATCCTTATTTGTACAATGTGCCCTTTTAGCAAGCATGAGTGGTATGGGGGTGATATATAGTTTCCTGCTCTTTTTACTTTACAATATATGTGGTTAAATAGTCTTTTAAAGCCTCATTTTTAATGGCTTCATAATATTCATTTTATGTCTGTACCATGGTGTACTTAACCATTTTTCTATGGTCAGATGGAATTATTCCAATTGTTTATTACTATAAATAATGCTAAGATAATAAAAATAATAGATACCACTTATATATCATGCTTTCTTTGTGCCAGGGACTGGGTTAGGTACTTTACATATAATAATTCATTTAATTCTCATAACAACTCAGTGAAATAGGTAGTATTATTATCCCCATTTTGGATACCAGGTGACAGAGACTTTCCCAAGGACACACTGCTTGTAAGTAGTGGAGCTGGGATTTAAATCCAAGCAATCTGGCTTCAGAATCTATGCTCTCAACTGTATTTGTACTTAAATTTTTGTCCTAATTTATTTTTCCTTACAAGAGATTATGTTGATTTTTTAAAAAATGTCTTGAAACATATTATCTATTTGCTTTTTAAGAAAGGTTGTACTAACTTGGGCTCCCACCAGCAATGTAGTAGTTTCACAACATCCTTGCCAACATTGAGGTTAAACTTTGAAAAGCATTTTCTAATTTGATGAATGAGAACTGTTTTTTGAATGACCTGGGGTATCTTTAATTACAAGTGTGAAAATTTTTTACGTATATAGTTGCCATTTGTATAGTACTGAGGGCTTTTATTTGGACATGATCTTAATGTACTAAATTATACCCTTATATGTTACGGTATCTTACTTTTCTAAGTGTGTTAACATCTTTAATCTCATTTAATCCTCACATTAGCCCCAGAGAAGGAAAATGATTCTTTACTCACACAGGGAGTTTGCAGTATTTTCTGACAAGTGAAACATCATATTACTGTAGTGGTTGAGAGGCTTTGTACTTAAGAGGTATGCTGGGTTTCTATCTTGGCTGCTTCCTGGATGTCATTCAATTTCTGAAAACTTCCAATTACCTCACTTATTACATGGGAATACTACTTACTTCATAAGGTTGTTAAGTACATTATAAGTGCTCAGCAGATGGTAATTTAATCATTATTCATTAAATCCTGTCATTATTGGATCCCCTAATGATATTATGGCAGACTCTTGTTAATCCATAAATATTTGTCAGCCCCTGGCTCTTTTTACTGTAAGGTATTATATCAGGTAGAGCAAAGAGAAGAAATTGGGGGTTGAGTGCTCTGAGTTTTTATCGTTAACTTCTTACCCGGGCAAATATTGGATGAAGATCCAGGCCTGGGACTTTGCTAGTCAGAGATAAGATATGAATTGGGTCATGACAGTCACTATTTAAAGGGGAGAAAACTGATGTGCCAAATTGCTTTTTGATAGCCTACAGATAGCAGTATCTCCTTCTTAGATTTTGGGTCTGAGGACAGGGCTGCAAGAGACATGTAATGCATGTGGCACTAGCCTGTGTGCGAAGCACAGCCCAACACAAAAGCTTCATAGTAGCTTGGATGAAGGAGAGCATTAGTGAGGAAAGGAGAGAATATTAAGGGGGGGGTGAAGTGAGAGGAAATATACTATGTCCATCTGTCCTACGCGGCAGAGCTATGCGTGTATGTCTAGGACTGTTTTGTTTGGTTGCTTCCAGTGTGCTTCTGTCTCTAAGCCACTCATTGGTGAATGGGTGCTGGTTTCTCAGAAATGATCTCCTCCCTTCACATGGAATTAAATAGGTGCCCCAAAGAATTTCTCAAACATCCTTTCATTAACTATTGACCATATGCAGAGCACTAGTTTTGGAAGCAAGCAAAAATTGAAATGACAATTTGTGCATGGATTTGGGATTCAGAAACTCAGTACTTCTCAAACTTTAATGTGCGTATGAATCCCTTGGAGATCTTATTAAAATGCCACTCCCAGGTTCCCTTCATCTAGGGTGGGGCCCAAGATTGTGCATTTCTAACAAGCTGCTAGGTGACGCTCATACTGCTGGTCCAGGGCCCACATTTTGAGGAGCAAGTATTTAGAGAAAAGGGCAGTTTCATATCTCCCCTTCTCTCCTGACCTTTGCCTTCTGCCAGAGAGGACTTGTTCATTAGATCGGTTAGATTCCAGGAAATTAATTGGGCCACATTTAACAAGGGCAGGGTTAGGAACCTCCATGCAGCTTTTTCTTCTACTTCATGCAGCAGGAATAGATATGCTGAGCCAAGGCCTCCTCTTGGGATCTGACCATCTTGTTTTCTCTTCCTCAAATGCATAGCTGAGCATACTTTTTATTGCTTCCATTTCTGGTCCAATGTGGCAGGACAGAGGGTGAGAAGATTTTGGTGTGTAGTGGGGAAGGAGAGGCTTGGGGAGGCCTTTCTGTCAGCTGCTTGCTCTGACCTTGTTTTCACAAGAGAGCTCTGCACTAAGAAACTGAGCATCTATTCAAGTGAAAATAAAGTAGTATTTTGATTTCTCATCTGTTGATGGCTCTTGAATGTATTGCATGCTCGTTAACCTCACAGGAGAGAATGATGACTGACCAACAGTAGCTTTCTAGCACTCGTGGTCCTTTGGCTCAACATCATCAAAACCTCTCTTTCATTCCTAACAGGCAAGCTCTGGGCGCAGGCCAGTGAATCCTATGCATGACCTTACCAATAATGGAAGAACTCATTACTGCTGAGATACATAGGGAGGGTTTTTTTTTAGAGAAGATGTATGTGGAATTATTTTGATGGCAAGAACTTGGTGTGGTACACAGCAGAAGGCATGGTGCTCCTGCTGGCTTTACGGGTCTCAGACTCTATCTGTCCTGGGTTCTGACCTTGTTTCTGTTTCTCTGAGCCTGTGCCTTTCTCACTGCTTACTGGTCTTAAAAGACTAAAGCCCCTTTTCTTTCCCAACTCACTTGGGAGCTTGCATACCTCCTAAACAGATGGCATGGGCTGCTTTCCTCTTCCTTCAGCTCAGTTTCCTAAGCATATGTGAGAGACAGATATTTGAATCTCTTTTATACTAATCTAAGCTGTTCAGGGTTTGGTCACATGCCAACCAAACCAAAGCTATTTTGGGGATGTTTTTCTAATTGCATTCAACTTCACAATTTACCTGAGAAAATTACAGCATTTCCATCACCAGTTTTTAATCCATATTCAGTCTTCAATCATCCCTCTATGGAAAAGTGGAAGATGTTTAACCACTTCATGCCCAGATGTAGCATTTGCCGTAGGAGGCTAATGTGAGCTTCAGATTTTCATTCTTCCCACATCTGTCCACTCACCCCCAACCCAACAACAAATTTCTCTATAATTCCAGTGCCCAGTTCAGTGTAGCCTGATTTAGAAAAATAAGGCCTCTCTGCCTATCCCTACCCTTTCCTACTACTCAATCCACTCTGCACCCCGCAACCTTTTCATCTCCAATATCAACTATGGCACTCTGTGAGAGCCATGATGTCAGCTGTTCGGATCTGCTAGCATCCCTTCCTTAGGGGATCCTTCTTTCCCCTATTCCATGTGGTCCTGGTGGAGCTGTCAATCATGGTGTCTGAGGTGCAGTCCCCCCTTCCCCCACTTGCTACCATCTATTCCAGGCTTGGCCAATCATATTATTTCATCTCCCTGTCCCACAGTGATTGGTTCAGGGAGAGGCACATAACCCAAATAGAGCCAATCAGAGATTTCCATGAGATTTACAGAGTCATTGGGAGAGAAATGTTCTTTAAGATGGGAGGCTTTGAGGTACAGGCTATCAATGTCATCTCACTCACCACCTGGAGGAGTATCTGAGAAATGAATTTGAACAGAGGCAAAAAGAATATGAGGAAAGACAGAGCTCTGGTGGTGTCAATTAAGTTCTTAGATCCAGTAGTTTTTAATGCCAGGTACGCCCTGTACTCCCTAGTATGTGAATCAGTGAATTCCCTTTTGTACTTGAGCTAGTTTGAGTTGAGTTGTCATTTACAATTGGAAAACTATTGATTTATCTATTCCTTGTCAGGTATTTACCTCTTCTCCCCCCCTCCCCCACCTATTGCCACCCCACTTTGGCTGCTCTTACACGTGGCTGGTAAATGTAACCATGCCCCCCTGCCTAGAACCATTCATTTTTAAAATTCTTTTATACTCATTAAAATAGTTTAATTATTCATTTATTCTTAACTTTGTATTACGGAAAATTTTAAACATAGAGAAAGAACAGTATAACAAATCTTCAAGAACCCATCACCCAGCCAGCATAAACAATTACCAGCAACCAATATTTATTGCCATATGTTGGGTTTTCGGTATGTGCCAATCTCTCTTACACCTTTATGCCTTTGGACTTGAGTTTCCTGTGTGTTTCATCTCTCTGTATTTCTCATTTGCATGCTCTTAAAACGTTAGGTCTTTCAGCCAAAGACACTAGATTTTCTTCAAGATTTAGCACAAGGTGTCACCTCTCCTGGGAAGCCTTACTGACCTCCATATACAAATTCAGTGTTCCTTATGGTTTGTTCTGGCAGTTCCTTTTTCATGCTTTTATATCACATAGCAATTATTCATTCAACAAACATCTACTGAAAATTTTCACCACTTCAGGCATTAGAGATCTACCAATGAACAGAACAGGCAAAAATTCTCATCTTTGTGGAGTGGAGGGAGTCTGACAATAAACACCATAAATAAATAAGTTATATAGGATGTTAGAATGTGATAAGGGCAACCAAAAAGGGGGTCATTTAAGGGGGATTATGTGTGTGTGTATGTGTCTTTAAATTTTAAATAAGAAAAATCAGACGGGCCACACTTAGCTACATTGCATAATGCTTATCTGCTTGCTTTTTTGTCCCTGCAACTAGACTTTGGCTACTTGAAAGCAGGGATGGTATCTTAATTTTTTTGTCGCCCCAACACCTAGTACAGTAGTAAGCATTTTAGTAAGTAATAGTTGTGGAATAAATGGAATAAGCAGCAGAATACAAGACAAGAAAGACTGTTGGTGTCAAGGGAGTTTTTTAAAAAGATAGGACATATACAAGGAAAAAAAAATCCAGCTGTACTCACTATAAAAAGACCATATAATAAAAATTAAATTTTCCTTCTACCCTGGACTCATTCCTCCAAAATTCTTCCCAATGGGCATTCACTGTTACTTATTTCTCATGCATCACTCCAGAGTTTGTCTATCTACCTACCTACCTACCTATATTAAATTATAAGTATTATAAGTCTACTCACCTCTGTGTATATTATTTAATTTTACCATAACTCTATTAGGTTATTATGACGCTCACTTTACAGGAAAAGAAACCTGAGATTTTCAAAGGTTAGGTAATTTGCCCAAGGTCACAAGGCTTGGAAGCACAGAGCAGGCCAGCTGGACTCCAAAAGCCATGCCTTTGGCATTTTTGGATTTCTGCTAGGGATGAAATAAAGAGGATTTACACACCAGTGGACTGTCTTAGATAATTTTCAAGATTCTTTAAGAATCTGAAAATGCTCTAATGCTGTGCTACCCCACCATCTATTCTCTGCCCTTTTCTGTCTGGCTTTGTGCCCCCGGGGGACTGACCCCTGCACCAAGTGGGCTCCTTTGTCCTTTTTCTGCGGCTCAGCTTTACCCAAAGGAAAGCACCCACATGATGAGCCTGGAGGATGGGGGTAGAGAGAGATTTAATACATTTCTTTTCCATTCCCTCCCTGCTTTGGCACCATGGTTCTGGGGGTGGCTATGTCCTCTCATTATGATAGTTATGACTGGTCGCCCCCTACTCCTGGGGTCCACCTGGCAGTGGACTCTCCTAACACAATTTCTGCCTTTTGCCCAAATATCTTCCATAGCTTGCTAATCTCTGGAACCTTCAACATTCTTTCTTAGTTCCTATAACCATGCCCACACTTTTGTAAATAATCTCCATGTTAAAAGTTTCTTCAGATGCATCATTAGAATTAGCTTTTGTTTCCTGTCATGACCTTATTGTAAATGCTATTTTAAGATGTTATGCCTTTCAGGAGACTCTCAAAGACCATCTACAACAAGACCCAGTGAAATTTATCTCTACTGGTAAAATTTCAGGTTAGTACGATAAGCTATTTGGAGGTAATCTGGACCTTTTTAAAAAAGATTTATTTATTTGACAGACAGAGAGAGCACAAGCAGGGGGATCAGCAGAGGGAGATGGAGAAGCAGACTCCGTGGAGCAGGGAGCCCAATGCAGGACTCGATCCCAGGACCCCGGGATCATGACCTGAGCCAAAGGCAGACACTTAACCAACTGAGCCACCCAGGCCCCCCTAATTTGGACCTTTTTACTCTCAAAATCTACCTACTTGGCAGCAGCCTGAGTATGTGCATTTTGGGGGCACTGTTCCATTTCTCATAGTTTTACATATATGTCAGCAGGCATTTAACATTTTAACAGCTTTTTCTGAAACACATACACACACGTGCATGTGCATTTCCCTTACAGAACTGCTGGAGAGATGTATTGGTTATGTACAGCTGCATAACAAATTATTCCAAAACTCGGCAGCTTAAAATATCATTTATTATTTTTAAGCAATCCCACAGCTTCTGTGGCAGCATCTTAGTTGGGGACCTCTGACTCGAGGTGTTTCAGGAAGTTGCCGTCAAGCTGTTGGCTGGCACTGAAGTTCTTATCTGAAGTCTGTACTCGAGGAGCTTCCAGTTCCAAGCTTACTCACATCCATGGTGGTAGGCTCCATTCTTTGCTGTCTGTTGGCTGGACATCTTCGTTCCTTATCAGGTAGGATAGGGATTCTTGAGTATCCTCATGATATGGTACCTGGCTTCCCCCAGAGTGAGAGATCTAAGAGATCCATAGTCTTTTATTTTTTATTTTTTAAATATCTTATTTATTTATTTGACAGAGGGAGAGAGAGAACAAGTAGGGGGAGTGGCAGGCAGAGGGAGAAGCAGGCTCCCTGCTGAGCAAGGAGCCCAATGTGGAGCTCAATCCCAGGACTCTGGGATCATGACCTGAGCCAAAGGCAGACGCTTAACTGACTGAGTCACCCAGGTGTCCCTAAGAGATCCATAGTCTTTTAAAATCTAATCTCAAGGGGCGCCTGGGTGGCTCAGTTGGTTAAGCGACTGCCTTCGGCTCAGGTCATGATCCTGGAGTCCCGGGATCGAGTCCCACATCGGGCTCCCTGCTCGGCAGGGAGTCTGCTTCTCCCTCTGACCCTCCTCCCTCTCATGCTCTCTGTCTCTCATTCTCTCTCTCGCAAATAAATAAAATCTTAAAAAAATAAAAAATAAAAAATAAAATCTAATCTCAAGAGTGACATACCATCATGTCTGCCATATTCTGTGGGTCACACAGACTAACCCTGGTACAAAGTGGCAGGGACTACACAGGGGTGTAAATGTTAAAGGAACATTTTGGAGGCTGGCTACCTCAAGAGAGAAATAGTGTTATGTTTTTTTTATTGTACCTAGCTACCTGGTAGAACTGAAGAGGGTATTTATATAAGGTTAAAAAAATGAGTTAAACTATTAATCACAATATGTATAAAAGCATGCCTTTTTATTATAAAGGTCAGATGAAATTCAGGGCATTGAAAGGAATTTCAAATTCAAAGATCTTTAGATTTTTTTGTGTTTTTTTTTCTGTAAATTTAATTTCCTAATTGTAAAATCGAAAAATATTATCAATGCATGTTTAAGGTGTTACAGTATCACTGGTTCCTAAGATACGGCTTTAAAGCTACTCTGCTAATAGGAAGTTTCCATAAAATTATTCTGTCAATCGCTACCTTATGGTTCATTGGTTCTTAGTCTTCTGGGGGGAGAAGCTGTGGACTGCTTTGACAAGTGTTGCCAGTGACAGAATTAGTGGAAGGGGTCAGGTGGCCGTGTCCAGCGTCTTGTGGTGGTAGCATGCTGCCCACGTTGTGCATTTATTTCATGGCATGAGTTGGCGGCATTGTTCTTGCCTGTGTATCCCTGAATCTAGCCCTGGTGATTCTGTAACCTACCCCATACCAGGTTTTTGGGCAGCATTTCACTTATTTCTATTGGCAAATCTTTGGGAATATTATGTAATGGATTGTGAATGTGCTATGCCAGGAAAAGTGGGACACAATTTAGTTTGAGGTGAATTCATTGATATAGTCACACTCATTGGTTATTTTGGACTTAGTGAGTTTTTTTTTTTAATTGTAAAATACACAAAACATAAAATTTACCATCTTAACTATTTTTATGTATATATTCCAATGGCATTAAATACATGCACATTGTTATACAACCATCACCACCATCCATCTCCCAAACTCTTTTCATCTTGCAAAACTGAAACTCTGTTCCCAATAAACTCTAACTCTCCCCTCACCCCCAGTAGTCTTTTTTTTTTTTTTCTACTGTGGTAAAAAACAAAAAACATAAAATATACCTTCTTAATTATTTTAAAGTCTATGTTCAGGGCACCTGGTTGGCTCAGTCAGTTAAGCGTCTGCCTTTGGCTCAGGTCACGATCTGGGAGGGTCCTGGGATGGAGTCCCACATTGGACTCCCTGCTCCATGGGGTCTGCTTCTCCCTCTCCCTCTGCTGCTCCCCCTTCTTGTACACATTTTCTCTCACACAAAAATATATAAATAAAATCTTTAAAAAAATAAAGTCTATGTTCAGTTGTGTTAAGTATATTCACATTGCTGTGAGACAGATCTCCAGAACTTGCTCATCTTGAAAATATGAAATTCTATACCCATTAAAAAACTCACCTCCCCCTCCTCCCAGCCCCTGGTAACCACCTTTCCACTTTTAGTTTTATGAGTTTGACTAGCTATCTCACAGAATATTTTCTTTGTGGCCATGGCAATTACATAAAACATCTTAAAGTTACAGAATTCTATTTTAAACATAATAACTTCGATTGCATATAAAAACTCTACTCCTTTACAACACCACCCTTCCACTTTATTTTGTCACAACTTCTATTTTTATATATTGTATACCTGTTCACATAAATTTATAATTACTTTTAAATGTTTTTGTCATTTAAATTCTGTGAACAAAATTACAGTAGTACAGGTTTCTATATTTGTCCATATATTTACCTTTACCAGAGAATCTTATATTTCTATATGTCTTTGTGTTGCAGTCTACTCTCCTTTGATTTCAACTCAAAGACTCTTTTGAATAATTCTTGTAGAGCAGGTCTAGTAATAAATAAATCCCCCCAACTTTTGTTTATCAGAGAAAGTTTTAATTTCTCCTTAATTTTTGAAGGACAGTTTTTCTGAATACAGTATTCTTGGCTGACAGTTTTTTTTTTTTCTTTCAGCATTCTGAATATATTATGCCACTCCGTTCTGGCCTGTAAAGTGTCTGCAGAGAAATCCACTGATAATCTTAAGGAAACTCCCTTTTACGTTACAAATTACTTTTCTGTTGTTGCTTTCAAGATTCTGTCTTTGTCTTTGACTTTAAACAGTTTGACTAAAAAATAAAAAAAATAAAAATAAAATAAACAGTTTGACTATAATGTGTCTTAGGGGGTTTTCTGTGGATTTATCATAGTCCACTTTTAAAATATTTTATTTATTTAATTAATTTATTTTTTTAGAACGGGTGTGCACACAAGTTGGGGAGCAGGGGCAGAGAGAGAGGGAGAGAGAGAATCTCAAGGAGGCTCCATGCTCAATGTGGAGCCCAATGCGGAGCTCAATCTCACAACCCTGAGATCATGACCTGAGCCGAAATCAAGAGTCAGACATTTGGGCGTGTGGGTGGCTCAGATGGGTAAGCGTCAGCCTTTGGCTCAGATCATGATCCCGGGGTCCTGGGATCGAGTCCCACATCGGGCTCCCTGCTCCTTGGGGAGCCTGCTTCTCCCTCTGCCTCTCTCTCTCTCTCTGTCTCTCATGAATAAATAAATAAAATCTTAAAAAAAAAAAAAGAGACACTTAACTGACTGAACCACCCAGGTGCCTCTCATAGTTGGATTCTTTAAACTATTTGAATCTGTGTGTCCTTTTGTTTCCTCATATTTGGGAAGTTTGGGCCATTATTTCTTCAAGTAAGATCTCAACCCTTTTCTCTGTCTCTTCTTCTGGATTCCCTAATATGTATATTAGTTCTCTTGATAGTGTCCCTTAAGTACCTTATGTTTTCTTTGCTTTTCTTCCTTCTTTTTTTCTTTTTACTCCTCTGACTCAATGACTTCAAATGACTTGTCTTCAAGCTCACTGATTCTTTCTTCTGCTTTATGAAGTTGGCTGTTGAACTCCCTCAATGATTTTTTTTCAGTACTATTACTGTATTTTTAAGCTCCATCTTTTCTGTTTGGTTATTTTTTTATACTTTATATCTCTTTGTTGATATTCTTATTTTATTCATTTTCCTGATTTCATTTAGTTGTCTGTATTCTCTTTTAACTCATTGAGCATCTTCATGACAGTTATTTTAAATTCTTTGTCAGATAGCTCATAGATCTGTTTTTTGTTTGTTTCTTTGTTTAGGAGTCAGTTTCTGGGGTTTTATTTTTGTTCCCTCTTTGTTCCATGTTTCTTGTTTTCCTTATAATCTTTTGCTGGGATTTGGGTATTTTAAAAAAAACAACCACCTCTCCCAGCAGTATTGGTCTTTGCCTATTAGCTTTGTCCAGGGGAAGACCTTCACCAATCAGCTCAACTGCAAGTTCTAGGACATCTCAAACCTTTTCTGATCTATTGCTCCCCCTGGTGTCTACCTGTGGTTCTGCAGTTCTGACATGCTGCTCTCCTCTGTTTTCAGTGGCTTCCAAACGGGTACCAGTTTCTTAAATGGTCCAAGTCAGGCAAGATAGAAACTAGTCACTCAGGCAACCCCCAGACAAACTAGAATGTGAGGCACATGGTCCACTCTTTTGTTTCCATCGTGATGGTCTAAGGGATTTCCTCCCAGTTGCTCAGCACTATTCTGCATGAGGGTAGGGCAGGGATGGGTGTGCCAAATACTGCAAATTTTCCTACCCTTTTTGTTGGAACCCTTTCTTGGTTTTACAATGCCTTGAGTGCTGTAACTTCTTGACTGGTCTCTAGAGTTCTCACAGAGGTATTCTTGTCAGTATATTGTTAACAGGGTGTCTCTCTGGAGAAGAAGGGCCTGTAGCTTCTTAGTCCATCATCCTGCTGTTGAATTTCTCTCCACCCATAGCCTTTAATGAATCCCTTTTTTACTCAAATCAGTTGAATTTGAGTACCTGACTCATACAATACTGTTCCCCTGACATCATGATGTTAGAACCAGGAACTGGCAATTTTTGGTGAATGAATAGGGTATTTCAGGCTCCGTGAGAGCTTTTTTTGAGCAGAAAGCTGTTTTCATGCACTTCAGATCACACCTTCAACCATCATAAATGTTTGGATGTGTGGGACCCCGCTGGTTGCCTTATGATAACTGTGAAGTGTGGGCTCAAAATTATGGAGCTGCTGAAGACAGCCAGAGTTTCTTTCCTTTCTCTTGTACTGAAGATCTCTTCAGATCTGCAGAATTGCATCTAAACTCCTGCAGATTCTGCTGCTGTTGCAACAGTATGTCACCAGCCAAACTCATCATCCATTATTTATTTCCTTTCCTTACATTCTGCCCCAGCCTTCCCACTCACAGGCTGCAGAGGCTTTGTCAGTAAATTCAGGGCTGAAGTGAGAGCCTGGGAGGGAAGTATTTGAACATAGGGTGGGTACGGTGGAGAAAAAGAATGAGGATGAACATACAGCTTCATTTACACTTGTTTCCCAGATAATCTTATACTGGGGGTGTAAAATATCTGGCTAATCAAGACCAGAGATTCAGGGCTCTCTGAACTTCCTCAGCAAGTCAAAGTTCAGGCTCACTGTGGGGATTAAGGAAGGTTCTTAAGTCTAATATTAGGAGAGAAACATGTGAAAGCACGTATCACACCATATAGAGGAGTTTATTAGAAGTTTCTCTTTTTTCTTCACCGTTTTCCTTTTTCTCTCCTTCCATCTTCCTGTACTTCTATTTTCCAGCCACTAAGTTGCACTATAGTTGATACACTTGTTCTATAGTCATCAAGTACATTTTTGTGCTGAGAAGGCAAGGTAATACATTGTTTTGAGTTGGCTATTATTGGCAAAGTACTAGCATTAACAGAGCCACCTTAGCAGGAGGCAGAAGACAGGGAAGGTCTGGAGAAGAGTTCAGAATCAAAACAGACAGACCTGAATTGGGGCGGGGGAGGGGCTGGAAGGGTAGGACAAAGGTGTTGTGGGAATGGAGGATGATCAGATAGCTAGGGTACAAGTACAAAAAAAGCATGCCAAATGTACATTTCTAAGTCTAGTGCATTAGCTTGAAGACATTGGGAGGCACCATGCTCAGGATCTATTTTTTTAAAAATTTTGGTATTATAGTTGCCTGTTACTAATCCTCTCTCAGTTTAAAAAAAAAACAAAAACTAGAGAAAGGTAAAATGTTGTCTTATTTTGTTTGTTTGTGGGTTTGTTTGTTTTTTTTTTGTTTTTTGTCCTGGGAAATCTGGACTCTAGAGTTCCTCCTGAGCACTGAGAATAAAATCCAGCCAGTCTCCTGTTTCTGGATCCAAAAGAAGAGTCAATAGGATATTGTTTTGTGACGCAGAGACCCCTACTGGCAAAGGTGGCTTCTACCATGTGACGAGGCACGAGGCTCTCCCAAGCTGTGGAGTGGGACGCCAAGACAGCCCTATCTCTGCACCTTCAGGGTTGAAAAAGAAACTCACTACCTCAACTTGGTCCTGGGCCAACCTGTGACCGGCTCTACCTGCTTCTTCCTTAGCTACTTCCAATGCTTAAGCTAGACAAAAACTTGTTAAACCAGATAAACTCAACACAACCATTCAAAACCATACTTTTAATGATGTAACTTATGTGAAATATAATGTGATAAGTCTCCATGGTATAGAAACAAATCACTGAACCTTTGAACAGGTGGCAGCAGGGGTTGGGTGGTGGGAGAGGGACCTAAGAGGTTACCCCAACCAAAGTGTAATGATTACAGTGAGGATTCCGAGGTCAGGCTTTTGTGTTCAAGCCCTGGCTCTTTCACTTGTCACCTGTGTGCATTCAGCAGGTGATAACTTCTCTGGGCTTCAGAATCCCCATCTTAAAAGTGGAGACAATAGTACTTTGTAAAACTGTTGTGGAGATGAAATGCCAAAATCTATGTAAAGTGTTTTCATTGAGTTTTGGGGGCATAATAAATGCTCAATACATGCTAGTTACCTTTACAATAATTATTGTCACCATCAAGGTTAAGATAATAGGTAGAAAATGGGAACCAGTATAGCACTGTTGCTAAAGAATGTGGGCTCTGTGACCTTGGGAAAGCTATTTAACTTCTCTCATCCCCAGTGTCCTCCCATAGGCTTACTGTGAAGTTTACATGCAAAACAAAACAAAACAAAAATGTTGTCTCTCCTTAGCTCAATATCTGACCAACTGAGATATAAACTGAGATACAGAGAGGTTTGTTGCCAAACTAAAAAAAACCACTTCAGTAATCTAAAAAGAAGTGGGGGATGTAGAAGAGGTTGGGGTTTCAAAAAGCTCAATAAGGTTTGAATTCAAAGGTCTAATGTGTTTCTTAAGCCATACAGGTCAACCTAACTTATGTTTCGACAAGAATTACCATCTTTCTAGTCTAAGCTGGGCCCTCCCTGGGAGAACGCCTAGGTCTTTGCAGGGATGAGTTAGGGTTCGAGAAGGCAGTTGGTGCAACTCTGTGTCTGTGGCAGCTATAAAGGATGTTAGGCATCACCCTTTTCCAAACACTTAAAAAGTTAGTTGTCATTGTTTGTGTTATTTTCAACAAACAATGTGACCTCCGTTACCAACATCTTCGAGTCCCCTCTCTGAAATGTAGCCAGGGAGTTGCCTGGAAAGAAAAGGATCTGGATTTTAGCAGTTGGAATCTGCTTCATGATAAACACCAGGTTTTAAGGTCCTTATTCAGCAAGTATGGCTGAGAAGCCAGGACAGAAGATTAAATCAACGTAAGCCCATGATGAGACAATAAAAAATATCCACCAAACTAGTTTCCTTTAATATTTTTGACACAGCCCCAATGTTCTACTAGATACTCAGTGGCTGCTAGAGTGCCTAAGTTTGCCTATGGGACTCACAGATTTTCCTTAGTTTTATCTGCTCTGTACACTTCACTTGTAAAATTCACCAGCACTTCAAACACAACTAAAACAAAACCCAGCTATTCTACCCTGTTCCCCAAACTGCTCTTCCATATGTTTCCCATCTCAGTAAATCATTCACCCAACTGCCAAGCTATGTTTCTTGAATTCTCCCTCTCCTCACCTGGGCTCTTCACCATTTCCTATCAATTGCACCTCCTACATATAGTTCATTTCTTACTATCATTTGCTTAGCATAGGTCATCATCTTTTCAGGCTTAGATTATGATAACAAATTTCTAAATCCAAATCTGACTTTGTCACTGGCTTCCTTAGAACCTTCCTTTAGTATCCCACTGCTCTCAACCCCTTGATATAGTTTTCAATAATCTTGCTCCCGATTTCTGCTCTAGGCTTATCTCTCCGAATCTTCTCATACATTCTGTGTTTCAGTCATTCTGAACATTTTTCACTTTCTTGTTCTCTCTTGCCTCTTGGCTTTGGTTCATGCTCTTCTTTCTGCCTTGCCTTTTCTTACCTCTCTTGTTTAGTTGGTGAACTCTTATTCCTCTTTCCTGTCTCTGCTTAGATATCCCTTCCTCCAGAAAGCCTTCCCCTGTTTCCCTCATGTGTTTTGTACCCTCTTTTCATGCTCTCAGACAACTTTGTTTTCTCCATCATGGCTCTAATTCCAATGTAATTTAATTACCAGGTCCACACTAGACCAAAATGTTGAAACCATCTCTATATTATTCAGTGTCATTGCTCTGTCACCTCGTACAGTGGTTGGCACAGGACGTTACATTCTAAATATTTTTAAATGAATTATGAGTAATAACACAAAAATATCATTTTTGTATACTGCAGGTCTCTTATGGTAAAACCAGCTATATTTGGTGATATCAACATGGAACTGAAAATTGAAAGATCCTGAAGTTCTCTCTTGATCTGCATCTTTGGTAAGTCCATCATTGGGACTTTTCATCCCATCACATGCTCAGTCCAGTGCACGTAGCCTAGAGAAAAGAGAGAGTGAGCCAAGTGCTTGATTTGGGAGTGTTGAAATGCTGACTATAGTAACAGTCAAAAGTTTCCATCCCTTACAGATTCAAGAACCTATAAAATCACTGGGCTTCTCATTGAGATATTTAGGAATGATGTTTGACACACAAGGCTTATACTGAACAACCAACAAATATTCATTGAACACCTACTATGTGCTGGACTCCATTCTGAATATCAGACAAAAATCCTTTCAGGAGCTTTCATTCTTGAGACTTACTTAATCCTCTGACAAACTAAACCTGCTAAGCCTTCATTACTAATCATAATGTAGCATCTGTGGGAAACACTTGGTTAAACTTATGTGTTTGGTTGGAGTGTGGACTGGGTTTCTTATAACCTGGACAAAGGAAAATTATTCCTGTATCTGGGACATTTGTATAGCATAGCTAAACTGATAGAGAATATCTTTCTAGGAAATTTCCATTATTGGTCTTTTTCTCCTGTTCCTCCTATGAGTTCCGCTGAATTCGTTTCTCATAAGAATTCAGAGGTGTTTTCTTTTCCAAGAGACAGAATATAAGTAGAAAAAGGAAATGTGGCTGGAAAATGGAAGTTCAATAACCAAAGCAGCCCTGGTGGACCTGTGTAAGAGAGAATGGCAGGCAGCTGAAAAGACTTGAGATTCTTCCCCAAAGAAGACAAGGAACAAAGCTGCAGTCTGTCTTTTAAACAAGCCTCATCATGGGAAGCAACGGGAAATTTCATACTGTGCAGGTGGGAGTGTAGAGCAGTAAGTCACTTTGATAACAATTTGATATTTTCTTCTAAAGTTGAATTCATGTATACCCCATGACTCAGAATCCCACCTGGAGGTTTATATCCTACAGGAAGGCATGCACATACACACCAGGACTCAGGTTCAAAATGTTCATAGTAGCATTGTTCAAAATAGCCTCAAAATGAAAACAATCCAAATGTTTACTGACAACAGAAAGAATAAATTGTGGCACATTAACACAACTGAACACTATTCAGGAATAAAAGTGAGCAAAATTCAACTATAAGCATTTAGATCAATCTAAAACAGTGTTGAGTAAATGAAAACTCAAGATATAAAAAGAGATATTGTATGATCTCATTCATATAACCTCCCCCCACCAAAAAAAAAGCAGACCAATCAATTATGTTTAGGCATGCATCGTTAGGTGGTAAAAATATAAAGAAGAGCAAGGAAGACTTTGTCATAAAAGTCAAGATTGTGGTTACCTTCAGTGCAGAGGGAGGAAGCTGGGATAAGAAGAGACACAAGAGTAGCCATGTTCTATCTCTTGACCTAGGTGGTGGTTAAATGGCATTCATTTTGTAATTATTAATTAAGCTTTGTAACTTGTTTATATATACACATACACATATACATACACATACACACACATATATATATAAATATATATATATATATTTTTTTTATTCCTCCCCTCCAACAAACAAGGTAGCCTTACATGGTTCTGGCAGTCAATATTAGTGGTTAAGAGTGTGAGCCTTGGGGTGCCTGAGTGGCTCAGTTGGTTAAGCATCTGCCTTCAGCTTAGGTCATGATCCCAGGGCCCTGGGATTGAGTCCTGCATTAGGCTCCCAGCTCCGCAGGGAGCCTGCTTCTCCCTCTTCCTCTCTCTCACTCTCTCTGTCTCTCATGAATAAATAAAATCTTAAAAAAAAAAAAAAGAGTGTGAGCCTTGGAGTTAATCAGCTTGGAAGTCAAATGTGCCTTCACTACACATCATCTGTGTGGCTTTGAGCACTCTAACCTTGCTAAGCCTCAGTTTCCTCCTCTGTAAAATGAGAGTAACAATAACATCCACCTTATAGGCTTGTTATGTGAATTAAGCAAAATTATTTATATAGCACTTAGCTCACTACCTGATACTTGGTTAAGTGCTAATGATGGTAGCTATACCTAAAACACAAAAATTCAATGCCTTTTTTTTTTCTTGCTTATATAATTTCCCAGGCCCAGTGGATTTCTCTTCAGAGCAAGACAGGGAATATATGTGGAAATTGAGGCAAGAAAAGGAACTCCCTGAATGTGCTCTCATCTTGAACAGTCATACCAACCACTCTAGGGAGCCTCTTGGATATGTTAGAAATGGACCTACTTGGGATATATTCACTATCAGGGCCTGAATATTAATGTATGTCTTCAGTTAGGAGGTATCTGTTCAAAAAGGACCCATAGCAAGTTGGGGATTTTTTTTTTAAGGAGGAACTTCAGAGTGTGTTAAAAGAGAGGCCTTAGTGAAAGCGTTAAAGAGATACGGGAATTCATCTGGTTCATAACACTTGATGGAATACAAATATACACAGTGACTATAAGAAAACAGTACAAAGAGCATCATGGAAGATGTAATGATTAATAAACTCAAAGGAATGGCCCCTTTGAGAATCTTATGGGAGTTATGGACTCCTATCCTATGGGAGTTATGGACTCCTATCCTGGAAAAATGTACATAGACCATGACACACACACTTCTCCTTCAATTTTAGGGAATTCACAGTCTCTCCAAAGCCCTTCTGTAAACAGTCTGGGTTCTTCATGCCTTCTAAATATAGGGTTCTCTAGAGGGAGCGCAATAGCCACCAGAAAGACCTAGTAGGAGTACAGCAGTGGAAGGTTTAGGAATAGGAGTAGCTTTTGATAAGAGCAGGGTTTCCCAAAACTATGCCTGACAGAACATGGGAAATCTTAATGAGTAGATTCTTAAATATATATATATATGAAAAAGCTAAACATATTTATATAGTTTTTATATTATCATGTGGCAATCTGACTCAAGGATATAGTGTATCGTACCTGATACTACATGCCAGACAATACAACACATTGATGCATGGTATTGAAATGCACATCATCGGCAGCATTTACTAAATATCCACATCGATAGATGTGGCTTCCTTGATGATAGTTGGTTCATCTATTTTGTCAATATCAGTATAAGTTTGTGATATTAGCTAATGTTTTTTTTTTGTTTGTTTGTTTGTTTTAAAGATTTTATTTATTTATGTGACAGAGAGAGACACAGCGAGAGAGGGAACACAAGCAGGGGGAGTGGGAGAGGGAGAAGCAGGCTTCCCGCTGAGGAGGCAGCCTGATGTGGGACTCGATCCCTGGATCCTGGGATCATGACCTGAGCCGAAGGCAGACGCTTAACGACTGAGCCACCCAGGCGCCCCGATATTAGCTAATGTTAATTGCATATTCATTATGACGCTATACAAATGCATTCTCTACGATTCTGTGACTGAAAGAACGAATTCATCTTGGCGGTCATTTTCTGTAGTCTGCCTTAGTCACAACAACCAGGATATCTCAGGAGCTGCTGCTGGTGTTCTTCTGACCCTTAGGAAACGTTGAGTCCGATGAATGCCGTAATGCACCACCCAGATATCCCTTCAGGAATGAAGGGCTTGTGCTCAGCTGTTGGGACAACTCTGGAGGGCTGTCTCAGTTCCAGAGCTTCTCCTGGGGCTGGCTGAGCCCATTTCCAGGAGCTGCATCACAGCTCAACTTTTCCCTCAACTGACTCTTGTTTTCTTCCCCTCTTTTCCACAGGAGCTGATTCCGAGAGTATCCTCTAATAAAAGCCATGTTTGCTAACCACCTCAGAGTTTATATCCTTGAAGATTTCACCCTGCAACATGAGTTCAACAGCTAAGTGCTCAGGGAGCTTCCCGTGGTCTCAAGCAACCCAGTTCTTAGGAAACCGTTTCTAATAGGACTCCTGCAAGGCAGCCATGATGCCTGATTCCCCCATAAGGCATACCTCCCCCAACCCCTTTCCTCAGCCCAGCTAGTATTAGAGACTCTGGCCAGCAGAACTAGTTCCAGACTCCACCCATTGGTAGAGATGTGGGTTACTCCCTGGCTTGGGTAGGATCAACTAAGGAATTTCTCAGGCTAATGAGATGAGCTGTTGTGGCTCATGTTTGGGCTGGGAATCCAGAGCTTGAAAATGAAATTCCTTGGTGTTTTTGGTCCAAGGTAGTTTCTCCTCCCCCCACCTTTTTTTTTTTTTTCTTTATTTGCCCCTTAAGGAGCCTCTTTAGATGTTTTTTTTTTCCCCTAGTCACCACCCCATGATTTTTTTTTGAAGGACGAAAGTGTTTTTTAACAACTTCATTGGATATGATTCACATACTGTACAATTAGCCATTTAAAGTATACAAATCAATGGCTTTTAGAATATTCAGAGTTGTGTAACCATCACTTCAATCACTATTAGAGCATTTCATCAACCCCAACATAAACCCTGTGCCCATTAGTTGATACCCCCAGCCCTCCACCCTCATTTCCCCCAGTCTGGACAATCACTAATGTACTTTCTAATTCTATAGATCTGCCTTTCTGGACACTTCATATAAAAGGAATCATAGAACATGTGGGCTCTATGAAATTTTAACAGGGCTGATATACTATATGCTTGTTTATGGACTGCATGTATATCTGTGCTTTATATCTAAAGAGAACAAGACTTTTTTATACCCCCACCAGTTTCCATTGTCCACACTGAGAAGGTGTGAGCCAAGGTGACAGTGTCTCCACAGAATTTTCCTAACCAGCTGCAGATACCAAAACTGTGAGTCATTTGTGGACAATACACGATTATCAAAATGAGGTCTTCGTGTAATTGGTCTAATTACTACCACCACCTCCAGAAACTGGCTACAAGTGAACTCTTCATGAGCCTAATAGAAGTGAATTCAGTTTTCCTGACTAAGCCCAAATACTACTTTATAAATGGAAACATCTGATCCTAAATTGTAGCAACCTGGGACTTGTCTTTTACCTCCCTCTGCCTTTGAATGGACCCACTGAAGTTTCAGGTGTCCTGCCTGCTTTTACAGCAGAGCACCTGAAGATGTCACCAGAGTGATGGGATCTGGCAGTCAGAACTCCCAGACTCCGGAAACAGTTTGCGATAACATAAGGAATTTGAAAGAAAAAGACGGCATTCTATTAAGTGTTTTAAATCCCTTTGAAATAAACGTAATCTGAGGTTTTGAAAATATTCCTATTCCTTTGAATAACACTTTGAATAAGTGTTAAAATACCAGTGGGTCTCCCTTTTGTAAGATAATTGTTTTACATAGTAGCTGTTTGCTTCCTCTAAGTTTGTATGTTTTGTTCCTCTTGACCATTGGAAATTTCTTCTGGGTAGAGAGTATCACCAAGAAATCAACCCTGCCTCCTGTCTACCTTGGGTTATTGTGAACTTGGCTATGAAAATCATCTCAAGCACAGTCCTTATGTACAAGATTAATTGATCCAGAGATACCAGGACAGTTGGCTCTATTCTGATAAGTTGGGGATGGCTCTTTACAAATGACTTTTTCCAAAGACTGATAATTAGGGAAGAAAACCTGGTCAAGAGATTAGACTGATACTAGCTAGGAGTCCTGAGTTCTGTTTTCAAATGAATCAAAATAGGTGCATTCCTTTCTTCCTCTTAACCTGTGCTTTTCAATCCTGGCTGGATTGTTGGAATCAGCTGGGGAGCTTTAAAAATGGTGATGCCCAGGCCCCATCCCCAGAGATTCTGATTTAATTGGTTGGGACTGTAGCCTGACATCAGGACTTTTAACCTAATTACATGAAAATCTCTGGGGGTGGGTCTCAGCCATCAGTACTTTTTAAAGCTCTCCAGGTGATTGCAGCCTGTGCAACCAGGGCTAAGAACCACTGCATAAAGCCTAGCTTCATTTTGAGCACAAAGTACACAGGGTAAGGACTTAAATTATTCCTCACTGATGGATGAATCATGTACAGTGAGCAATCCTGGGTTTTATTTCCAATCATGCTCCTAACTAGCTGTGCAAGTCCTTCCCTTTCCTGTGCCCTAATTTACTTATCTGCAGAGCAAGGAAAATGGGCCTCATGACATCTAAGGCTTTTTCCCATTCTGACTTTCTTAAGTTAATACTAGTGGTTTCTTCCTATTTTAAAGCTAAAAGGGCCCTTGAAACTTTTGTAGGATTTTGTATGTCAGATAAATAAAATGAAATAATAGTGCCACTATTCTTCTTTGGCCAGTTAATTTTCACTGAACAAGTCTAGAGAAAAAATATTTATCAACTAAGTACTAGGTGCCAGACACTGAACAAAATTAATATCCTTTCTTCCCTCTTAGAGCCTGTTGGAGATAACACAGGGGGAAGAAAAAGGTGAGCAAATGAAAATATTTATAATCAGTGATAGATGTCATAAAAACAAACAAACCCAGCAGGCAGCTCATCTAGAATTAAAGGGAGAGGGAGGCTGCCCTTAGATGGGTGAGCATGGGGGTCACAGTTAAGTAGTGACCTGATAGGAAGTGTTAACTCACTCAACATTCAACAAATATCTATTGAGCTCTTCCTATGGCACTACTGTTAGTGTTAGAAATAGAGCAGTGGGGGGAAAAAGACAAAAATAAAAACAAAAAACAAAGTCTGGGCCTCAAGGAGCTTGTGTTCTGGAGGTGAAAAGGAGGCAGAGACAGTATGGAGTCTATGTGTATGGGAGTGGTGGGGGTGGGGGGATGGGTGTGCATCTCAGGTCAAGGAACCAGCTGCTGTGAAGACCCTGCAGACGGCAGCTGTGTATCTCAGGAGCCAAAAGCAGGCTGGTGTGGCTGGAGCACAGTGAGGACAGTGAGACTTAGTTGGAGAAGCAGACTGGAGCTAGATTGTAAGAGGTCTCAGAGGCCAGAAGATGAGTTAAGAAGGTGAAGTGAATATGGTTTATGCAAAGCATCTAGCATTTTAAATTGAGTCTGCTGAATGTAGGTTTAAAAATCACTGTTCTGGGTTAGTAGCTTAGCTGATGATTGAGCCCCACATCCATACCTCCATTGGCTGTATTCTTGAATCTGAAAATGCAAGAACTACTGCAATGTCTAAGTATTACCTACGGGGCTGTTATGTTACCAGTTCCTTGGTGGGGGTCATGGCAGTGGTGAGTCTGTGTGCATCCCTGGGAAGGGGGAAAATGGGGCTGTAGCCTGTCTGGATCCTTAAAGTTCAGAGATCTGTGATCCATAAACGAAGAGGCCTCATAAAAGCATTTGGGCCAACAGAGATCTACAAGAGCACCAGGAATATATTTGGTCATTTATTCATTTATTAATTCCACAATGGACATTTATTGAAAGCTTACAACCACAGGAATTTCCCCAAAGAAGAGAGACAGACAATCTGACTATTACAATGTAATGTGGAAAGTGTTGGGCCCTCGATGCTATGGGGACCTGTAAGAGAGCTACCGTTATAACTCACGGTGGTGATGGGAAGGGTCTGGGAAGAATTCCAACTTAATTAACTTGAGTTGCTTCAACTAAATGTTGAAGGGCTTTTAGGAGTTGGCTGGATAAAGAAACAGAAGGGTATTCTAGGTAAAGAGAACTCCTAGGACAGAGGGATCAGGATGAGAAAGATTAAAGTGCCTTGCTAGGGACAAAAGGTAGAGAGATGAGGATGGAGAGGAAAATAAGGGCCAGGTCATGAAGGGCATTGTAATCCGTGTCAAGGAGTCTGGAATTCATGCTGAGGTCATTGGAAAACCATTCCATAATTTTAAGGAAGTGAGTGACCCATGATAACTTCAAAAATGAATCATAATAATTAACATTGATTGATTTCTTATTGTGTGCCATGCACTCTTTTGAGACCTGTCATGTACAATGACTCAATCTTTTCTAAACTCCTTTGAGTTAAGGATTATTATTATCATCATTTTGTAAATGAGGAAGTTGAGGCCTACTTAATGCAGGAACTTCTCTCAGGGTGGCTCAACTAGTAAGTGGTTGAACTACAATCCAAAACCAGACTGTTGGCTCCAAAGGAGAGCATGTGAGTACCATGCTACTTACCTAATTCCTTGTCCCCAAAGTAGGGCTCCTGGACCAGCAGTGTTAGCATTACCTGAGAACAAATCTTGGGCCTCACCCCAAACTCCTGAATCAAAATCTGAATTTTAACAACATTTACCAGGTGATTTGCATGCACATTAATGATTGAGAAGCCTAACCCACATGAGGGAACTGGACCAGATGTGATGAATTGGAAGCCAAATACTCCATCTAAAGAGGAATACTGTTCTAGCTCCGGTTGATTTGGGGAATGCCAAAATGTACTGAGCACCCCCACCCCTACTGCAAATTCATTTTTCACGTTTTGACAGTAGGGAAGGGATAAGGATTTCGTTATTATTTTTTTAAACCATTTTGCGGGACATCACTGTGTTGGCTAGCAAAAGATGTTTGTAAGTAGAATTTGGCCTAGCAGCTGCCAGTGTAAAATCTCTGGCTCATATTTTAGAAATTTAGGGGCAGGGAGAAGCTTCTGTTCCCTTGGGTCACTTTTAGTTTTTTTTGTTTGTTTGTTTCTAAGATGACAAATATTTGAAAGCAATGACTAGAGAATAGGTCTAGGGGTAAGGAGCCAAAGAAGCCCCTTCATCTGTGTTTCATCTAGAGTTTTGAGAGCTGCCTGTTCTAGGTGGTGTTTATGTTGGTTTCGGGCCAAATCCATAGCTGGTAGGAAAAAGCAATTATTTTCTTGGTGTGTCTGAGACCTTACAGTAACAGTAGAAGACAACTTATCAAGAATACGGGGGTTCAGGATTTCGACCGTCTGCCGTTGTCTTTCCAGAAAGTAATCAAAATATGTGTGGGTTTGGGAACAGCTTTCCAAGGTACTCTTGGAATAATCGTATAGTATTATGTCCTTATGAGGTATGCTATAAAAAATAGGTGTTTTCAGTGAGGCTGTACTGTTCTCTGCCAAGAAACCCAAAGTAAGCAGCACAGATTTTCTTTTGCAGACTTGTAGGTAGCAACTAGAAGTTTCAAGTGATAACATATATATAAAGTGTATTTTAGAAATATCACTCTGATGGGAATGTGAAGGATAAACTGGAAAGGGTAAAGACCGAAGATCAATTAGGAGGCTATTTTAATGGCCCAAAAGAGATATGAATGGCATCCACCCATTCACTCAAGTCAAATAACTGGGAGTCACCTTGGACTTTCTCACTCCCAAAACCAGTCACTAAGTCCTTTAAATTCTACTGGATGCCCATCACATCCATTCCTTCCTCTTTTTAATTTTTTTAAATTTTATTTATTTATTAATTTTTATTATTAACATATAATGTAATATTTGTTTCAGGGGTACAGGTCTGTGATTCATCAGTCTTACACAATTCACAGCTCTCACCACAACACATACCCTCCCCAATGTCCATCCTCTTAATTCCACTGCTATTTTCCCTATTCAGGCCTATGTTCTTTTTCACTTAGACTATAGGCAGAAGTGTCTCCAGTCACTATACTTTACAATCTGTCTTTCATAGAACTGCCAGAATGGGCTTTCTAAGACAAAATCTGACTTTTTCATTACTCTAAGTAAAAAATTCTTCAGGGGCACCTGGGTGGCTCAGTCAGTTAAGCATCTGACTCTTGACTTCTGTTCTGGTCATGGCCTCAGTCAGGGTTGTGAGATTGAGTCCTGCATTGCAGGGGCCTCTGCACTCAGCTGGGAGTCTGCTTCTCTCTCTCTCCCTCTGCCCCTTCCCTGACTCATGCGCACGAGTCTCAAATAAATAAATCTTTAAAAAAAATTCTCAGGGTGTCTGGGTGGCTCAGTCAGTTAAGCATCTGACTTTGGCTCAGGTCATGATCTCGGGGTCCTGGGATCAGCTGGCGGAGTGTGGGGCTCCCTGCTCAGCAAGGAGTCTGTTTCTCCCTCTCCCTCTGCCCCTTTCCCTGCTCATGCACGCTCTCTCTCTCAAATAAATAAATAAAATCTTGAAAAAAATAAATAAAAATAAAAAAATAAATTTCTCCAGTGGAATATAAACCCTCCAGTTACTACACTGCAATTTGCTTCTTGCTGTATCTTATACTCATTCATCTTACTCATTATCCACTTAAGCCCCAATATCCAGACATAGGGAAATGTTTGCAAAGCTTTGAATATGTCAGGATGCTTCTTCATGTCTACATTTTTCCATTTCCCTTCCTTTCTCCTACCTTCTCCCCCACTTTCTCCCTTTTCTGCCCCATTTGGAAAAACCTGTTCATCTTGCCTGTCAGCCTTTGCTGAAATCTCCACTCCATTGCCTTCATTATTTCCTGGGAAGAATTTCTTAATCCCCAGCATGTAGCAACAGCGTAATAATAAATATTCTTAATAATTATTTACTGAGTAAATAAAAAAATGGGCGTGTGCTTTTTCCTTAATTCATTAGTGGAAGAGTTTGGTGGTTGTTTCTTAATCCTACATTATTGTCTAGGAGAGCTTTTTCATTCCCATGGACTTCGATTATCACCTCTACATAAGTAACTTCCAAAGAGGCTTCAATTCTATGTCCCTTATTGCTTCCTAGATATTCCAGTGGGAAAAATAAACCAAAAGCAGAGACAATAATCAGAAGTCTATTACAATAGGGCACCTGGGTGGCTCAGTTGGTTAAGCAACTGCCTTCGGCTCAGGTCATGATTCTGGAGTCCCAGGATCGAGTCCCGCATCGGGCTCCCTGCTCAGCGGGGGGTCTGCTTCTCCCTCTGACCCTTCCCCTCTCATGCTCTCTGTCTCCCATTCTCTCTCTCAGATAAATAAATAAAAAAAAAAAAAAAAAAAAAAAAAGAAGTCTATTACAATAGACTAAGTGAGAGGCAGCGAGAATGGAAATTCAGGAACAAATTTAAGAGACATCTGAGATATAAGTTGCATCCAGGCCAGATGGGGAGACTCTTGCCAGTGCACTGAAATTACACAATATGTGCTGATGTCTACTCCTGTGATGAAGGCCGACGCCGTGAGTGCTCAGGACTGAGGAACGGCAAACATTTTCAGAGCACCACTCCTTTTCCCTTCCCTTCTCTTCTCAAAGTTGGATTTATAGATGAGTGTGAAACCAGTGGAGTTGGGAACCAAGAAGGAAAATGCCAGTTTTTCCTTTAAGCCCTAAGTCTCATCTTTGGTCTCAGGATTCCCAGATATGTAAAATCAAGACTGCCAACTACTTTTAGTAGTTGTATGACGTTAGGCCAAAAAATTTCCTTTATGCCCTCTATTCACAATTTATGGTTTTTGGCAGATTGGTGTGCTGGACAGCTGAGCCCCTTTCAATTTACTACCAGATCTGCCATCTCCTGGATTTCACCTTGAGGACTGTGGCTCCAGGACAAAAATCCTATGTGTGATCTGTCAGGTCTGACCACAGGCAATTACAAGGCTTTGCCTGGCAGGCCTCCTGGGGGAAGCTGCCCTCCCCACACCAGACTTGGTGCACAGCCAGTCCATCTGGAGGGAGTTGCAGTCAAGGACTCAGGCCCCTTTTGAGCCAGACATACTCATATGCATATCTGCATTCCCAGCCTAGGCACCTCTATTTGGAGGCCTCTTTCTGGGGGGGGGAGGGTTTTGTTGAGACACTTTTCAAGCACCTCCATCAAGATCTTGGCCAAGGCAGTTTTCTCTACTTGGACTCAGTACCTTTTCACACCAAGCCCTTTCCCCTCTTCCTTCCTGTGGCCCCACAAGTCCATAAAAAAGCAGAAGCTTTTTGTTTAGGGTTCCTTGGCAGTGAGATGATCTCCCCATCTGTGCTCCCATTTGATACCTGCCTAGTGCCATTCCATGGGGGGAAATGGAACGCTAGTGAGCTAGTGCCTTTCTCTTTTCCCTCTTGCCCGCACTGTTGCAGTAAATAAAAAGGTTTGCTAGTTATTTCCATTTTGGCCTGTTATCCTAATTGACCACCTCAACACCTGGCCGCTTGGCCCACATCTGTTTGGGTTCCCTCCCTGTCTTCTAAATAAGTATTGGAATTTGCATTGGGATGGAATACAGAACATTCCATCCCAACCTCCTTCTACTAAGGGGCTCTGGGCTCTTGAAACAAGAGCTATTTATTCTACATGCTATAGATTCTATTTTTTTTTTCTTTTCATTCTAGCAAGATTCAAATATATTGAGAAAAGGAGAATGGATAATTCAGATGCACATTAGACAACATTAGATAGAATATTGAAACCTCTAAAACAAAACCAGTATTTTTGCTTGGCCTATAGAATAATGTGACTAATTTTGGCCAGATGGAGCATGATTATGAATTAGCTACATGTAGACTAGATTTGAGACACTAAACAATGACCCGCTACATTGCTTTAAATTACACAGATAAGGCTCTTTGCCCATGGTAGTTTAATTATTCTTGGAAGACATTACACTTCTTTATTCAGGAAGCCTAATGAATTTTATAATTACCTTTTCCTCTGAAGTCCACAAATGATGATTCCCCATCTGGATTGGTAAAGAAGAACCCACAGTGGGAAACATTACTGATGTGTGAAAAACTCAGGACAGCATTCCTTTGCTGACCATTCCCATTTTTGCACATATCCAATAGTTGATTGAAGTCGACTAGGCCTGGGGGAGGAGAAGAGCAAATTTCTCTTACCCCTTCAAGGCCCATATCTTTATTACTTTCATAGTTCCTGCCTTAAATTAGTCCAGCATCACCTCTTGTCTGAATTGTTAGGAACTATTGCTTAGTATACATCCAATTCACCCTCCACATTGACATCTGAGTTCCCATTATCAAATACAAGCCTCCATTGACCAGCCAATGCCTTCAGGTTCAAATCAAAACTCCTAAGCAAACAAACAAACAAACAAAAAACAAAACAAAAAAAAACAACTCCTAAGCAAATAAGATCTGGAGCAAAGGGGGCCCAAGTGTCTCTTTCAGTCTCATTTTCCAGCATCATCACATAGCATGCTCAAGGCATAATAGCCCTGCTCTCTTTGAACAAAATCCCTTCCGCTTCTGTGTCTTTGCACCAGTGATTCCCCTGGCTAGAGCAAAGTGTCCATTCTCATTCCTCTTTTAGGAGCCATCATACTCATCTTTTGATAATAGTTCAAATTTTAGTTGTTATGTTCAGTACATTAAAGGCAGAAGAGCAAAATGGGAGAGAGTAAAAGCACCTGGAGCTTGGGCTCTGCCACTCATCACTGTGAGTTAGAGTGACTTGTTTGCTTTCCCAAAGCTTCTGTTCTCTCATAAGTAAGTTGGCAACCTTTCCTCCCAGTTTTACTGAAGTATGATTGACAAATAAAAACAATATATATTTATATTGTAAAATGTAATGATTTAATACATATATACATTGTGAAATGTTTACACAATCAAGTTAACACACCTATTGCCTCAGTTACCTTTGTGTGTGTGTGTGTGTGTGTGTGTGTAGTGAAGACATTTAAGATCTACTCTCTCAGCAAATTCCAAGTATACAATACAATATTATTAACTATAAACCATCATGCTATGCATTAGATCCCCAGAACTTATTCATCTTACAACTGAAAGTTTATACCCTTTGACCAACATCTCCCCATTTCCCGCAGCTCCTGGAGGCCACCATTCTACCCTCTGGTTCTGTGAGTTGGAGATTTAATAGTTACTGTGCATGAGGTTGTTGGGAGGCCCAACTGCAGCAACCTTTTGAAAGTGCTTAGCATTGTGCCTGACTATTATAAGTACTTCATATGTAAATGTTAACTATTATTTCTATTTTTGCTGACATTTTCTCCAATTCAATTGTATTTTAACTTCGTTATGTTTCAGCTTAACTAGCTTTTATGCCTAGAATTATATTAGTTTGGGTGAATTGAATGACCAAGGTAATAGTCATTACCAATTCTAGTTTATTTATTCCTTAACATTTACCATAGCTGTATCTTATGGAGTATGGTTGAACAAATTGTATGGAACTGTCATGTGATAGTGATATTGCAAATTTAATTCTATCAAGAACTATTAAGCCAGGATCAAGTTTTTGTATTCTGGGGATTCTTAGAGTCCATTCAGGTATTTTTAATACTTTGCATTGATAATAAGCAACATTAACATAATCAAATAATTTAAAGACCCTACCTTCATAAGATCTTTCTACCTATGTTCCCTATACTTGTATAAAGAAAGGTATTTTTATTGAATTTATACAGACAAGTGTGATTTTTAATACCATTTTGGACTTATTCATTCTAATTTCAAATTTGACTTATTTCAATTTTAGCTACACATCAATGTCAAACTTATTTCCACTTTATATCAAAATGCCACGGATCTCATTGTGATTTCTAATCTAGCTTTTGAGATCTGACCAACTCTTATATGTAAATACAGTTTTCTGGCAAGAGGGGGAATAGAATTTGCAGTAAAAATTAATTGTGAGTGACTTGTTTCATCTTTGAGTGTATACATGTGTACAACTATGTCTTATTCATCTAAAATCACAAATTTAAACATGTTAAGAATAGAAACCCTCCCCCATTATTTCACAGCTCCACAAGAGCTTTGCAGTTGACTTTTCTTCTACAAACCTATAATAACTTGTATCACTTCACTTTTCACTTTGTATTACAATATTGGTTCACAGGGCCATTCTGTGCCCATCCACAACTGACAAGTGAATGAATAAATAAAAATGAATAGATGAATGAATACTGAAAAGACAAATTGTTTCTTTGAGTGATCTGTCCACGAATCAGACAGATATTCTCAGGTTAGTGTATGGCATATTAAAATGCAAAGTCCTGACAAACCGTTGCACCTGGCCACCTGCCCCATATCCTCCACCTAGCTGAATATGACGAATCTCGGGAAACTATGGAAGGCGCAAGGCCATGGCTGGCGTAAGATCCCAACTTAAACAGGAGTAGCTGCTCTGGCACAATGACCTCAGCCACCACGGGCTCACTGAAGATCCTGCCTTGATTCGTTAGACCCACACAAAATCAGCAAATATCTACCCCAATTTCAGACCCACTCCCAAGACCTCATTCTTAGGAGTTCAGTTTGGAATTTTGCCCCTCTTCTTCTAGTATTTTGTTTTCAAAACTGACAGAGATAGGAAAGAAAAACTTATTCAGGAAAGAAAATTGGATCAAATATCTAACACCTCATATTAAGCCTGGTAATGATGACTATATGTATCACTGTCTAAATAAATCTTATATTAATCATTAAAAAATAACAAAATAAAATAAAATACAAAGCCCTGAATGTTAGCACATGTACAATATGGTTTTACATTTTACATGGGTATACTGTATGTCCAAATGGTATATGCACTGATACTCTTCAAGTGCATGTAATTTAGGAATAACTCATGTCATGAACTGGTGACACAAGAAAAGGCACTGTATTACAAAGTCTGTCATTTCAAACATTTTTTCTGTTTTTAAAGTCAATTTTTAAAATCTTTTAATCTGGGTCTGTGAAATGACATTGAATCTTACACTTGAGCACCCAGGAAAGTAAAGAATTATCTCACATTATATGTTGGGTTACATAAATCCATACTCACAAGGACAGAGATCTGTGAAGGAAAGGGTCACTTTATCTGGCAGGAAATGGAAAATGAGCCCAGAAATTTCCTTCCTACCAATGAGTGTTTGGTAAGGGTTATTACATAAATATATGCCATACGTGGTCCTAAGAAAATAAAATTACTTTTTTATGTCCACGCATTTTAGATCTAGAAATAAAATGTAAACTGCAGGAAAACTCAGCAGGAGATAATTATTGGAGAATACAAAGAGCATAATTATTGGGAAGGCAAGCCTGGTATCAGAGTTACCAGGCAACCAATTCCAAGAGAAAGTAACATGAAAGTGGATTGGGAGATAACGTCATCCAATCGCCTAAATGCCTGGACAATTAGGTGTTTGAGGAGAAGTGAAAATGAATGTGTTACCATTTCATGGGGACTTAAGAAAATTTCCTAACAAGGCAGCAGAGAGAAAATGAAGAGAAGGGGACTATTTGCCAATATAGGTATTATTAACCATTCCCTGCCTTCTCCCTACTCACCTGCTCTCCTCCAACTAAAATCACATTAGTCCCTAATTGTCAAAATCTGCAGAGCAATAAACTTAAAAATACTTTCCCCTTCATTCTAATCTTGCTTACATATGAGTAGGTCTTTCCAGATGTGTGTGTGTGCGCATGTGTATGCATACACATTTGCTCTCCTGAATATTGAGCTTAGGGTGTGAGGGAAGAGAGAAAATAGCATTCAAAACTTCTAGGTGGAACCACTTCCAAGGACTCAAAGACATAAACATCCTGTGCAGTTCCAGAATCTATGAGAAGCTCAGTGTTGTAGGGGTTCAGTGTAGGGGGTGGTGGTTTGGAGTTGAGAGATAAAGCTGAAAAGCAAGCTGGGGTGCACTTATGTCCTGTGGGCAGAAAAGAGGGAGTCAGTAGAGATTTTAGAACAAGAAAGCACTTTTAAAAGTAAAGTTCCCCTAGCAACAATGTTCAGACAAGACAGATTGGGTGTTGGGATTAGGAAAGCAGCAGTGGCAATGCCAAGGAGGAGCCTCATACAGGACAGGAGCCTGAGGAGAAGGGACAGGACTTGATGCTACACTGGATGCAGGCAGTAAGGAAGAGGGGTGGCAAGTCTTCCTAGCTAAGAGCAAGAATACAGGCAAGAGTGAAAATCTTGCAATCCGGGACATAAAACAGCCAGTTGGAGCTGTCCAGTTGGTGGTTGCAAATATGTTTCTGGAACTCAGGAGAGAGGTCCAGATTAGGTCTGGATTAGGCTACTTACCATCCATGATGACACAGATAGAATCTGAAGACACAGTATGAATTGGATCGTCTAGAGAGGAGAGTAAAAAACAAAAAGATAGAAAAGATGAGGCATGGAACTAAGGATTAGAGAATTTGTGGGTAGAACAGAGGAAGAGAAGCCAATGTAGGAGATAGAAAAGGAATGGTCTGAGAAGCAGCAAGATACTAGAAGCAGGTAGTGCCATGGAGACCGGGAAAGACAATTTTGAGAAGCTGGGGTATCTCATGCGTTCAGATTCTGTGTCCAACACTTAAAGGATACATATCCTTCTTTTTTTTTTTTTTTTTTGGACTTTATTTATTTATTTGTCAGAGAGAGCGAGAGAGAGAGCACATGCAGGGGGAACGGCAGGCAGAGGGAGAAGTAGGCTCCCCACTAAGCAGGGAGCCTGATGCGGGACACCATCCCAGGAACCTGGGATCATGACCTAAGACGAAGGCAGACGCTTAACGGACTGAACCACCCAGGTGTCCCAGATACATATCCTTCTTAAGCACACATGATTCATATAAGGCATAAAGCAAATCTAAACAAATATTAAAGAATAGGTGTTACGTAGAACACGTTCTCTGAGAACAATGCAATTAAGTTAGAAGTTAATAACAAGAAGATAGGTTAAAAATTCTAAATATTTGGAAGTTAAAAACACACTTATAAGTAAACTGATATGTCAAAGAAGAAACTGAATTAGGACTTAATGAAAGCTTAGAGCAAATGATAATGAAACACTATACATCAAATCTTGAGGTATACAATGAAAATGTTTCTCCAAGGAAAATTTATAGCCTTGCATGCTTATTTAAGAAATGGATAGAGGCTGAAAATTAATGAGCTAAATGTTTATCTCAATAAATTAGGAAAAGATTGACAGAATAAAACCAAAGAAAATAAAAGGAAAGAATAAAAATATAAGCAGAAATAAGTGAAATACAAAAAGACACCATAGAGCGACTCAATAAAACTAAAAGTTTTTCTTTAAAAAAATATAAATTAGATAAACCTTTGTGACATTAATCATGAAAAAAGAAAAAAATAACTGGCTAGAAATGGGGACATATGTGCTGGAATAGCCCAGATTAAAAAGACAATATGAGAACACTATGAACAATTTCATTACTAATAAGATCTAGGAATTACTATTTTCTTCTTCCCTGTAACATTGTTTAGGAAGCCATCTAATCCTCTATTTGAAGGATCCTAAGAATAAAGCAAGATCTACCAGCAGATTTCCAAGCTATTGCCACAACCACCCCCTCCCAAAATTTGCTGGGATTGTCACTTGAGATTTAGCAAGTTGACTTTCAGCATCACTGTTGGGGCCCTCCTTGTCATATCAGTCATCAGTCAAGGATCTTCCTTGGGATATTTCCTTTGCTTCACTCCAGAATTAGCCAGACGTCTCAGGGGCATACTCAACCCGAAGGGTGTGCGGACTGTTAGCTGTCTTTGAATGCCATACTGGAATATGATCAATTTAGTCTACCTTTGCTATTGCTTTTTGATGCCTCATAGAGTGTTACGAGGTTTAGTGCTACACAATCTCATGGATACATGGCCACTGTCCCGAAATGAGAATACAAATCCAAGGAGAGGTTCTTGGAAGGATTCTGTTTCTTTTTTCTTTTCTTTCTTTTTTTAAAAGATTTTATTTGTCAGAGAGAAAGAGAACACACAGTGGGGAGTGTTAGGCAGAGGGAGAAGCAGGCTCCCCACTGAGCAAGGAGCCCAAAGCAGGGACTCTACCCCAGGAGTCTGGGAATGACCTGAGCCAAAGGCAGTCCCTTAAAAAACTGAGCCACCCAGGCATCCCAAGGATTCTATTTCTTCTGTGTTAAGCTTATCTGTGCTCTATGTTTGGGATTCTAGGATTGAATTCTTAGTAATCAGATTTTTTTGAACTGCTGCCTTCAGAGGTACTAACCCAGGTCAAGTTTTGGTCTTTGCCATGAAGGGTGGTGTAGATTTTCTTACAACCCTTTAACTACAAAATATTTGGTACCATATCTCTCCCTAGACCATCAGGGCCACTCTCAGAGGTTCCAGGGTAACTTTTCAATACCCCCTAAGGAATTCTGAGATAATTTTCTGTCCTGGTCTATATTATGAAGTAGCTGGCTTTTCCCCCACTAAATAAGAGAGAGAGAGAAAAAAAACCTCACACATTTAATACTTGCTAGAACGCTTTTCTGGTAAGATACCATACAAAATATTATCATGTGTTTATCTTTTTATTCTGTGGATTTCCAGAACATTAGCATAAATGAAGTAGTTGGTCTACATTGTTCTAAGATTGAGAGAGATTTTAAGGAGTTTTCTTGTCACTTCTCCTAAATCCAATTCCATTTCACAATCATGCCCAGGAACTTGTGGGGCACAGTATCAGGAGTAAGGCAGTTACCATGCCCAGTCCCAAGAGATGAACCAAATCATGTCATCCTACCCCCTCTCTCTCCAAAGGCTGTCCCTTCACCCGGATGGAACAGCCCCAACATTGTTGTAGAGATATGTGTGTAGAACAATACTGCAGCGCAGAGCTTCTTCCCTCCCCTTTAAGCTTCTAAGAGACTCCTGAGGAGCCAGGAAAAAACTGGAAGATAGGGATGTTGCTAAACATCCTACAAGGCACAGGACAGCTCTCCATACATCCAGCAAAGAATTACCTGGCCCAAAATGTCAACAGTGCAAAGGCTGAGAAACCCTAGTGTACAGAATGTCTTGCAGAGACGTCATGTACAACATTGATATGGACATGTTAAAAAATAAATCATTATCCCTTTTTTCACCTACTCACTTGCTACTTGTCATTCCTAATCTGATTAATGGCATCTAGTCTTATAAATCATTATCTTGGAAATCATTTTTCTCTTCTCTCTCTCTCCCTCATCATGCTCATCTGTTAGTCACTAATTCCCTTCCCACTCTATCTCCTAAATATCTGTAATCCTTTCTCTTCCCTCAGCTACCACTGCCTTTGTGTGAGTGTAGACATCATTTAGTTTGCAACTATCTCCTAAATGGACTCTCTGCTTTGAGTCTTATAAATGCCTCCAACTCATACTCCTTGAGTATTCTAAAATGGAAACCCATTTGCATTTCTCCCACTGTCTACAAGATAAAAGCTGAACTCTCAGGTCTGGCTTACCATGATTATCATGTGTTTTATTATCTGCAGATCCATGTTCTGGTGTTCTTTTTCCCAATCTCCTCTCCTAATAAAAATTCAAGAAAACAAAACCAACAAAACAAAAAGCTTAATGTTTCACACTTGTTTGTTGGACATGATGTCCCCCCTTTTTGGAATGTCCTCTCCACCAAGCCCCCCACCAGTCCCTCTTGAAAATTGCCTTCTGGAAAAAAGATCAGTCCTTTTAAAACTCGGCTCTGTGCATGTGCATACTTCTGTTGGGACACATACCACCTCAGGTATAAAATCCCAGTTAAAAATTGAAATGTGGGGTGCCTGGGTGGCTCAGTCGTTAAGTGTCTGCCTTCAGCTCAGGTCATGATCCCTGGGTCCTGGCATCTAGCCCCCCATCGGGCACCCTGCTCGGCAGGAGGCCTGCTTCTCCCTCTCCCACTCACCCTGCTTGTGTTCCCTTTCTTGCTGTGTCTCTCTCTATCAAATAAATAAATAAAATCTTTAAAAAATTTGAAATGTGACAAAGCAACACAGTATATTTTTATTCCACTTATATTTTTAAAACTTGAATTTCCAGTAGATGAGGTGAAAAATCACAGTAAATTCATGGTCCTCCCCCTTTGCTCCTGGGTTGTGGTTAAATTCTGGGGGAACCCTCATAATATCTAAGTTTTGTAGAAGATGTAGGCACCTACACCTCATCCTTGTACACAGGGCTCCTTCAGATTTGGAGGTTCTCTTCTCGGTATCAGTATCTTGCTTGGTAGATACCCTCATCATTTTGCTTTTATGGGGCCACACTGGAGTTTGAGAATCTTTCTGAGGCTTTCTATGGCTTCCCCATACCACAGAATTATTCCCTCTGTGGGCTTGCTTCCTACCCCAGATTACCTGGAATGCAGACACTAAATCTTTAATCAGGGACCCAGAGGTATTCCCTTTCTTTTAATCTTATTAATATCTTACTTCAGAAACATTTTCTGTCTTGTGAAATGTTTGTCTCAGAGGCATCTAACACTTTCTTTAATGGGTTTAGACTTTTAATGGGTTTAGTCACTTAAAAGCTAATGACTCTCAAATTGTTTCTGCTTAGTTCTGTAGCGTCCCATACTTGAGGCAGGATGAAAAACAGAACAGAGTAGCTCCTAAATCTAACAGCCCTTTGGATACACCTGAGGGAGCTTTTAAAATTGAAGATGCTCCCCCGCAACTCTGCGTAATCAGAATGCTTTTTTTTTTTTTTAACGATCGCAAAAGATCAAGGTCCAATTTTCGAATCTCTCAGTGATGGGAGGGGGACAGGACTCCGCTCAGTCTCTTTTCCCTCAAAGTCTCCAAATTTTTTTTTACCCGTAGTGCTTACTCCCTGCCTCTTTCCCTCCACCTCCCTGCCCAGCTCCCTCCTTCCCGCCCTGCCCCTCTCCCACCTCGCAGCCTCCGCCCTCACCTCCTCGCTTCCCGTTCACCTTCCAGCCCCGCCTCGCCCCGCCCCGCCCCTCTCTTTCCCAGCCCCGCCTTCCCGCCCCGCCCCGCTCCTCTCCGCTCCCTCCTCCACCCGGCCCCGCCCCCTCCTCCACGCCCCGCTCCTCCCCACCTCCTCTTCCCAGGCCTCTCCCCCGCTGCGCAGTCTCCTCCCCTCCTTACGTTCCTGACCGGCCCTGCGGTCCGCAGCGGGCCACTTCCGTCGTCGGAGTTGTTACGTTTACGGCACGCCGGAAGGAGAACCTGTGAGCGCTTTTGGAATTATGGCGGCGGTCGATATCCGAGGTAATTTGCGCTATTACCCTTTGTTTCCTGATTGGCTGGGGCCTGGTTTGGGGTTGGTAGCTCGCGGAGGCAAGATTCAGGTTCTTTTGTGATGACTCCCAAGCGCTTATGAATGGTTTCTGTGGACACCCCAAGGCTCCCTAATCTGGCGAAAAATCGTTTTCCCCGGCTCCTTAGGGGTCTCTTATAAGCTTCAAAACGAAGAGTTGGAAGAAGCTCTGGGCTTCGAGCCCTCAGACCTGCAGTATTGTTGCAGACACACGCATCTCTACAGCAAGACGGGGGCTGTTCTATCCGGGTGAAGGGACGACCTTTGGGCGGGGGGGGGGGGGGGGGGGGGGGGGGGGGGTTGCGGTGGGGGGGGGGGGGGGGGATGACGTGATTTGGTTCTTCTCATTGGACTGCGCGTGGGAGCTGCCTTATTCCTGACCCTGCGCCCCGCGCGTCCTTGGGCATGAATCCCTAAGATTTTCTTTTGTAAGTTTTATTTTTGAGTCTGATACCTTCCATCGAACACCCAACAATTACTGAGGGCAGGGATCGGTCCTTTTTCACAGCTGAATTGTAAAGGTACTCAGGTATTTGTTGAATCAGTGGCACAATTTTTAGCTACTTGATCTCCGTACCAGTTAGGCCATACATTCTCTTTTCAGCACACGTACACACATCTTTTTCAGTGAAATTGGAAAAAAAAAAAAAAGCCTAGGAATTGTGCTCTGGGATGCCAAAGGGTGAACGAAGGGCGGTTAAAATACAGCTTGAAGCGTGAGAACTTAGTTCCAAACTGTCCAGGTTCCTCCAGGTTGGAAGTAACCATTTATGAGAGTGAGAAAAATTTATGAGACTGAGAGAGCGCCCATGAATATATTTTTTACTGTTGTGGTGATGGCTCCCACAAAACTTCTTGCACTTGTACGAAACTCTCAACCTGTATGTATTTCCGTTTGAAACTTTGTATACTTTTCCTTAAAGGAAGTGTGAATTTTTGTACCTAGATACAAGACCTCTCGAGACCCCCAGCAGTTTAAAGAAAAAGGGCTTATAGTTCCTAATCGTTTTTACTAGGGTTATTTTTGTTTGTTTATACCTGATTATTAAAGGGAAGGGTTTTGAGATGCCCCCCCCTTTTTTTTAAGATTTTATTTATTTATCTGAGAGAGAGAGATTGAGAGAATGAGTGGAAGGAGGGGCAGTGGGAGAAACAGACGCCCCGCTGAGCAGGGAGCCCGATGAGGGGCTCTATCCCAGGACTCTGGGATCATGACCTGAGCTGAAGGCAGACTCTTAACGACTGAGCCACCCAGGCGCCCCTGAGATGCCTTTTTCTGTATTAACTAAATTGGAGTCTTGCGCACTTAATAGAAATATGTTCTCATTTATATTTACTCAGAATGTCCAGTGATCTTCAGCATTTCTGGACAGTGTTTTTATGTGTTTGTTTTTCAGTGTGAGAGTTTCAAGTGCCTAATTTCATTACTTGCTGATAGAAAGCTGTACTTAGGCTATGTCAATATGTTCCCTTGCTACTGAATAAAAAAGAAATATTTAGTCCATCTGAGTGTTTTCAGATATTTACCTTTCACAATGTTTTACTTAGATTTGTTACAGTCATTGCAAAGGCTTTAAGGTGGGGCCGTGTCTGGTGCATTAGAAGAAAAGGTCAGTGTGGCTGAAGCAGAGTGAGAGAGGAGTTGGGAAGGAGATGAGGTCAGAGAGATAATTGGTGACTTGATCATGTAGGGATTGCAAAGCCATGGTGTAAGGTCTTTGGCTTTTCCACGAGTAAAATGGAGAGCCACAGGAGGGTTTTGACCAAAGGGGATGAACATAATCTGACTTACTGTTTGTAAGGATCACTTGGCTGCTAAGAACAGTGTCGGAGGGTAAGGGTGGGATTAGGGAGACCAATTAGAGGTCATTCCTGTAACGCAAGGAAATTTGGAGGTAGCTGGGACTAGGGTGGTAACGGTGGAGGTGGTAAGAAGTGGTTGGATTCTGCTTGACTTAGTAGTATATTTTCTTAATGGGGCCGTGATCACGTAGTCCCCAAATGGGACAGATAATAATTTATTTCTCAGCCACATACCACCCTCGTAATCTCAGTTAACCATTTTGTAACTGAACATCCTTGGATTCTGGAGTATGTGTAAATCTGTGTCCGGTAGAGTAACTTGTCCTTGGCCCTCAATCATAAATTAATATACATTTGGTGACTATTTTAAATCTGGTCCTGTGCAAGTTCCTAATGAGTAAGACACAGCCCCAGTTGTCTAAAAAGTCAAATTTAATGGGAACACATTTGTATTTCTGGGTTAAAATATGATGAGTATTAATAAAAGTATAAAAAATGCTGTGAGACCATAGAGAAAGAAGCCATTATTTCTGTCTTGCAAAGTAGAGAAAGGCTTTGTAGAGATACTGACATTTGAAAGGAGTTCAACTTAGCATGACTAAATTATCTGCTAAACTCACACCTTTTTGAGAATGAAAGAGATCTCTATTTTTTTAAAAAGGCATAAACTGGAGGTGGGGGGAGAAGAAACTAGAACAGCCTTGATTAAGCCAGAAATAAAGTTGGTCATTGTAATTTTAAAATAAATTGATTACTGGCACTGCCACCAACATCTTCATAATTAACATTTCCTGGGTTATTCCAATGTGCTAAAAGCATTTCACATATACAATCTAGCACATAGATACTATATAGTATCTATATAGTACCAACCTTCTTGAGGTATTGTGTGGTAAAGTGGTTAAAATAGTGCCTGGCACAGTGTTCAGAAGTGGTGAATAATATTTTTTGCGTTTGTATTAGTCTCATAGGCCATACTTGCTTGATTTTTCATCTTTGATTAGTTTAGAAAATGGGGAAAATATGACTGCTGATCAGAATACAGCTTGGTGAAGAAAATTATAGGGAAAATGCACCAAACAGTCACTTGGAGCAGAAGACATTTACGATTCCTTCTAAATTCCGAAGAGTCTGATTCCGTATTTAAACTCAGTATATCCAGGGACACCTGGGTGGCTCAGTCAGTTAAGCGTCTGCCTTTGGTTCAGGTCATGATCCCAGGTGGGATCGAGTCCTGCATCCGGCTCCCTGCTCAGCGGGAAGCCTGCTTCTCCCTCTGCCTGCTGCTCCCCCCCGCCCCCCGGCTTGTATTCTCTCTTGCTCTCTGGCAAATAAATAAATTTTTAAAAATCGTTAAAAAAAAAAATAAACTCAATATATCCAAGCCAAAATCATTATCATTTCTTTACTAAATGAGTTATTGGTTCCTAAGTTCTCTGACTTTATAATTGATCATTCAGGAAACTGTCTGTTTTCTCCCTAAAAATGTCAATTTCGTCCTTATCTTCCTGTGCATTGCCATTGCCTTCCACCAGGTCCTCATCACCTCATGCCCATAACTGTTGACTCTCCATAATTGTTGGTAGGTAGAATCTATAATTACATATTTATTTGTTTCTGCGGATTATTCTTCTACCTATGCTGAAATGATCTGTAATATTGTAACAGTTTATTATCAGTAATTTATGACACCATATAGACATAGTTACCATTATGTGAGAAACAAACCTATAATTGTCGAATGCTTTTATTCATTTATTTGACAGAGAGAGAGAGAGAGCACAAGCAGGGGGAGTGGCAGAGGACAGAGGGAGAAGCAGGCTCCTTGTGGAGCAGGGAGCCCTGTGCAGGACTCGATCCCAGGACCCCAGGATCATGACCTGAGCTGAAGGCAGACGCTTAACCGACTGAAACACCCAGGCACCCCACAAATGCTTTTATATAATTATTCCTAAGGAAATAAAAAAAATGTGTAGGAAAGTTGCTTAGAAGAAAACTACTTTAATAACTGGACTCTAGTGTTTAAAGCTGAGAGTAATGATTATCCTTAGTTGCTTTTCATTAAAAAAAATTTGTCTTTTTCTGAAAACATAATTTCCTGGCGTGTTAGATATTTGGTTATGGCATGATGTATTTATGATGAACCATCTTAATGGTCTGTATTCATTATTTGATCATTCACGTACTTCATCTGTTTTTTCCTTTATTTTACAACATACACAGCACATTTTACCTTTATAAAATTACTTTTTCTCATTTGATTAATTTCCGTTAAAACTGCTTGTTGCCTTGGAGTAGGTCTGACTTCTTCAAAGGTGCCAGAAGCAATTACAGTTTAGGAGAGGTTGAAGTTTTCAGTTCTTCCTTTTTCAACTAGTATTAATAGGCATTTTGATATTCATAACTTACAGCTAATGGGACTTAGTACTGTCAGTGTTATGGAACATTACTGCTGTCAGTAGCCAACAAAAGCTCATTAATAAAGCTGTCTAGTTCTATTTACTATGTCTTTTTTTTTCTTTTTGCATTTTGAAATATTAAAGAGTTAATTCTGTTCCAAAATGTGAAATTGTGTGGCTGTAATTAAGGGCATTCTGCTTCTCACCTGCTTCATAACTTTTGCATCATTATCTCTATATAATAGCTTCCTAACTTATTTCTGTCTGTGATTGGGAGGTCTCAAACTGGCGGATGTGAATGTGTTTTCTTTGGGGTGCATTTCCCACCTCCTCCTCACCCTGTGAAAAATCATTCCTGTTCCCTCAGGTAAGGTATTCTCCTTCCACTGTGCTCTGGTAACACATTTATTCATACCTTTGTTATAACACTTATCATGTCATCTTGTCATTGCTTTCTTGCACACTTACCTCTTCTGTGAGAGTATAGGTTAGGATCCATGCAATTCTTATATTCGTAGTGCCTCCTGCATTAGATGCAACATAAATGTTGGATTGGCTTTTTTTCTTTTTTCTCATCCTTTATCATTTTGTTTCTTTCCTGTAGATAATCTGCTGGGAATCTCTTGGGTTGACAGTTCCTGGATCCCCATTTTGAACAGTGGAAGTGTCCTGGATTACTTTTCAGAAAGAAGTAATCCTTTTTACGATAGAACATGTAATAATGAGGTGGTCAAAATGCAGAGGCTAACATTAGAACACTTAAAGTAAGTTATTGTAAGAAGGTCACATCTTTGCCAATTAGAGGTTTTGAAATGAATGATTCTCTCAAGCTATGGATAGTGAAGTACAGAGTAGAAGTTTTGGAAGAACTGGAGTTTTTTTTGGAGGGGGGGGTTGTACAAATTTGACATGCAAAGGAATTACCAGTAGTCACTTAAAACCTAGGAAGACTTTTCTGTATAATTTCGTATATTACTATCCAGTTAAAATATAGCTGTGAGGCTTAGATGCAGATCCAATTAGTGATCTTAGCAATGCAGTTGTTCTCCACTAAGTGACCATACTTAATTGTCTCTTTAACATTAAATTTAATACCTTAAACCGTAGTTTGGCTTATAGGAGATTTTTCTTCGTATGACAAAATTTTAGCTTGACAATTGCAAAGTAAGGTTCTTCAGACTTCGGATGCTAAATAATTAAGAACTTACTGCTATTACAAAAGTTTCTGAAACAGTTGTGTAATACGGTTTTTCATTTGTCAGCTAAACATCAGAGAGGGGTTCTTGAAATTAAATTTCTGAGGTATTTTAAATAGCTTTAGGAGGCAAATATTTACAACTATTAAGACAACTTATTGTTGCTTTTAAACAATCTGTCAGGTCAAAATTTGTCGGAGGCAAGGATAAGGTTTTGGACATTTTCTTGTTGAGTAGAATATATAGTTGAAATACATGGTCAAGACGTGGATGGTCTTCATGTACTATATATTTCTAGATTTTACATATATTTATACATCTCAGGAAGTATTACAGTATTTTGATTGTCTTTTTTGAAATGTACACTCTTCAGTGTACTTTCATGACAAAATACTCAGATTTAAGTTTATTGTGGATTTTTGTAGAGTTGTTTAAAAATCAAATCTTACTTTATATTCTACCTACCTGGGAAAATAGCCAGTTTTATTGGACAGCCAGTTTTTAATATCAAACATAAGCAGTTTTAATTTGATTTACAGAGTTGCTCTACTTTTATATAATAATCTGACTGTTCTACACAATTGTTTGTAGGGCATTTATAGATCTCTGGATGTCTGTGTTCTGTTTGCAGTCAAATGGTTGGAGTGGAATACATCCTTTTACATGCTCAAGAGCCCATTCTTTTTATCATTCGGAAGCAACAGCGGCAGTCCCCTACCCAAGGTAAAAATGTAAACTTCAGGCATAATTTTCTTCTTAAAATACTATGATTTGCTTAACTTTCTGAGCTCCACGTTCTTACTTTTTTGGATTGGGTTCTGTTTTTGGGATTCCCCAAGACCACATACATGTTCAGTGCTTTGCTAAGAGGACTCAGCAGACTCAGCATATGGGTATGTTAGTTATACCTAAGATTTGTTATGGCAGCACAGTAAGGATCCACAGACAGATAAGTAAGGGAAAAAGCCATGTCAAGTGGGATCTATAAGAATCCATGTGTAAGCTGCCTTTGCTTTCCCTTCTACAAGGGGCTGCACCAAGTACATCCTTCCTCCAGCAGCCCCCCCCCCCCCCACTACATATGTAGTATGTCTGCTTAGGGAAGTCCTTTTGATACTCAGAGTCTAGAATTTTTTTCTGTGGACATCCTCTGCCTGCCAAAATTCCAAACTCTCAGAAGGAAATGAGGTTTCCACTATAATAGTATTATTTTTAGAAATGTCTAGGCACACTAGTTCAGCAGGTATAAATTTACCACTTAGGAAATATTTCAAAAGCCAAGTTCCACTAGTCACATGCTTAGACACCAGAAGTCTTCCAGCATGCTCAAGGACAACTCTCCAGGCACTAACAAAGTAACTCACTACATTGAAGCCACCTCTTCTGTGAGGATAGTTGTTGGGAACCTCAAGCATCCTAAGTAACAACTTCTCTCAGTCCACTGAGTCTAATTATTTTAAAAACATACATGGTAGATGCAGTTGCACCAAATTCATAGAGGATCAATTGAAAATCCTCATTGACACATTCACCCAAAATACTTATCTGGCTTATATTACCAAACATAAACTTGCTTTAGAAATCACACTGAAGAGTATAGAATTCAGATTTGACTTTGAATCAGAGAGCTAGTTACTATTCCAGAGATGACCAGCTACATCTCCTCATTAGATAACCTCATCAAGACATTTAGGAAAAACCTTCACCCTGATAATGATTTCAGACAATGACTTGCTAAAGAAGTTGTGGTTCCAGAGTTAAGAATCCACATTTAATTTCAAAATCTAATGATCTAGAGTCCCTGCCCAGTGGAAAAAAAGAACCTTGGAACAAAGGTAAGACCAGGAACAAGATTTCCATGATTAGAGGGTTCAAGGTATGGAAGTGACATGAGGTGGTACCAGCTTCACTAGCAGCTGTTTTATTCCTTAGGACCCAGGAATGGGACACATTGGCAAGTTCAGTGCATCTGATATCTTCACCCTAGGCCCTAAATCTCTCGCTCTGAGGTCTTACTCCCCAAAGTGTAGGTGACTAATAGCAGCACTGGATCACTTGGGAACTTGTTAGAAATGCACTGTCCCTATTGAGTAAGAATCTGACTTTAACAAGATATTTAGGTGATTCAGATGCACATTCCAATTTGAGAAGCATTGCTCTAGTTGGCAAACTGTTTCTGTGATGGTTCAGAGAGTAAATATTTTAGGCTTTCTGGGCCTCAGGGTGTCTGTAACAGCTATTCAGATAGTGTCATAGCAGCCTTAGATAATAATGTAAATAAATGAGTATGGTTGTTTTCCAGTATAAATTTATTTACAAAAATAGGAATTGCCAAATCCTGTCTTAAGCTTTAATATGAGAAAATATCAAATTTTAGTTGTTCTTTTTATGGAAATCTATTTAGCAGTTTGTGTGCATAGCTATATTCATGAATGTTTTTATTTTCACTGCTTTAGTTATCCCACTGGCTGATTACTATATCATTGCTGGAGTGATCTATCAAGCGCCAGACTTGGGGTCAGTTATAAACTCTAGGGTGGTAAGTATTTCACGTTCTTGAAACGCTAAAGAAAACTTTTTTTTTTTTTTTTTTTTAAAGATTTTATTTATTTGACAGGGAGATAGCGAGAGCAGGAACACAAGCAGGGGGAGTGGGAGAGGGAGAAGCAGGCTTCCCGCCGAGCAGGGAGCCCGATGTGGGACTCGATCCCAGGACCCCGGGATCATGACCTGAGCCGAAGGCAGACGCTTAACGACTGAGCCACCCAGGCGCCCTAAAGAAAACTTTCAATCGAGCTACCTTGTTTCCAAGAATCAAACAGAAGTTTCTCTCCCTTGTGTATGTTGGCATGAAGTGTTGACTACTAGAATGTCTTAAACATGGCTTTCTATGGGCCAAGTTCATGTTAAAAGTATATATCACAGCCCCAGCTCTATAGTGATTCAAGTTCTGAAAAAAACAAAACAAAATTACTTTCTTTGCATATGTAATATTGTGGGTATTTACTTTGGGGATTTTAGTTGATCTAATGAGAAATTCAGAATTTGTTTTCTTTTTACAAGCTTACTGCAGTGCATGGCATTCAATCAGCTTTTGATGAAGCTCTGTCATACTGTAGATACCATCCTTCCAAAGGGTATTGGTGGCACTTCAAAGATCATGAAGAGCAAGGTGGGTAGAGCACTTTTTGGTATTCTGAGAATAAAGCTGTTTTCTATAAGAAAACAGCTATTGATTTCAAGGTGTGTTTTAGATAGAAAGACTTCATAGGATGATGACATTTTCATAGCTGCGATTCATGTAACTAGATGTGGTAATACAAGCTTTCCCATAGGAACAGATAGAAATTTTAATCTGTAGGTAACTGGTAATCTTTGGTAAGTTGATTCAAGGTTTTAAAATACTTGGAACATATAGAGGGTATCAGTGATGAGGAATGGGTCATGATGATGTATCCTGCTTACCTAACTTTTGAGTCATCTTGAAATCTGGAACCTGAATCTCCCATCTTCAGAGTAGGGGAGATGCTTTTATAGCCCTGTCTCCAGATGACCAGTCTGTTTTCTGATCTTTCCATGTTATTACCTGTTATGATGCGAGACCCCTTAGTTTCCATAGCTGCTAGTCTCCTAATGGTTCTGCACCATATTTTACAATAAAAGTGCTCTGGAAATGTGTTTATGGCAAAATACCTATATTCTGAATTTTCTTCTCTGGGAAATAGCAACTCAGAATAAATTACTGAGGGAAAAGTAGCCTTTAAATAGAATTCAGACCTGTGGAATGAATGGTCTTTCAGATATAGTTATTTATTTATTTTTTAAAGATTTTATTTATTTATTTGACAGAGATGTAGCGAGAGAGGGAACACAAGCAGGGTGAGTGGGAGAGGGAGAAGCAGGCTTCCCAGTGAGCAGGGAACCCCATGCGGGGCTCGATCCCAGGACCCTGGGATCATGACCTGAGCCAAAGGCAGATGCTTAACAACTTGAGCCACCCAGGTGCCCCTAGTTATATTTATTCTTAATAGTAGGTGCAGGCAGCAACATTTGACATAGGAAAGTTTGCATCTGTTGAATACAATTCTCTCAAGAGCTATTTGCCCCCCCATCCAAATGAAATGTTTGGAATAAAACTTACCTGGAACTCTTCATTTATAGATAGTCCCCCAATACAACTCCCTCCTGGGGAAAGTTCCATACGTGATTAATTTCAGAATTTCTCTTGCAAGTTCTTTTCTTTCTTGTCTTTATGATCTGCTGTTGTTTGGTTTGTCTGTTTTTTTCAGTGAATCATAATCAAGTATGATAACTTGAGCTTGTGAACTTTGCATTTCCATTTGTACCTGTTAGGTTCGTGGGAAGACCATTTAATACACTTAAAATATACACAAGATAATTTCAAATCCATAATCTGGATTGTGATTTAGGTAATTATGGAAAATGTTAGCCTTAAAATTCTTAATGTCTATCTATGCTTACATACTAAAACTGAAATATCTTTAAAAGACTTAATCAGCGGGCGCCTGGGTGGCTCAGTTGGTTAAGTGACTGCCTTCGGCTCAGGTCATGATCCTGGAGTCCCGGTATCGAGTCCCACATCGGACTCCCTGCTCAGCGGGGAGTCTGCTTCTCCCTCTGACCCTCCCCCCTCTCATGCTCTCTGTCTCTCATTCTCTCTCTCAAATAAATAAATAAAATCTTTAAAAAAAAAAAAAGACTTAATCAGCTTTTTAAATGTTAAAATGTTAACTTCATTTAAGAGGGAAGTGTTAAGAACACTTGTTTCTATATGTTGTGTTTAATTTATTTTGGGGGATAATCTTTGGAATAGTAGCCATTAAAAATAATGATGTTTGAGTATATTCGTGGTGGACAAAGATATGTAAAATGTAAGACACCAAACTAATTAGGCAGTGTTTTGATTTGGACTTCATATTTTAATAGATAAAGTCAAACCTAAAGCCAAAAGGAAAGAAGAACCAAGCTCTATTTTTCAGAGACAACGTGTGGATGCTTTACTCCTAGACCTTAGACAGAAATTTCCACCCAAATTTGTGCAGGTAATGAGAACACATGTGGTTAATTTGATTTGATGCTTTTTCCTGAATTATTTATTTTTAATTGAGAACTGTTTCAGTTGTGACCTAAAAATAGTGACTTTCCTCATTAGTTAAAAATGGTCTCCGGTGGAAAAAAAAAGGGCCTCTGAATCAAAGGAAAGGTTTTTAAAGACTTAATAGAGATAGTGGGTAAAGGGAATGGAATTAACACTGTTCTGTGCTTTTAAGTTTATTTTCTCTTTGAATCTTCACAAACTAAGGACTGCTTATACATAACATTCTCATTCCAAAGTTGCTGAAAGTGTCATAGATGGTAACTAAACTAGAATCTGAAACTCATGCTGTTTTTATTCTGTATGCTGCCTTTCATCCTGATGTAGTAGATATCGAAGTCCTTAAATGATAGACTAGTTAAAACTTTTGTTAACAAGTGGCGCTTGGCTGGCTCAGTTGGTAGAGCGCGTGACTCTTGATCTTGGTGTAGTGAGTTCGAGCCCCACGTTGAGTGTAGAGATTATAAGTAAACTTAAGAAACAAAAAACTTGTAACAAAAAGAGCAGTTGAAGTAGAGGGTTTGGCATAATAAATGGAGGAGTAATAAATAGAGTTACATCATATTGATGCTTAAGTTATATAAATTCTCTTATGTTATTTAGCATAATAGCAATAACAAATCCACCTGCCATTCTACTAAATGAACTTTTGAAGTGAAGTAGGTATGAGATGGAATATGTGAATATGTTATTCTCCTGGTTAGTCTCAGTTCACAGAGACATCTACAGGGCTTTGTACACACAATGTCATGTATACTGTTTTTCTTGATGGGGAGATAAAATTTTCAGATTTGTTTTAGATTAGGTGAGATTTTTCACACTTTGAGATGACTTTAGAACAGGGCTCCCCTTCCCCTTTCCCTGACTTCACTGTGTGAGAGTTACGTGCTATTGGAATGGTGATGTGGTGGTGAAGGGAGCGGAGGACAGAATGGAGTGTAGGACAGGAAAGTCAATTTAGAGAACTCTCATGAATTCCATTTGAAGATAAAATAGTGTCTGTTGAATAAGTAAATTATAGTGTGTGTAGGGATATGGGTAACCATGGTAGTGTAGGAGGTTAGCTGTGGTTGACCATTCAGCGAGTACATAGTATGTATGAGGGAGGGTGGGGGAAGAACACCTAGACCTGCACAGTACAGTAGCCATTAAGCACATGTGACTTTTGAACATTTGAAACACAGCCCGTGTAAACTGAGCTGTGATGTAGGTATAAAATGCATACTGGGTTCAAAGACTTGGGTGGGGTACAGAGTAAAAAGATGTAACTACCAGCTTGCATTTGTGGCTCACATATTTCTTTTGGACAGTTCTGATGTAGAAAATGGGAACAGAACACACAAAACCAGAAATATGAAAGACTATTAATGGACATGTTAATGTTCATATTAATTAATGGACATACTGATAATAATGGACAGATTTCTTGGAAACCAGAAATCTTTAGTATTTGTGCTGCTGAAGCAAGCACTGGAAACCAGAAATCTTTAGTTTGTTGTTCTTTTTCTAGTTCCTTGAGCGGTAAGCTTAATTGCTTATTTGAGAACTTTCTTCCTTTTTAATGTAGGCATTTATTACTATAAACTTTACTCTTAGTACTGCTTTTGTTGCACCCCATAAATTTTGGTATGTTTTCATTTTTATTTCTTTTCAGATAATTTCTGATTTCCTTTTTGATTTCTTCTTTGAACCACTGGTTGTTCAGGAGTGTGTTGTTTAATTTTCACATATAAGTTAGCAAAAGGAAAGAAGTGAAAAAGATAAGAGCAAAAACAAATGAAAGAGAGACAGGGAAAACTCTAGGAAGAATGTAACTAAGAGTTGGTGTTTTGTAAAGATAAAATTGACAAACTTTTAACTAGACTAACAGAGGAGACTCAAATCAAATTAGAAATGAAAGAGGAGACAGAAACAAAGGATCATTAAGAGACTATATATAATAAGGAATTTGAGAAACAAGACAGGATCATAGGGGAAGGGAGGGAAAAATGAAACAAGACGAAACCAGAGAGGGAGACAAACCGTTTATAAGAGACTCTTAATCTCAGGAAACAAACTGAGGGTTGCTGGAGTGGAGGGACATGGGAGGGATGGGGTGGCTGGGTGATGGACATTGGGGAGGGTATATGCTATGGTGAGCGCTGTGAATTGTGTAAGACTAATGAATCACAGACCTGTACCCCTGAAACAAATAATACATTATATGTTAATAAAAAAATTTAAAAAAATATATGAGTTTAACTTAAAAAAAAGAGATACTGTATATAAAGAATTATATGCCAACAAATTGGAAAACCTTAAAAAAATTGGAAAATGTGTAAGAATTTCCTAGAAACGTACAACCTACTAACTTTGAGGCATGAAGAAACAGAAAATCTGAACAGACCAAAAATGAGTAGGGAGATTAAATTAGTAATCAAAACCTCTCCACAAAGAGAAGTCTAGGACCAGAGGACTTCATAGGTGAATTCTACGAAACATTTAAAGAGAATTAACACCAATCCTTCTCAAACTCTTTCAAAAATTGAAGAGGAAGGGAACATTTCCAAATTCATTGTGTGAGGGCAGCATTAATCTGATACCAAAGACAACAAAGACACTACAAGAAAACTACGTTCAGTATCCATGATGAACACAGATGTAAGAATCCTCGACGAAATACTGGCAGACCAAATTAAATGGCATGTTAAGAGAATCATACACCATGATCAAGTGGGATTTATCCCTGGAATGCAAGGATGGTACAATATACTGAAATCAATCTTGATGGTATACTGCATTATCAGAACAAAGGTTAAAAATCATACAATCATCTCAATAGATGCAGAATAAGCATGTGACAAAATTCAACACCGTTTTATGATAAAAACATTCAACAAACTCAGTAAGAAAAGAATGTGCCTCAACATAGTAAAGGCCATATGTGATAAACCCACAGCTAACATTCTCAGAGTTTTTCCTTTAAGATCAGAAACAAGACAAGGATACCCACTTTGCACAGTTCTATTCAACATAGTACTGGAAGTTCTACCAGAGAATTTAGGCAAGAAAAAGAAATAAAAGGCATTCAAATGGGAAAAGAAGTAAAATTGTCTCTTTACATAATTCCTGACTTGATCTTATACATACTAAACCCTAAAGATTGCACCAAAAAGCTGTTAGAACTAATCAACAAATTCATTAAAGTTGCAGGATGCAAAATCACTCAAAAATCAGTTGCATTTCTATACACTAACGAACTGAGAAGGAAATTAAGAAAACAATTCCATTAACAATAGCATTAAAGAATACTTAGTAATAAACTTTTTATTTTGTTTTCAGCTTTATTGAGATATAACTGGTGTATAGCATTATGTACGTTTAAGGTATACAGTGCATTGACTTGATACACTTACATATATTGCAAAATGACCATTGTAGCATTAGCTAACACCTCCATCATGTCACATAATTACCATTTCTTTTTTGTGGCGAGATCATTTAAGATTCACTCTTAGCGACTTCTGAGTATATAATACAGTAGTAACTATAACCACCATACTGTAATTGGATCCCCAGAACTTACTCATGTTATCAGTGGAAGTTTGTACCCTTTGACCAAAATCTTCCCGTTTCCCTTGCCAACCACTCAAGCCACTGATAACCATCACTTCACTCTCTTTATCAATTTGGTCTTTTTAGATTCCACATATAAGTGATACATAGACTATTTCAGCTTCTCTTTCTGGCTTATTTCACTTAGCATAATGCCGTCAAGGTTCATCTTTTTTTCTGCAAATGGCAGTATTTCCTGCTTTCTGATGGCTGAATAATATTCAGTTTCATACCACATTTTCTTTATCCATTCATCTTTTGACAGATTGTAGGTTGTTTCTATATCTTAGCTATTGTGAGTAATGTTGCAGTAAACATGGGAATGCAGTTATCTCCAATATCCTGTTTTCATTTCTTTTGGATATATACTCATAAGTGGGCTTGCTGGATTATGTATTTCTATTTTTAATTTTTTGGGAACCCTCTGTATTGTTTTCCATACTGTCTGTACCAGTTTACATTCCTACCAACAATGTATCAGGGTTCCCTCTTCACATCCTCGCCAACACTTGTAATCTCTTGTCTTTTTGATGATAGTCATTCTGATAGGTGTGAAGGGATATCTCATTCTGGTTTTGCTTTGCATTTCCCTGATGATTAGAATGTTGAGCACCTTTTAATGTACTTGTTAGCCAATTGTATGTCTTCTTTGGAAAAATACTCAGTTCCTCTGCCCATTTTTTTTTTTTAAAGATTTTATTTATTTATTTGTCAGAGAGAGAGCACAAGCGGGGGAGCGGCAGGCAGAGGGAGAAGCAGACTCCCCTGAGCAGGGAGCCTGATGTGGGACTCGATCCCAGGACCCTGGGATCATGACCTGAGCCGAAGGCAGATGCTTAACGGACTGAGCCACCCAGGTGTCCCTCCTCTGCCCATTTTTTAATTCGGTTGTTTGGGGTTTTTGTTTTATTTTGCTTTTGAGTTGTATGAGTTCTTTATTTTGGATGTTAACCCCTTATCAGATACAGGATTTGCAAATATTTTCTCCCATTCTGTAGGCTGCCTCTTCATTTTGTTGATGGTTTCCTTTGCTGTGCAGAAGCTTTTTAGTTTGATGTAGTTCCACTTATTTTTGGTTTTGATGTGTTTGCTTTTGGTGTCAAATCCAAAAAATTATCTCCGAGACTGATGTCAAGGAGCTTATGGCCTATGTTTTCTTCTAGAGTTTTATGGTTTCAGGTCTCGTGTTCATGTTTTTAATCCATTTTGAGTTAATCTTTATGTATGGTGTAAGATAGTGGTCTAGTTTTATTCTTTTGCATGTGGCTGCCCCGTCTTCCCAACACCATTTGTTGAAGCCTAGGTCAAAGAGGTTGCTGTGTTCTCCTCAAGGATTTTGATGGATTCCTGTCTCACATTTAAGTCTTCCATCCATTTTGAGTTTATTTTTGTGTATGGTGTAAGAAAGTGGTCCAGTTTCATTCTTCTGCATGTGGCTATCCAGGTTTCCCAACATCATTTGTTTAAGAGACTGTCTTTTCCATTGGATATTCTTTCCTGCTTTGTCAAAGATTAGTTGACCATAGAGCTGAGGGTCCATTTCTGGGTTCTGTATTCTGTTCCATTATCTATGTGTCTGTTTTGTGTCAGCACTATACTGTCTTGATGATTACAGCTTTGTAATAGAGCTTGAAGTTTGGAATTGTGATGCCACCAGCTTTGGTTTTCTTTTTCAACATTCCTTTGGCTATGTTAATCTTTTCTGCACATTGGATAATAATGTGGAGCTCAGTTTTGGTCTTATTAAGTGTAACTTCCCAGAGCTTGCAGTTGGAATGGGCTAGTAGGCAGTTGTCAGCATGAATCTGGAACATGTGATATCAGGAAATTTTGTAGTCTTTAGTCATAGGAATAGATGAGAAAGCTTAGGGAGGGCATGTAAATTCAGAAAGAAATTCAGAAAATGTCTGGAAACATTAACCTTAAAAATGAAGAGAACATTTTTCTTTTGAGATGATGGGGAAGTCTATAAAGTTACGTGTGTGTGTGTGTGTGTGTATGTGTGTGTTCATAGGAAAAGGAATAATAAGCTTGAAGGAGATAGCTGGGAGGGAACTTGGGATGTTGACATCCTTTTTTTAAAAATGTAGAATATAGAATTATTGGCTGCAAGTGAAGGGTGGGTTGTAAGCCTTGAGGAGGGGGAAACTGTTTTAAAGCATTTAAGGTGGGTAATAGGAAAAGGGAGATGACAGCATAATCAAGTAAAAGAACTGCTATACAGAATGGAGGATCTGACCTTGTTCCTGACTCATGATGTCCCCATCATTTTTTTTTACTGTAGTTTGATTTAAAAAAAAAATTTTTTTTTTTTTTAAGATTTTATTTATTTGAGAGAGAGCACGAGCTGGTGGGTTGGGCAGAAGGAGAAGCAGACTCCCCGCTGAGCAGGTGGCATGACCTGAGCCATGGCAGATGCTTAACCAACCGAGCCACCCAGGCACCCCTGTAATTTGATTATTAATAGTACTGTCGTCAGAAGACTTATGTTCATAGAAAAATACCTTTTTCCTCTTTGCTTCCCATACCTGCCATCTTTGTAAGTTGGAGTGTTCATCTGTATTTTATTCTGCTTTCTTCAAGCTCATATCCCCTAAACAAATAAGCCTCTGGAGTCTTGAAAGACTCCATTATTCTCTCCCACTGGATTCTACTTAGCTACTTTTTGTGAAGCATTATAGCCTGGGTGCAGAGGCAGAGGGCTATGTAGATAGATATTCAAGGGGGGATTGTTTATGTTTGACTCTTTTGTTCTAGTTTTAGTTTTGTGTCTTTTCTGGAACAAGGGGATAAGAAGTAGAAAATGATAAATTTACTTTTTATGGTACGTGAATAGTGGTTCCTCTTTATGGAGTCATTTTTAGTATAATTTGAATGAAGGTGTAATTTTAATAAGAATTATGAAGTCAAGAAGAAGAAAACTTTGCTAACCTGCCCTGTTTTCTCCTCCCCACCTGCCCCCCCCTTTTTAAAAATTATAGCAAAAGTCTGGAGAAAAGCCTGTCCCAGGTATGGTTCCTGATATTCTTATTAAACTTGAAATAAAACCAGTCTGGTTAACTCAGTAGCAGGTATAGCACATAAGATGAGCTGTGGTCCTTTTGTCCTAGACTCTCATGGTAGTTTGTTACTCCTAATTTTTGAGATCTGCTGAACTGCCAAAAGATGGTGCTTTTGTGGTAGTTGATATGAGTATTTAAAAGATTAATTGGAGTGGGAAGAGTAAGTATTGAGGAGGGGTGGAGAAGCCGAGGTGGTTTGAGCTTGTTTTTAGTTCAAATCTCAGTGTGAAAAAAGGTGTTCTGTTTCATCATTGAAAATAGGTATTGAAGTATCTGTTCAGCCTGGGAGACCTATGTATCTTGTTTATGCATATCGTCTTATTTAAATGACATGTGTTTTTGTCTATGATCACAAATTTGCCTGGGTTATCAGGTTTTTAGGTTTGTAAATAGGTTCTTATATATCTGCCTGATAAAACAGCTAAATTTAGAACTTGAGATAGGCAGTTCTAAATGAACTTGAGCCTAAACTATTCACATTACTGTTGTCTAAATTGATCTCATCCCTCTGCCTTCCTCTCCGTCCAAAAAAATACCTACTTTTGACGTCTAGTGGACCAGACAAAGAAAGAGGCAGAACCTATACCAGAAACTGTAAAATCTGAGGAGAAGGAGACCACAAAGAACGTCCAACAGATAGTGAGCACCAAAGGCCCCCCGGAAAAACGAATGAGACTTCAGTGAGCAATGGATAGGAGAGAAGCTTGCAAGACTCCTCTTGCCCATTATTGATACCTCATTATTGTGACAGGCTCTTGAACTTTAAAATTCTTTGTCACAACCCTTCCATTTGTATGAATGTGCTTGTTCTTTAAAAAAAGGTTGTATGGATCCTCATGCTTTTGATATGAATATTTTTTATGTATGTTTTGTAACCTTTCCCCTATTGGACTTGAGCAGCCTCCTTACTCAAATGTATACTGCTATATACATCTAAAAACAAAATAAAGGTATTTGTGTAAATCACTTTCTCATGACTTTTTTCCCTTATTTCTCTCGCTGAAATGTTTCCAGGTGCACCTTGTAAACATAAAGGATTAATGTGAAAGTAGTAACTAAGCTCATTTTCTTTTGTGTATTTCTCAGTATTAAAATAATAAAGTTATAATTTGAAAGATAAAGAAAAGGGAAAAATCTCCTACAAATACTGTAACAGTGCTGTGAAGTTTCTTTGTGCATAGTTATTTTTAAAACTGTAGCTTGTAATTATTCTCTTCGTGCAGTTTTACTTTTATCATATTACTGTGTCTTTTGTAAGTACTTCTCCATGTTTACTTAGTTTTTATAGACTATTTTAGTGACTGAATAATTCCCATGAGTGATTCTGTTTTCTTTAAACTCTCCCTGTATTCTACTTAAGGCTGTAGTGATTACATTTGTGTATAATGGTTTTTCTTTCGTGTTTTTTTCTTCAGGCTAGAGTCCCACCAGTAGAATCACTGGAATTTGTCTCTCTTTTTTTTAACTCTAAGTTCGTATTGTCAAGTTGTTTTTCTCAAAAGGTTTGGATCCAGTTATTCAAACAGTAAAGTATGAAAGTACCAACTTCTCCAGAATCTGGATACCACTGTCATTTTTGGTTTTAGTGCCAGTTAAGTAGCAAAAAAAAAATGTTTTAAGGGGTTGAATAATTTCTCATCTTTGATTTTGCTTTTATGAAATGTCTGATTTTTTGTATGGTAAGATTTTTAGCTTTTTATTTTGACATAATTTCAAGCTTATAGAAAATTTGCAGGAATAGTATAAAAAATTCCTACATGTATACCTTTTGCCCAAATTCCTCATATATTAACATTTTTCCATACTTGTTCTTTAGTGTCTTACTTCTAACGCTTACTGTCAATTGCTTTCTCTCTCTTTCTCTGTGTATATATATATATAATACACATACTTATACCTTTAATTTCAGATTGAGAATGTGTTGCATATCCTAAAATCAAGGACATTCACTTACATAGCCACAGTACAATTATCAAAATTAAGCTGGCATGATACTACTATCTAATCTGTAGATCTTATTTAGATCTTGCCAGTGGTGCCAAGAAATTACAGCAAAATAATAAATTCACAGCAAAAGAATATCTTGAATTATGCATTGGATTTAGTTGCCCTGTGTGTTTAGTCTGCTTTGGTCTGGAACAATTCTTTAATCTTCCTTATTTTTCATGACTTGATATTTAAAGGGTTTAGGCCAGTTATTTTGTTGACTTTCAATTTGGGTTTGTATGATATATTTTCATGATTAAATTCACTTCACGCACTTTTGTCAGGAATACCATGAAAAGGTGCTTATGGAGGCACATGCTGTCAATTTGCCCCATTTCTGGTGATGTTAACTTTGATCACTTGGGTAAGTAGTATTTGTTAGGTTACTCCACTGTAAAGTTACTATTTTTCCTTTTGTAATTTATAAGTATCTTGGGGGGGGAATAGTGTAAGGCTCTGTAAATATCCTATTATTCCTCAACCTTTTACCCAGTGGTTAGCATCCATAGATCATTTTTCTCTGAATCATTTATTCCCATGATGGTTGCCCAGTGTCCATTTTCTAATTCCATCAGTTCTTCTATATTTATTGTTTTGTTGTTGTTATAAAGAATAGCTTTCCTTTCTTCTCTGCTTATTTATATCATTGTGGACTTGTGGACTCCTGGATTCTTAATGTATTCAACAAATTATATTTCTTTACTCTCATTATTTACGTTGATGCTCACATTGTCTCAGTTTGGGCCAATGGGGGTCCCTTCAAGCTGATTCCTGGGTCCTTTTGAAATGACCCTGTCATTTATTGAGCATTTTCTTTACGTGTTAGCACAGTAACGTATTTCAGACTTATCCAAACCTTGGAGTCAGCCATTTCTGTAAGGATCCCTGGTACCTTTTGGTGGAAAATGCATTTGGAAACCCAAGATGTGTGTGCTATATGTGCTCATTTGCTACGGGGGTGTCACTGCTTCTAGGCCTTCTCACTTGACAATTAAGAAATAGATACGTACATACGTGGGTGAATGAATATGCAGTACATCCACACACATCGATCGATATCTGTCTATTGTGTGTATAAAAAGCCATCAGTTCACATTGATACTGTCAATTGTAGTCCATGACCACTGGGTTCTCTTCCATATTTGTAACACTCTTCCACATTGATGAGAATTCTGGTTTCTGTTCTCTGTAATGTTATTTATTTGCTTAATCCTAGAATAACAAAGTTTTAGAATTACTAACCTATACTACAAAAAAGAAACCTGTTTGCTTAGGGTTCTTTTTGTCTTTAGCTCAAGGATTATATATATATAATTCATATACTATGTTTAAAAATTATTTGGATTAATTTTTTTTCCTCTTCATTGTGGTTATACTACTCACTTACTAAATGGTTCATTACATTTGGTTCTGTTTTTAATTCCAGTTTAGTTTTCCACTTCATCTTACTGACTCTTTCTGCTTTGTTGTAGTATTGTTTTGAGGTGTGTGAAATACTAACGTGGCTCTAAATGTCAGAGCTCTCCAAAAAAGATTCTCAGTACCACACCCCTTCCTCCTCACCCCCATTCATTTCTTCTGTCTTTTCCACCTCATTCCTACTCCCCCAAAATAACCAGTTACTTTCTAGTTTACCTTTACTAGATTTCTTTTCTACAAAGGAATAGATATTTTCTCATTTCTCCTCTTATACAAAGGGCAACATATTTTATAAAATTTTGCACTTTGCTTATTTTCCATTTATTTAAGCATGAACTTGAGACATAAAGATACTTTTTGTCATATTTGCTTCAAGTATTTTTCCAATTTTTTTCAGCAAAGCTCATTTTCTTTCAACTACATTATAAAATAAATATCACTTATAGAAAAGTAAACAAAATAATAAGAGTATAACTGATTATACCTGTGTAAATTACCATGCAGGTAAAGAAGTTGAACATTGCCAATACCCCAGAATCTCCATTATGTCCTCTCCTAATCACAACACTTGCCCTTCTGATCATAGATCACCGTTATCCTAGTTTTATGGTTAATCACTTGTTTTCTTTAAATTTTTACTATGTAACCATGCACCTCTAAATAAGTGTATAGTTTTGATTGCCTGTTTATTTTTGATATAAATGGATTTCAGTGTTTCATGTATGTCTTCTTTTGTTTAACATTATGTTTATGAGGTTCATCAAAGTTGTTTCATGTTGTGGTTTTTATATTTTCATTTCTGTGTAGCATTCCTTTACATAAATATATTACAGCTTTTAAAATGTGTTTTAGGGGCACCTGCGTGGCTCAGTCATTAAGCGTCTGCCTTCGGCTCAGGTTATGATCCTGGAGTCCCAGGATCGAGACCCACATCGGACTCCCTGCTCAGTGGGAAGCCTGCTTCTCCCTCTCCAACTCCCCCTGCTTGTGTTCCCTCTCTTGCGGTCTCTTTCTCTCTGTCAAATAAATAAATAAAATCTTTTTTAAAAAAATGTGTTTTAATGGTGGTGGACATTTGGATTGTTAATAGTTTTTGGCTATTATGAAAAACTGCTTTTATGAATATTCTTGTACTTTTGTGTATCATAGGCTGAATTGTATGTCCATCCCCCAGTACTTCGGAATGAGACCTTATTGGGGAATAGGGTCATTGCATATGTAATTAGTCAAGATGAGGTCATGCTAATCTTAATTAGGCTGGGCCCCTAATCCAGTATGACTGATGTCCTTATAAAAAAGAAGGCCTTGTGAAGAGACAGCAGAACACCATGCGAAGATGAAAGACTGGAGTGATCCATCTCTAAGCCTGGGAATTCCAGAGATTACCAGCAAATCACCAGAAGCTAGGAAAAATTCCCCTGTAGGTTTCAGGAGGAGCATGGCCCTGCTGATACTTGATTTTGGACTTCTAACCTTCAGAACTTTGAGACAATAAATTTCCTTTGCTTTAAACCACCAGTTTGTGGTACTTTGTTTTGGGAGCACTAGGAAACTAACAATGTACATGTGTTCGTGTTATTTTATTCAAATTGCTGGGTCACAAGTATGACTTTATACTACTTCCATTGACAGTGCTAAACTATTTTTCAGAGTTGCTGTATCAGTTTATATTCTCATCTGTTTATGAAAGTTCCTGTTGTTCACCATCTTTGTTGACCTTTGATACTGTCAATTAAAGAAAATTTTGGTTATTCTAATGGGTGTACAGTGATACCTTATTGAGGCTGAAATTTATATTTCCTGGTATTGGTGACATTAAGCATCCTTTCATGATTATTGGCGATTTGAATATCTATTTTTGTGAAGTGTGTCTTTTGCACATTTTTCTGGGTGTCTTTTGTTTTTGTTTTTTTCCTTTGTCGTATAGAGTCGTAATTACAGTTCTTGGTATGTTTTGGATAAGAGGCTTTTGTCTCTTATATGTATTGTCTTTTAATGTATCTTTTCTATTCTGGCTTGCCTTTTTACTCTATTGATGGTAACCTAAAAATGAATAGAAGTTCTTAATTTTAATGTAGCTCAGTTTATCAATCTTTTCCTTTTTGTGTCTTATTTGAGGTGTTTCTCTTCATTGAGTTTATGGAGATGTGCTCCTATGTCTATTTAGAAGCTCTATTATTATACGTTTCACATTCAGGAATGTGGTCCATTTGGTGGGGATTGATCGATCAATTTGGGGAGAACTGACATTTTAGCAATATCACATCTTCAGAACCACAGACATGCCATATTTCTCCATTTATTTAGGTTTTCTTTAATTTCTCTCAGCAGAGTTTTGAGAATACAGGTCTTGTACATGTTTTGTTAAATTTATTCCAAGGGATGCCTGGGTGGCTCAGTTGGTTAAGCATCTGCCTTCGGCTCAGGTCATGATCCCAGGGTCCTGGGATTGAGTCCCGCATCAGGCTCCCTGGGGAAGCCTGCCGCTTCCCCTGCTTGTGCGCATGCTCTCTCTCTGACAAATAAAATCTTTAAAAAAAATTTAAAAAAATTTATTCCGAGACATGTTTTTTTGATACTATTATAAAAGATGTTTTAAAGTTTTAATTTACATTTTGTCTGTCTTAGTATATAGACATATAGTAGTGTTTTTTTGTATATTTGACCTTGTAGCCTGTTACTTTGCTAAATTCAGTTATTAGTTCTGGTGGGTTTTTTTGTACGTTGCTTAGGATTTTTGACATCCATGATGTCACCTGGGAATAAAAAGAGTTTTATTTCTTTTCAGTCTTACACCTTTTTTAAAAATTGTGGTAAAATATAAATAACATAAAATTTCTCATTTTAACCATTTTTGAATAAATAGTTGAATGGCATTAAGTACATTCATGTTATGCAACCAATGCCATCCATCTCCAGAACTTTTTCATCATCCCAAACTGAAACTCCATACTCATTAAACAATAACTCCTCTTTTCCCCTTCCCCCAGACCCTGGTAACCAGAATACTGTATGTCACTATGAATTTGGCTACTCTAGGTACCTCATATAAATGGAATCATACGATATTTATCTATTTGTGTCTGGTTTATTTTAGTTAACATAAGGTGTTCAGGGTTCATCTGTGTTCGAGTAAGTGTCAGAATTTTCTTTTTAAGGCTAAATAATACTCCATTGTATGTATGTGTGTGTGTATTCACACACATTCTGTTTATTCATTCAGTCAGTGGACATTTGAGTTTCCACATTTTGACTGTTGTGAATAATGCTGCTATAAACATTATGTACAGATATGTTTGAGTCCCTGCTCTCAGTTCTTTTGGATGTGCACCCAAAAATGACAATTGTGTTTTTTTGAGGAACTGCCATACTGTTTTCCATGGCAGCTGCATCATTTTACATTCCAGCCAACCATGTACAAGGGTTCCATTTTCTCCACATCCTCACCAACACTTGTTGGTTATTGTTTTTGTTTTTTGTTTTTGTTTTGTTTTTGAAATTAGCCATGCTAATAGATGTGAAGTGGTATCTCATTGTGGGTTTGGTTTGCATTTACCTCATACAGTTCTGACATCAATTCCAATGTGTGTATTTTTTCCACACCACCAAGCAATTCTCTTGAGACCCCAGCTGGGTGTCCTACAATTCAACTCAATTCTGACACCATCTACCTGGAAACAGCATCAGATCCCACAGGTTAAGGGTTCAGTCTACAGGACTACCCACTTCAGATGCCAGTTACAAGTCCAGGTTGTCTCCTGGGCCTCTGCTTGGCTATAAGAGGTGCCCACGACCTCCTCTTCCAGTTAGATTAATTTGCTAGAGTGGCTCACAGAACTCAGAGAAACAATTTACTTACTAGATTACCAGTTTGTTATGAAAGGTGATAATATAATTCAGGAACAGCCAGTTGGAAGAGATGTGTAGGGCAAGGTATGTAGGAAGGGGTACAGAGCATCTGTGACCTTCCTGGGTGTGCTACTCTTCCCAAATCATCACATGTTCACCAACTCAGAAGCTCCTTGAACCCTGTCCTTTTGGGCTTTTATGAAGGCTTCATTATATAGAGATGATTGGTTAAGTCATTGGCCATTAGTGATTGAACTTCATCTCCATCCCTTTTGTGCTTGGGGTGGGGCGGGGCGGGACTGAAAATCCCAACCCTCTAGTCACATGGTTGGTTCTTCAGGTGACCAGCCCCCATCCTCAGGTGACCTCGGGGCATTCCAGAACTCACCTCATAACACAAAAGGCACCTTTATGGCTCTCCTCACTTAGGAAATCCCAAGGTTTTTAGGAGCTCTGTGCCAGGAAGGGGATGAAAATCAAATATATATATATATATTTTTTAAGATTTTATTTATTTATTTGAGAGAGAGAGAATGAGAGAGAACACATGAGAGGGGATAGGGTCAGAGGACGAAGCAGACTCCCTGCTGAGCAGGGAGCCTGATGCGGGACTCAATCCAGGGACTCCAGGATCATGACCTGAGCCGAAGGCAGTCGCTCAACCAACTGAGCCACCCAGACGCCCTCAAATATATATTTCTTATTAAGAATCACAATATCCTACCTATCTAATGATTAGGGATGTTGAGCTGCTTTTCATGTACCATTTGTGTATCTTTTTTTTTTTAATTGAAGTATTTTATTAAAAATAATCTCACAAAATGATAGGGAAACTGTATATTTTCCAGGAAATGTCTCACGTTATTTGCACATTTTTTAATTGGGTTTTTTTGTTGAGTTTTAGGAGTTCTTTATATATTCTGGATATTAATCCTTTGACAGATACATGATTTGTAAATATTTTCTATTCTGTGGGTTGCTTTTCACTCTGTTGATAGTATTCTTTGATGTACAAAAGTTTTTAATTTTGATGGTCTAATTTATTTTTCATTACCTGTGATTTTGTAAACTCTTGAGTTTGGTCTTTGGTGAGTTACAAATAAAGATTACACTGGGTGGAGTTGTCACATAAAGGAAACTTTATTTGCAACAAATAAGGTGATCACAGGGAATAACTTCCCATGGGGTGAGTGGGTTTCTTTTATTTAGGGTTAGGATGAATAGGAAGCGGAACTTTGTTATTGCATGGAGAGGTGGACATAGGTTGTATAGGCTGCTTCAAAGACAAGCTTATACATGTATCCTGTGTTATGTTAATGAAGCTTGTTCTCCTCCTTGGATGGAGACTTTAATGATACAATGAGGTAGAGGTAGCCGTCAGACACTCTATGGTCTACCTGCTCTGGTGTGGTCAGTCTCAAACTGGTTAGGCCTGTGGAGCTCTTCTTGTTGTTTGCCTCTAAAAGATAAGGTTAACATTCCTGTGAAGAAAAAGGGGTGTCAGTAGGGGTCTTGCTGGTGACAAGTTTCAACTTCATTAACCCTATAGGGCACAGTTCTAATTTTGGTGTCATTTTGAAGAAATCATTGTCAAATCCAGTTTCATTAAGTATTTTCCCCTGCATTTTCTTCTAAGTATTTCATAGTTTAAGTTCTTAAATTTAGGTCTGTGATCCATTTTGAGTTAATTTTTATTTTTGATGTTAGATAAGGGTGTACAACTTCATTTGCATCTGGATATACAGTTTTCCCAACACCATTTGTTGAAAAGACTCATTTCCCCATTGAATAGTCATGGCACTCTTGTTGAAAATCACGAAACTACATATATGAAGGCTTATGTGAAGGTCTGGGCTCCCTATTCCATTGATCTATATGTTTATTTTTATGCCAGTCACACACTTGATTACTGTAGCTTTGTAGTAAATTTTGAATTTGTAACGGGACTAATGAGAGTTCGCTCCTTGGTGAGTTACAGATAGATACTACACCAGGTAGAGTTGTCACATAAAGTAATCTTTATTTGCAGCAAATGAGATCATGGGGAATAATTTCCAAAGCTGTGACTCCCCAAGCAGGGGTTAAGCAGGTTTTTTTTTTTTTAATTTAGGGTTTAGGATGAATATTCAGAAAGGGGAACTTTGTAATGCCATGTAAAGACAGGTGTAAGGTTGCGTAGGCTTACTTAGAAAACATGCCTGTACACACATCATATGTTATGTTAATGAAGCTTGCGTTCCTCTTAGGGTGGAGACTTTTAACATAATGAAGCAGAGGTCACTGGAACACTTCTTGGCTCATGGGGGCAGGCATTGCCTTGATGGCCGAGCTTAAGCTGGTTTAGGATGGTTTAGGCTACATAGTTCTTGGTCTGCTAGTAGGCAGTCTGTTCTGTGGTCTAAGACCATTTAGGGTAAGGAATTTAGGCCTTGCTTGTTCATAAGCTGGAACCATATCATTTGACCTTGAGTCCAGGCTACTGCAGAAAAGGCTGGTGTATTTGTTAGTGGGGTCTGAAAAGAAAGAGTAGCTAGCTGATTAGGGAGAAGCATTTCTCTGAAAAACAAGCTTCAAGTTTTCTACTAATTTTTACCTCATTAACCCTATGGGGCACAATTTCAAAATCAGAAGTATGAGGCCTCAGAACTGTTCTTCCAAGATTGTTTTGGTTATTTGGAATCTCTTGAGATTCCATGTGAATTTTAGAGTTTATAGTTTTATACTGCCCATATTCTGTGATTTTTTTTTAATGTCTGCAGGATCTGTAGTTAGGTCCCCATTTTTCCATTCTTGATAGTTACCGTTTATCTTTTGTCTCTTTTTCTTGACAGTGTTGCTAACATTCCATTCATTTTATTGACCTTTTCAAAGAATCATTGTTACCAAAACCCAAATTCGGCTGCCTGATGCTGGAAAGTCCAATACTCAAGAGATGAGTTTTGATTGGAAAGGAATATGAGCTTTATTCAGGAGACTGGCCACCCGTGGAGAAGGTGGACTTGTCCAAAGTCCCGCTCCAAGGTTTCTGCCTAGCCCAAGGATTATTAAAGGGGTTTAGGGCAGTTAATCAGTAAGGGAAGTGCAGTGGTCCGTAACATTTCTTGATTATGTGCAGATTCAATGGTGCCAGGTACAGACGTTATCTTGGTGCTTGGAGATTGTGCAGGGGGGTCATGCAAGGGGGTCTGGTTTCTGTTTTGTGAGTACAGAAGTGCTCTGTTTTTTCTGGGAAAGGATGCGTGGTCTATAGATATACAACGAAAGTTTAGTTAATCACTTGGGCTAAGGGTATTTGCTAAACTTTAAAGACTACTATAGATGACTTCATGGTTTTGTTGATCTCTCTGTTGTGTTTTTTCTTTTTTTTTTTACTCAGTGAATCTTTGTTGTTCATATTTGTAATTGCAGATCTATATCAAAAAATATATTTACTCAGATTAAACTTCTGTCTAATATGTGTGTGTCAGTGAATGAGGTTTTTTCTCTGGTAATTTGGGGGTGGGACAGGATGTAATTTAGGTACTAAGTCTTCTGAGTGTGATAATTTCCCCATCTCTCTTGGTAGTCATAGGTTACCTGAGGCACAGATTGCCTTGCCTTCAATTCCCTAGGAACATTTTCTGCCCTTGCTTTCTGCAGCATCATAATTTCCTTCCTTCCTTCCTTCCTTCCTTCCTTCCTTCCTTCCTTCCTTCCTTCCTTCCTTCCATCCGTCTATCCATCCATCCATCCATCCATCCATCCATCCATCTGTGTATCCATCTATCCTTACCTTACTGGCTCTCTGCTTGCTTCATTTGCCTTTGTGAGCTATTCTTCATCAGTGTTCCCCACTCTTGGGCCCTTTTCTCTGTTCCCTCTACTTTCCACAGGAAATCTTAACCCTGCTATGACTTTATTTGCCTTCTATGTGCTGGAAATTCACAAATGTATATATCTAGATCAGATTTCTCTGCTGAATTTGAGACCGATTATTTACACCCCCACCCCCAATCAGTGCAGGTGAAGGGAGTAACAAGTAACAAGGATAAAGATCCTTAGGGAGGAGTATGCTTTGGTGTGTCAGTGCATCAGCAAGGAAAATAGCTATAATGGAATGAACAAAGGGCAGAATATGTAGGTGATGAATCAGAGAGATAAGGAGGGAGGGGCGGGTACTGGTGGCAGGAGGTATATTGGGTAGGACCTTGTAGAACATTCTGTAGTCTTTTACTGTGAATGAGATGGGAAACCATTGGAGGATTCTGAGCAAAGTAATGGGATATGTAATATGATCTGATATGATTTACATTGTAACAATTCATTCTGTCCCTGTGTGGGAGTTGAGTGATGTGGATAGGGTGGAAGCAGAAGACAAGTTAGGAGTCTGTGGCAGTAATCAAAGTGGGAGATGATGGTGACTTTGACTAGTATGATGATGGTGGGGGTGGTGAGACATGATCAGATTCTGAATATATTCTGACGATTGGATTTGTTGACACATTGGATGTATGAGGTATGACAAAAAAAGGAATCAAAGATGACTTTAAGATTTTTGTTCTGAGCATCTCAAATGATAGAACTGTCACTAACTGAGATGAGGAAGACTGGCACAAGCAGGTTTGGGGTGAGATTGGGAGGGGGAGATAAAGAACTCAGTTTGGACATACTTACTTTGAGATGCTGGTTAGACATTCAAGTGGTGATGCCAAGTAGTCAGTTGGAGACATGAATCTGGATTTTAAAGAAAGTGCCAGGCTGGAGATATATATATCTCCTCAGCATATCTATGGTCTTTAATACTATGAAAGGGATGAGATCACCAACAGGATGAGTGTGGAAAGGGGAAAAAAATGTCCACTAAAACACTCCAGCATTTAGAGTTGGAGCGGATAAGAAAGAATAGCAATGAAGATGAGCAGTAGCAGCTGGTGAGGTGAACCCCTGAAAGCCAAATGAAGAAAGCAATTCAAGGAGGCAGAAGTGATCCACTGTGTCGAATGCTGATGATAATTGCCAGCAAATAGTGCTCCCTTTGCATGGAATTTGCACATTCTGCCTCCCAGCTTGCTTATTTTTACTTCATGTTCATGTCTCAGATCAAGTGCCTTGTCCTCACGGAAGCCTTTTCTGATTCCCACACTAGTTTATACATTTTCATAGGCCCTCACTCTTTTGGGGGCTCTTCACACAGTTATACTTAATTACCTGTGTAAAGTCTGGCTCCACTACTGGCTTTAACTTAAACCAGCAATGTCAGTCTTATTCACTGCTGTATCCCCAGCATTTCTCAACAGTGCCCAACATCAGTAAATAATTTGTCGAACAAAAGGCTGAACAGATGAACAATCACGTCCATGTGTACTCGGACTGGCATATTTTGGGATGCCTCAGAAAACTCCACTCTAAAAACCTTGGCCCCATCCGTCCTTTGGAATTTGAGCAACACCACTGTCCTTACCATCCTTAACTCTAGGACAGGTATTTCACAGGTTTTTACGTGTGTTTTACATTTACAACCCGCTGTCTCCAATGTTGGCAACAACCTTGTAAGCTACTCCTATTTGTGTGGCAATCAAGGAAGTAAAATTTTGTGGAGATTGAAGTGTGCTCCAGGTGTTATTGCTACTAAGTGGCAGAACTTTGGTCTATGCATTGTCTTCTTGGCCCTGCAGATTTTTTAACTCTCACTCTTAGCTTAATGACTAAGAGCAAAGCCTAGGTTCACATACTCCTCCCTTTTTGCCGGCTGTGTCCTTGAGTAAGTTATCCAAACATTTTGTGCCTGGTTTTTCCAGCTCTAAAATGGGGATAATAGCAATGCCAACCTGCCAAGATTGTTGTGAAAGTTAAATGAGTTAATTAATATTACTTTAGATTAGGGGCGCCTGGGTGGCTCAGTTGGTTAAGTGTCTGTCTCTTGATTTCGGCTCAGGTCATGATCTCAGGGTCGTGAGATTGAGCCCCGTGTCTGGCTCTGCGCTCAGTGGGAAATCGGCTTGAGATCCTCTCCCTCTCGTTCTGCCTTTCCTCCCCCCACCTCTCTAAAATAAATAAATCTTTAAAAAAATATTATTTTAGATTAGAACCTGATACTTGGTAAGCACCCCCACAAATGCTGGCTGATTTCATTATCACTGTTCCTCCTGAGGTAATTCAGCTGTCCTTACTTTTGGGAAACCTTTCTGATTACCTCCCCTCTGCTCCAATAACCATGCTTCCAAGAATTCTGTGCACACTGTCTTCATAGCATTTATCCTACCAGTGTAATTTTGTATTTTCATGTCTACTTACTCAGCGAAGGGGAGGAGAGTCCCCACAACTCTGTAGAGTGTACTTGGCAAACACACACACACACACACACACACACACACACACACACACACACTGTACCATTTCTCCTTCAGATATTACAAAGGGAGCCTGTACTGTTTAATGTTTAATCTCTGTGATTAGGCCACACAGTCATTCCCTTATGCTTGGTTAGAGGGAATAGCCACAGTGTTAATACGGTGAAAGCATTGGGACACATTTTCAGGGTTCCTACTGAGTGCCACTGTACCTTAAATGGAAAGAACTGAGTGCTTACGAAGGAAAAGCAAAAGACATTTAATTTCAGAAGTTAACTGACAATCTTTTAATTAAACATAAAGAACCAAGAAAATTTGCTTTGATCAGACTTTCTAAATTAGTGAACTGTGGGTCATTGGACAATGACTGGACAATGACCATGCAGTGGCTTCCCTTTCCAAAGATGTTTTTCTTTGAACCAGTGAGTATTTTGTAATCCTGCTATTTCTTTTTTTAAGTTCTAAGGATATTTTCTTGAGTAAGGCCATTAAAAACAGTATTCTGATAAAAGCATAAGCTATAGAGGTAGGGAAAAAGAGTTAGAATTACTGTGTCAAGAATTGTTAATAGTGGGTGAAGGGGTCTGCCTCTTGGAACTGGGCCAGTCTGAGCTTCCTCCATAGCTTGTAAACTCACACTAGGGAGGAGCCCACCCACAGGTGCTGTGGTAGTTTTTCATGCATACTTCTCCCTTATGACATTTTTCTAATTTGCAGTTATAGTTTAGGATCAAATAATTGACACAACTCTTTCTTAAACATATCTTATATCTTGCCTAGACTACAAAAGATGCCATCTTTTCCTTGTCCAATATCAGCCAAATCCCTCCCAAAGTTGTAGTTGGTTCCCCAACACTTGGTACCATTAACTGATATCTGAATTACAGCATTGTGTGGTTTAAGATTGGGAACTGTTTCTGTGTTCTCACACTGCACTCTCCCACACAAAATATTAGGAGGAGGGTGTGTTTTATATGTTACAAACCTTCTATACCACAATGGCCAAAATGATCTCCTTGCATATTTATTTGTTTTAGAGCAGCTCGGAGGCATTCCTTGCTGTTTGGCCAAAATATATTGACAGACATTGTTTATTGTCACTGATGCACATTTTGTGTTAATAGTAGGATCCGAAGGGGCATGTGCACCCCAATGTTCATAGCAGCAATGTCCACAATAGCCAAACTATGGGAAGAGGCTAGATGTCCATCGACAGATGAATGGATAAAGAAGATGTGGTATATATATACAATGGAAGATTATGCAGCCATCAGAAAAATGAAATCTTGCCATTTGCAACAATGTGGATGGAACTGGAGGGTATTATGCTAAGTGAAGTAAGTCAATCAGAGAAAGACAATTGTCATATGATCTCACTGATATGAGGAATTTGTGAAACAAGACAGAGGATCATAGGGGAAGGGAGGGAAAAATGAAACAAGACGAAACCAGAGAGGGAGACAAACCATAAGAGACTCTTAATCTCAGGAAACAAAATGAAGGTTGCTGGAGTGGAGGGGGGTGGGAGGGATGGGGTGGCTGGGTGATAGACAGTGGGGAGGGTATGTGCTATGGTGAGTGCTGTGAATTGTGTAAGACTGATGAATCACAGACCTGTACCCCTGAAACAAATAATACATTATATGTTAATTAAAAAAAAAGAAAAAAACAGTAGGCATTGTTTCCACAAGGCATCCTCAGGGCAGCACCTTGAACTTCCACTGCACCACTTAAGAAGGTCACACTCACTGGTATGTGCTCTACAGAGCTTTCTGGGAGAAGCTGACATATTTTATACAGCAAGGTCCAAAAGCACAGACTGCTCAAGATTTCAGTTTACAGTTAGAGCCACACATCAAGGATCCTTTCTGCACTGACGTTCTGACCTGCAGTTAGACTCTTCGTCACCTTCCAGTACCTTGTTACTGCATTATTCCAATGGGATAACATTTCAAGAAGCAGGTGTATCTGTCAGATAGACTCACCTGTGGTTAATGAGGTTAAAATAAGTTCCATAACTGCAGTTGCTAAAAGCACTGGTATTTGTATTATGGGCACTCACGATGCAGTGTTTTTTCCTGCATAAACCGAATTCCTTTACGTGAGACATACCAAGATTATAGCCCAGTTGGTGAGCAATGACTACTGTAAAGTGGAAGAAATCCTCTTTGAGGAATTACAAACTGCTGGCCCCAAGTGACAGTAGCATATTCCTGACATCCAAGCCAATCCAAATACATAAGAAAAATCCTAGCCCACAAACAGATGCCCAGAATCATGTGGTAAAGGAGGATAAAGATGAACACTTTTCCAATCACTGAAACTGTCAAGGAGTTGACTTGTTCCACATTGATAAATTTGCCTGGTTCCAAATCTCAATCCCAATTACAGAAACATGAAGGCCTACATGGGGATAGATGGAATCTACTAAACTGATCACATTTAATAAATCTTCTGTTGCCTTTGAGACATTTTGTTCAAGTAACTGAAACTACAGTTGTCCACCACTATAACCGACTCCACAAAGGGCCAATGTGGGTCCATCAGCCATGGGAACTTTGGGGCAGTTGTGAATTCTCTGCCTTGAACGCCAGATTCTGATGTTGTCATCTCAGTAAGCCTCATTTCATGGCTGTGAATTGAGTCTCACTGTTACCTGACATATACAATTAGCAAACAAACGTGGCAGAGTGCCTTATGGTCATTTATCTATAACATCCCTCGCAAGGGTCTAAACAGGTCCTGAGGACAGTCAAGGACCTCCGGGGGTGCTCCTCAACATAACCATGATGGCAGCAGTCATCCTGGATGAAGGACTGATCTGTGTGGAGGGCGCACAGCTCTGTGTAGGGGAACACTGGCAGGTTCTGGAAACCAAGAGCTTCCTAGGCTAAAGGACAAGGGTGTGGCCCTCCAAGCGCAGGGTGTAGGTGATCCCCTGAGGGACAGGTGGAAGGATCCGCCAGTGCTGCAGGCTCGGGGGCCTTCTGTGGAATCACCACTTGGGCTGGGCCCAAGTGTGTTGAATTTCCTCTAGAAAGACTAAGAGGGTGTTGCTGATTTTTGTTAAAGCCTTGGGGTAAATATTAAATAGGGTGTGGGTGTGTGTGTGAGAGAGAAAGAGAGAGAGGGAGAGATAGAGAATTCTCTAATACAGTATACTTTTTTCACCTCGTTACTTTTATTAAATTTTATTTTAAAAAAAGTTTTTGTATGTGTATGTGAGAGAGAATTCTCTAATATAGTATACTTTTTTTGCCCCCTTTTTTATTTTTTAAATTTTTTTTTAAAGATTTTATTTATTTATTTGAGAGAGAGAGAGAGCACAAGCAGGGAGAGCAGGAGAGGGAGAGGGAAAAATAGACTCTGCGGAGCAGGGAGCCCGATGCGGGGCTCGATCCCAAGACCCCGAGATCATGACCTGAACCAAATGCAGACACTTAACCAATGGAGCCACCCAGGTGCCCATCACCTCATTACTTTTAAATTTTATTTTAAAAAAAACACCCAGTTTTATTGCAGTTTATCTGACCTACAACAGACTGCACATATTTGTTGTGTGCACTTGTGACTGCACAAGTGTTGACATGTGTATACACTTGTGAAATCATCACCACAATCAAGATAGTGAACGTATGTGCCACCCCCAAAAGTTTCCTCCTGTCCCTCAGTAATTCTTCCTTTCGGGATACTATTGATCAACTTTTGCCAGTATAGATTAGTTTGAATCTTCTAGAGTTTTATATTAATGGAGTTAGGCAGTATGTACTCTTTTCTTGGCTTCTTTGACTCAGCCTGATGATTTTTGGGAATTATGTATGTGTTTGTGCATATTAATAGTTCACTCCTTTTTATTGTCAGGTAGTATTCCATTGTATGTATATACCACAATTTGCTTATCCATTCCCCTGTTGATGAACATTTGATTTGTCCCAGTTTGGGACTATTACAAATGAAGCTGCTGTGAACCTTCATGCACAAATCTTTGTGTGGGCCTGAGCTTTCTCTTGGATAAAAACTTAATGAGTAGAATGACTGGATCATATCATAGGTGGATGTTTAACTTTTTAAGAAACTGCAGAACTGTTTTCCAAAGTGGTTGTACTGTTTCACTTTTCCATCAGTGGTGTTTAAGATTTCCAGTCCCTCCATCCTTGCTATCAGTTGACATGGCCAGCATTTTTTATTTTAACCATTCAAATAAGTAGGTAATAATATCACACTGTGGCTTTAATTTGCATTTTTCTAATGACTAGTGATGTTGAGCATCTTTTCCTGTGCTTATTATCATCTTTGTATCTTCTTTAAGTGTATTTTCAGATCTTTTGTCCATTTCTTGAGGGGTTCTTACCGAGTTTTGAGGTTCTTATATATTCTGAATAGTCCTTTAGCACATATATACTTTGCAAACATTTTATTCCAATCTGTGGCTTGTCTCTTCATTCTCTTAAAGTTTTCTGAAGAGAATTTTGTAATTTTGATGAAGTTCAACTTATTTTGTTATTTTTATGAATATTATATATTCTTCACCATATCTAATAAATCTTAGCTTAACCTTTGGTTTAACAGATTCCTTCTATGCTTTCTTCTAGAAGTTTTATAGTTTTTGTTTTACATGTTAGTCTATGATCCATTTTGGGTAACCTTTTTTATGTGGTGCAAGGTATTGAATGAAGTTCTTTTGTTTTCCATTCAGTTGTTCCAGCACCGTTTGTTAAAAAGACTGTCCTTTCTTCAGGGATTTGCCTTTGCACCTTTGTCAAAAATCAGTTGTCCGTATTTGTGTGGGTCTATTTCTATTCTCTTTGTCCTGTTCTATTGATCTATTTGTTGTTACATAAATACCCCACTATCTTGAGTGTTGTTCCTTTATAATAAGTTTTGAAATCAGGAAGTAGTAGTCCTCCAGCTTTTTCTTCTTTTTCAAAGTTAGTTTGGCTATTTTAGATCCTTTACATTTTTAGGTAAATTTTACAATAAGTATGTCAAGTTCTGCAAGAAAAATGTTGGATTCTATTGATCATTTTGGAGAAAATTGACATTGTAATGATGTTCATTATTCAGATCCATGAATAAGGTCTCTCCACTTATTTAGGTTATTGTTAATTTCTCCCAGTGATATTTTGTAGTTTTCAGTTATAGATCTTTCACAACTTTTGTCAGAATTATTGTTAAGTACTAAATATGTTTTGTTGCTGTGTAATAGTATTCTTTAATAAATATCACTTCCAATTGCTCATTGTTAGTATATAAAAATAAAATGGTTGTATATTCATCTTGTACCCTTTGAGCTTGCTAAGCTAATTTATTCGTTCTAGTACCTGCTTTTTTGTAAATTCCATCAGATTTCTACAGAAAGATCTACAAGTGTCATCTATAAATAAAGATAATTTTAGATCTTCCTTTCTAATCTGGATGCCTTGTATTTCTCTTTTTTACCTGATTGCACTGGCCAGAATCTTTAGTAGTGTAGTGTTGAATGGAAGTAATGAGAGTAGACATTCTTTTCTTATTCCTGATCTTGGAGTGGGGGAAGATACTTTGTCTTTTACCATTAAAAGCTACCATTAGCTGTAGAATTTTTCCATAGATTCCCTTATCGTGTTGAAAAGTTCCTTCTATTGCCAGTTTTCTGAGTTACTAGGAATGGATATTGGATTTTGTCAGATGACTTTACTGATCTTTTGATGTGATCATATGATGATTCATTTTTGGTTTGTTAATACGGTAACTTACATTGATTGAATTTCAAACCAATTCATAGGAAAAACTTCATTTGGTTATAATATATTATACTTGGATTCAATTGCTAAACTTTTGTTAGGATTTTGCCGTCTGTGTTCGTGAGGGACACTGGTCTGAATTTTTTTTTTCTAGTAATGTTTTTATCTAGTTTTCACATCAGTGTAATGCTGGCTATGAAGAACAACTTGGGACATATTCCCTCCTCTTCAATTTTCTTGGAGAGTTTGTATAGAATTATCTTTTCTTCCTCATGTTTTTGGTAGTATTCAGAGGTGAAATCAGTGTAGCCCTGGAGTTTCCTTTGTGGGAAAGTTTTAAATTACAAATTCAGTTTCTTTAAAAGATACAGGGTGATTTAGGCTATTCATTTCTTCTTGCATAAACTTTGATAGTTTGTGTCTTTCAAAGAATGTGTCCATTTCATCCCTAAATTGTCTAATTTATAGACATAAAGTTGTTTGGGGCTCCTGGATGACTCGGTTGAACGTCCAACTCTTGATTTTGGCTCAGGTCATGATCTCAGGGTCATGGGATCGAGCCCCCCATCATGCTTTGCACTCAGTGGGGAATCTGCTTGAGATTCTCTCTCTCCATCACCCTCTGCCCCTTTCCTGCCTTCTCTCTCAAATAATAAATCTTTTTAAAAAACAGACATAAACTTGTTTATAATTATCACTTATTATCCTTTCAGTAACCGTAGAATCTGTGGCATTGTCCTTCAACCGTTCTTCATATTGGTAATTTTTGTCTTTTTTTTTCCTGAACAGTATGATGAGAGGTGGATGAATACTATGCTTTTCTCAAAAAGTCAACTTTGGTTTCCCTCTAATTTTTTTTGTTTGTTTTCTATTTCATTGATTTAGATTCTGATCTTTATTATTTTCTGTCATCTGTTTACTTTGGGTTTGACTTTTCTTTTTCTCATTTTATGAGATGGAAGTTGAGATAATCAATTTAAGATCTTTATTACTTCTTTTTTTATTGAGATGTAGTTGACATATAACATTGCATTAGTTGTAAGTGTACAACATAATGAATTGATATATGCTTATGTGATTTCTACAGTAAGTTTCATTAACATCCCTCACAATGCATACTTAGAAATGTTTTTTCTTGTGACGAGGACTTTTAAGATATACCCTTTTAGCAACTCTCAAATGTGCAACACAGTATTGTTAACTACAGATACTATTCTGTACATTACATCCTCAGGACTATTTTATCTTATAACTGGAAGTTTGTACCTTTTGATCCTCTTTACCCATTTCACCCACCCCCCACCCTTGCCTCTGGCAACTGCCAATCTGTTCTCTGTATCAATGAGTTTCTTTTAGATCCACATGTGAGTTCATACTATATTTATCTTTCTCTGTCTGACTTACCCTGGAATAAATCTCACTTGATAATGGTGTATTAACCTTTTAATGTATTGTTGAATTCAGTTTGCTAATATTTTGTTGAGGACTTTTCTGTCTATGTTCATCAGAGATATTGACCTGTAATTTTCTTTTCTTGTAGTGTCCTTGTTTGGTTTTGGTACCGGGTAATGCTGGCCTTGTATAATGAGTTTGGAAGTGTTCCTTCCTCTTCGGTTTTTGGAAGACCTCAAGAAAGATTGGTATTCTTCGAATGTTTGGTAGAATTCACCAGTCAAGGCATCTCGTCCTGGGCTTTTCTTTGTTGGGAGGTTTTTCATTACTGATTCCATCTTCTTACTAGTAATTGGTCTGTTCAGATTTTCTATTTCTTCATGATTCAGTGTTGGCAGGTTGTACATTTCTAAGAATTTATCCATTTCTTCTAGACTATCCAATTTGTTGGCATATAATTGTTCTTAGTAGTCTCTTACGATCCTTTGTATTTCTGTGGTATCAGTTGTAATGTCTCGTCTTTCTAGTTTTACTTATTTGAGTCCTCCTTTTTTCTTGGTGAGTCTAGCTAAAAGTTTGTCTGTTTTGTTTATGTTTTCAAAAAACCAGCTGTTCATTCCATTGATCTTTTCTGTTGTCTTTTTAGTTTGTGTTTCACTTATTTCTGCTCTGATCTTTGATATTTCCTACCTTCTGCTAACTTTGGGCTTAGTTTGTTGTTCTTGTTGTTGTTGTTTTCTCTAGTTCCTTGAGGTGGAAACTGTGGTTGTTTAAGATTTTCCTTGTTTCTCTTTTCTTTTTTTTAAGTAGGCGCTGGGCTTGAACTCAGGACCCTGAGATCAAGACCTGAGCTGAGATCAAGAGTTGCATGCTAAACAATTGAGCCACCCAGGTGCCTCAATATTTTTCTTGTTTCTTAATGCAGGCATTTTATTGCTATGACTCTTCCTCTTAGAACTGCTTTTGCTGCATCCCATATGTTTTGGCATGTTTTATTTCCATTCTCATTTGTCTCAAGATATTTTTTTATTTCTCTTTTGATTTCTTCTTTGACCCATTGGTTGTTCAGTAGCATGTTGTTTAATCTCCACATATTTGTGATTTTTCCACTTTTCTTCTTGTAATTGATTTCTGCTTTCATACAGCTGTAGTTGCAAAAGATGCTTGATATGATTTCAGTCTTAAATTTATTAAGACTGATTTTGTGCCTACCATATGATTTATCCTGGAGAATGTTACATGTGCTCTGAGAAGAATGTGTATTCTGTTGCTTTTGGAGAAATGTTCTGTTACTGTCTGTTAAACCCATCTGGTAAAATGGGTAGCTTCAGCCCAATGTTTCTTCATTGATTTTCTGTCTTAGTGATCTATCCACTGATGTAAGTGGGGTATTGAAGTCCCCCACTATTACTGTATTTCTCTCTGTTTCTCTGTTTCTTTCTTTTTTTTTTTTATGTTATATTAGTCACCATACAATACATCTTAGTTTTTTTTTTTTAAAGATTTTTTTTTATTTATTTGACAGAGAGAGAGAGAGAGAGAGAGACAGCGAGAGAGGGAATACAAGCAGGGGCAGTGGGAGAGGGAGAAGCAGGCTCCCGGCTGAGCAGGGAGCCTGATGTGGGGCTCGATCCCAGGACCCTGGGATCATGATCTGAGCTGAAGGCAGACACTCAATGACTGAGCCACCCAGGTGCCCCTACATCATTAGTTTTTGATGTAGTGTTCCATGATTCATTATTTGTGTATAACACCCAGTGCTCATCACAACATGTACCCTCCTTCAATACCCATCAGCAGGCTAACCCATCCGCCCACTCCCCTCCCCTCTAAAACCCCCAGTTTGTTTTTTGGAGTCTATAGTCTCTCATGGTTCATCTCTCCCTCCAATTCCCCCCCCCTTCATTTTTCCCTTCCTTCTCCTAATGTCCTCCATGCTATTCC